>NW_019211457.1:2526640-2612851 GCF_002443255.2 Varroa destructor | reverse complement strand
TATACATATATATAGCGCTGGAAGAAAGAAGGAGCAAACGAAGCAATACGTTGATAAAGCACTGCTCATAAAACAGGAAAATAGTCGAATGTCTGTCGATATATCTGATAATGCTCTTCTGTTACGCGTGTCTGTATGGACGTTTGCATTGTTATTAAACGGGGTCGTTTTTATAACCCCGTCACAATTTTGACGTCATCACAGCTCATAGAATTCGTGTTCCTTTAAGATTTTTGTGTTGTCATAAAAATAGACAAAAGTCTGTGACTGTCACGCTGTTCGAAGATCGCAGACCACACGTGCGTTGAGAGTAAAAAGAAAATTTGTTCATAAATCATCTGTTGTCTTAGAATTTAAACGGAACAATGCCTGTAGCGGCTTAGTGATGTATCCGCTTCGGTATTTCTATTCTTTGAACTTACGACTGAAGAATAATATTAAAAAATATATATATTTTACTAGATTAATGTCAAAACAAAATTTCTACGCTTGTTTCTTTTGCGTAGCTGATACAGTATCAAGGATACATTTGATACTACAGCACACGGGATCGAATGCAAACACGCAATGCCGTCTACTGGTTAATGATGGTGTCGTCCTTGCATCGTCGTAGATAAAATTAGCGAGATTTTACTAAGAATCCGAGGAAACTATATTCTGCCTTTAACGGAGCAGTAAACCACACTTAGAATTGTGACTAACCGATCCAGTGAGGGCGTCGATCGCGAAATGTCCCTGCGAGTTTCCCCCGATGATTGAAAACCGAAGTACGGCATTTTCGTTCGCGTCAGCGTCCTTCGCTTCAACATGCACAACTTCAGGTTTGTCGATCCAACTAATATTCTCCGGAACCTGAAAGAATATATATATACATGCTCGAGTACGATGATTTTGCCGTGCACGTGATGTTCTAGTTTAAAACTACTGTGTCGTAAATAAAAATTGGAGTTCGAGTAAGCCCTAAACGCCACCAACCTAGGTAAAACAAGTCCTTCGAGATTTATATCCGATTCTGTTGCTTTGGCTAAGCATTCCTTCAGACGGCAGGCCCATCCCAGAACGAAACAAAACGTATTTAAGCCGGATTCAAACCGTCACCACTTGGAGTATTCGACGGCATAAAGATGGCGAAGGAACAACAGTTTTAACTTAGTAGCCTAAGACGCACACTCACCTCGACACTGTAACTTCGTTCGCTGAACTGTGGATAGTTATCGTTGTCATCAAGTACGGTTAGGAGCAACTGAGCAGTTGAAGTGAGTCTCTTTTGCACAGGTGCTCCGTCTTCCGCACGGATGGTAATTAGGTACTCCGACATGCGCTCACGATCTAGGGCAGCCCTCGTATAGATCACCCCACTTGTCGCATCGATTGCGAACACATCGGTCGCATCCTGTACGGGTTGATCACCAGGATTAATCAGTTGTTAAAAAAAAAAGTTATTTTTCAACCCGATTGATTGATTGATCCCTGGTCAAGTTTCGATCTGGAGTGTCTCACAGATTCCGGCTATCCTGGGCGTTCTGTTTATTGACTACCGGAATTCAATCGTAAACTGTATATGGTGTGCAGTTTGTTAGACAGATGATTCACTAATAAACTCCAAATATGCTAATATATGTATCCCCTTTGGTCGCTTAGTTTATGACCGACTGATCCAATACGAAACTAGACTTTTTTTTTTGCGAAGTTGTCCCGACACGAAAATATATTGCAATATGTCTATAGGTTTCATGATATGCCACACGATAAGTGCGTTAAATAAAATTGATTGATAAAATGTAATCTAAACACATTCATACCTGCAACGAGTAAGTGACCTTTGCATTCTGTTCGGCATCAGAATCGGTCGCTCGAGCTGTGAGAATCGTCGATCCGACAGGACTACTCTCCCGGACGGATGCCTCGTAACGACTTTGTTCAAACTCCGGCGTGTGGTCATTTTCATCCAGGACACTTACCTGATTGTATAAATACATTTTAAATAAATAAAAGAACTGCATGTGTGTTGTTCAGCAAGAAGAAGATGCGTTAATTTCTAGCACGTTTTTATTTGCAATGATATTTTTCCTTTGTAATTTCAAAGGGTTGCCATTTCGAAGTTCCTTTAAACGAACGTAAGTGACGTAAGCAGGGCCTCCCGGACAAAACACTATCTGCTTACCTGAAGTGTGGTCGTTCCAGTCACCGGCGGATTTTGGAGGTGATCAACAGCAATAACCCTAAGGAAGTGGCGAGGCATCTGTTCCCGGTCGAGTGTCTGTGTAGTCATTACCACACCAGAACCCGAATCGATACGAAACAGCGCATTGCTACGGGCGTCTAGGGCTGCTTCGAGCGAATACTTCACTGACGGATTTGGATGGCGGATATTAATGGTATCGACAAGATAGCCTGGGTCCTTTCCTTCGGGCACACTGGTCAGGCACATCGCGCTTGCGAACAGATTGTCGTCCTCGAGTCCACGGCGGACCCTAATTCGCTCATGGGTCCAAGAAATTTTTATTGGGACTTTAGGCTGATTCAAGCCGCAGATTGCAGAGCCTCGGACGCGTATTTGCGTCTCATTATAGCATCGGTCAACTCCACGATACACCACGTCCTGGCCGTGAGGTTCGACGGCAAATAGATGATCTCCTGATTTCGGTGCCTCGATCGAAGCGCTCCCGCACGTCGACGGAAGAATGTCGCTGAGTTTAGCGATCAGCTGGGTAGACTTTAAGCAAACACTAGCGTCCTTAGGTGTCCGTAGGGTGACCTCTAAGGGACGAATCTTTGGCACTGAATACGCAGGATTGCCACACTGCTGAAAGTGCAGCCTCAGTGGAATGACTATGTGCGCATACTTAGAGAATCCACTAAGCTCAAGATCTGCGGAAGCTTCGTTGATACACAGGTAAGGTTCTTCAATAAATAGTGATCCGGTTTCATTGTTCACTCCAATGTAATGTCGAAGCCAATGGCCATCCAACCTGAAACGCTCGGCAGTTAGTCACGACAATTAACAACCTATTCGCTCATAGCTAATCTTCGCCGACCTATTAACGATCTGGCAGAAGAGTAAAGTTCGAAACAATGCTTCCTCACTGATTCACAGCGTAGGCCGATAAGTTCGTCGTTATTTGTGACGTCCTCTGTTATAGTCAATCTACAGTGTCTAATCGCTGATTGTTAGAGAATCAATCCACAGCCGTTCGATTAGATTGATTGAACGGCTTGACAACTAGCTACGTGACAATACCCGTATGCCGAACACCATATCATATCAGAATCGTTATATGCTTGAGTCAAACACTTGCCGGTTCGATATCGTGTACGCCAATCGAAGTGTATTCGTCACCAGTCCATCAAATATCTTCTGTGATCGTTGATTACTGCTCTCCGAAATCTGAACCTCAACTGTGCCGGTGTTCCTGCACACGGCAAATGCCGTCAGGGTTATAAATAGGGGAAGAAATCGACAAAGGAGTCCCACAAAGTTCGGGCCTACCATCTTCATTGTTCGTTTAATCTCTGTGACCGCGTATCAGTTACATTTTTTTTTTTTCATTAGACGAATCGATAGCGTGCCTACCACATTATGTTCAAAGGGCCGCATGCAAAATCGACTCAAGCGATCGGCGTAGTAACCTATACACTGCGGCTAATTTCGCATCATTTACTTTCACAATTATATCGAAGGCGCATAAACGACACTCTACACACTCTAAGGACACTATTTATTGAGCCGTGAAAGCTTGCGGTAGGGGAATGCGGCCATACAACTGGTCCTGGTTCGTCTTGTAGCTTCTCGTTTGTCAGGGGGGAGTTCGACGTCGTATCGCTGATTGCTAGGTTCGTCTGAAAAAAAATCCGAGAAGACAAACAAATTGGAACAAATTGAATGTGGATGAATACATATAACGCTGCGTGAAAAAGTGACTTCACAGTTGTCAGAGTAACACACGGAACAGCTTCGACTTCAAATCCGTGACAGCACTCTGTCCTATGTCGATAGACAACTTGTGATACATAGGTAAATATGTATTGTATGCAAGTTATTTATGTTGTCCAGCACCACTAATTGCTTTATTAGAAAATAAAGCGAGTAACAATGTTGGAATTTAAAGCGTTTTTCCTCCTGTATTTACCCAGACTGATAAGGACCACAGATAGAGAAATCATTATAGATGTACTTCTGTAGCAAAAAAATGTCCGTTGGAGAAAATTTCAAGGTTTCTATCCTTTTCCAAAATGACAGTCTTTTCACATACATACACTGCGGTCGCCATAGTAGCTCTCCATAATCGACCGTCGACTGCCGAATTCAATATCAACTCGTTCTTGAGCTGATTCGTCAAAAAACTCACATATACTTTCAGCATATGTTACGCGAGTGAAGTACACAGCCACCGTCGATCGTATCGTTTAGTGCAGAGCACTTATCGAATGGTAGCATGTAGCTCACGTCGAAAATTGCCCAACGAGGGCTTACATAAACGTCTATCGATTATCTTTTTGAGAGGCCCAGAATCAATGTTAATTCAGAATATCAATCACTGGGCCACAGCCCAGCACAGTCAAGGTAGTCGAACTTGGAAAACAACTGTACCGTCGTGACCAGCGCGAAATCGTGCCATTAACCACAATCACAATGGTATTAATAACCAAAAATAAGCACAAAGCACGAAAAAGCTAGCTAGATAATGTGGCAATAACCATTCACTTTTCTTTGGACTTTTTAGTGGAACCTGCCTATGTTTTGGCATCTTTATACAGTCAGCTGTTATAATTAGATGAGAAAATATGCACGCAGATGAGCGTGATGATTACCACTACATGGATATGGTTACCTTTAATTGGAAATAATTACTATATATAGTCTGCTCCACTAATTAAAATATCTCCAGTGAAAAAAATCGGACGTGGCTAAAGTCAAGACCGTTTTTTCCAGCTGTCCGTATTAGAAGTTACCAAGTCGAAACGACCAACCAATCGATCTTCCAGATCGACTGATTAAATCCTACTCCACATTGATATACATGTTGATATGTGCCAGCACACTGATTTTAATTAACCATAGCTTTTCCACAATTGCGCTAAATTCTCGATGGATTTCGGCTTCAGACAACACCTGATTGAATTGTTATCAGTAGGTAGCACTGTGATCAAACAGTTCGGCAGCGAATTCTCGAAGGACATTTGACGAAAATGCATTAGCGGTAATGATCCGCTACTAATCGAAGCACCCCCCCAGGGGTCCAACGTGACGTATTTCCCCACTCATCAGTGCCGATAGAGAGAACATTACCGCAATGTCGAAACGAGCTATAGGAGGTATCGGAAACGTATCGAACAACTACAATCAAAGGTGCTTTGCGTGTCCGAGGTAAGTATCAGCCTACGCAATTTACAATGGCTCGAGTGGCCGACATTAAAAACACACGACACAAGCAGCAGAACGACATTGTTAGGGAGCAAGTGATTCTGGTCACCTCAGTGAACGTAGTGGATGACAAGGGGTGTCCGAATCATTAAAAGCATCGCCCACATTTTATAAAATAGCAAAAATTAAGCCATTATTCGGACTCTTACGATTGCGAGAAAACGAATATTCCGCAACAAGCAATTATTATACTTAGGTGATTATTCTTAGATGATTCGATAGACATTATTGCATGCAAACGGCGTGTGGACACAGAATTTACGTACGTAAATAATTTATGTAGGTTTAGTACCTGGCAATAGATTAAACCTACTTTGCAAATTCCTATTGACGCAATATTTAAAGTCTTCCACATCATGTAAATAGACCCAAAGCCGGGTCGACCAAGCAGTCCTCATAGCAACGTATAATACCTTTGACACGTGTAGTTAATACGGTACCCAGGTAAAACGCAAAACCCAACTAGTCGTCTTTCGGCACTCGAAAAATAATGTACTGGATACCTTTACATTTTTTTTTTTGCTATCATATATACATCTATATCATATATCACATATAACCCCGTGCGTTTCTCGCCCCTGTTTATATAACTGTGCCTTCCCCGATTTGGGATTAGCACACTCAACAGGATTCAAACTACATGGTCATCTCGCTATCTTTATTGGTAACAAAAAGGGCATAGCCACTGCTCATTTCGTCTGCTATTCATTTAACAATTCGTAACTTTCAGACAACAATAAGAACTACTGGCACGTACTGTCTCTATCTTTCGCAACGTCTCACCAAAGCAGAGCCTCATTAGATACGCACGCACATTCGAACACGCATCACCTCATAGTAGACCTCACTACTAACATTTCCCCATTCCTTGCAAGGGGGCTCCCTGTACCACTGTCGCGCGGGTGCTGGTCAAATCCCACTTTGATTACTATTACGGAGATAATGTAATAATCAATATAGCGTTTGCGAACGTCTATGCCAACAAACAATAGCCATGTATGAAGCTGATCATTAGGATTTTTCGAATTAATATTTACAACTATCGTTGCTACGGTCAAATTCTGCTGAAAGGTAATCGCATCGTTTGTGCGTTCGAAACAGAGAAAAATAATTATGAAGAAAACGGGTTAATAGCTATGGCTCTTCTCCTCAGCCAGTTCAACTTTATCGCTTCCATAGAACGGACACTTCGATGTTTAACCTGATTTATCTATGGGTTTTCTTTGACAATCGACGTCCATCTATCATAATCCTTGTCGTTATCATCAATAAATGTATTGGCCAATTGAACGACGTTACTGATACATCTGCACAGTTTCATAGGGATGCGGCCAATTTTCGTGTACTCCCTCTTAAACGCTTTGGATCAGTAAAAAGTGGCCACCCACTCATGATTAGTTTTCTAATGTGTTTCCTTCCTATCCGCTATGTATAAAAAAAAAAAAGTCTCTTTGACGTATATGCAATATCTAGGTGGCACGTGTTGGTTACAACTAACACTAAAATGGACCCTTTTACAGCCAAATTGACTTGATGTAAATTACAAAATGAACCGCGTCTTCGATTATGGCGTTACTACTATTAAACGTGTAAATAATTTTCATTCTAATCTAACCCTCCAAGACAATTTTATGATACGATAAGTAAGTGCTTATTTGTAAGGAATCCTTTGTTCTTTACTTGGCGCTACATTATCTATGATAATAATCTTTAATACTTTTACTTGTTAATGTTTATGTGTGAACTGCGTTGTGTGGAGCGAATTTAGCTGGTCTAGCCGTTGGGCGTTTAACGGGAACACAATTGTAAAATGTGCACGTTAGATATACGTAAATGTATGTAATTAGACCACCGCACATACATAGCATCCCGTTCTATCTTCAGATTGGCTCGCGTAGTTTGGTAGCCGCTTTATCTTTTCCTTAGTTTATGGGAGGATGAATGCCGAAGATCTTGCCATTCTCGGGTGCCTATCTTTGGTATAGAAACTAAAAGTAAATGAGAAAATCAGGAATTGTTTCAGAAAGTCAAAAGGTTAATCATCCGAAACTTGAACGTTTACACAGCGCTTTATGCTACGGCATAAAGACGTTGACGATATGTCAAGCTTGCGGGTTTCTTTATTTAATCGCAGCTTACTAAATATCGTTGGTGGGGCTAGGGCCTTTGAGGTTGAGGTATAAAATCTGGTCATTAGCGAAAATCCTCAAAGCAAAATGAAACCCAGAGAGGAAAGGTCAAGTGTTTAAAAGGGGCAGGGAGTTTAGGTGGGATCTTCAGCAAATGGTTGAAAGAATGATTGAAAAAATAGTCGGAATATTTATTGACCTTAATTGAAGGTGGTACCGCTATTGTACAGGCGTATGTGAGCAGACGCCAACCTTATTGACCTCAGGCAAAAAACCTCCCTTGCATTTGGCAAAATTTAGAAAAAAGTATCTCAAGAAACTGGTAAATGGAAAACTGTTTACGCCGTTCCAAAAACAACAAATTATATCAACGTGGTCAACAGTCCACCAAAGGTGTAAACGTGGCGGGAAAAAATCATTTTGTAAAAGCATTGCTTTACTCCGATGCTCCAACATTTTAACTTCCCAAACTTCCGTCTTGCTCACTCCTCCCCACCTCCAGACTCCCCCGCACAAATTCATTAACCGCACGTTTCACTCGCAGCCACCCCGTCAGCCATGTTGCCAAATTCACAGGCTCACGACCCCCTATACCTAGCGCATCATCAATGAACCGTGTCATCAAGCCGAAGCGCAATGCGCTATTGCAACCGTGTCTGTAGGTGTAAGAGGCAACCATACTAAATAAATCTAGGAAGTGTGGTGCAGCAAAGCACTCCTAAACGGTGTTTTATCTTGACATTGCGGTCCGTAATAACCCGTGTTCCCGTGATAGATGCAGTGGCACAATAAACTTTGCCTCGAGCATTGTCCCAGTGGCATTCTCCCCATGAGAATGGCAAAAAGTAAGTTAAATCACCGCGACCAACCACCCACGGAGGCTCTCCGAGCGATCACGTTCCTATTTTGTTGTTTACCCCCGACAAAGAACATCATCGTCGGCGTCTTCAAAAAAAAACCAAGAAGAGAAGTTACAACATGTAAAAGAAGAGGGACAAAATGTGCGCTCGCAAATGATGGGGACAACGAAAAAACGCACGTCAAAAACATGGTACCAATTCTGACTTCCCCCCAGGGGGTTTTCCTCCCGATAAAGAAGAAAAAATAGAGAAAATAACAAAACTGTAAACATCTAATATAGACATAACACAGGTGCGTCGTGAAACGTTTACGGTGGTATGTTTTTACTTGATCACTGGCGCGATATGTCATTTTGTATGGTTTATTGTCGTTACGAAATAAATTGAAACAATATTCCACTATTGCATTCGTTTGGGCAAGTTACAGGTAGGAAACTATGTGCTTAATTTATCGAGGCACATCTAGTTTTTATAGCTGGCTTGGAAGATGGGACCGCCAACATCTTTGCACAGATTTATAAAAAAGCACCTATTTACGCAGCTAAACAAATGTATACCCATTCTAACTAAAATTTTGGCAGATGGAAGCTATCTATGAAAGTGCTGTTGTCAGCCCTTTCCTGGCGATTTACTTGTTACACCAGATTCTGCGAATTACACAAGTGTCCAAAATAAACTGTATGCCTAAATTACGTGAAACATTTTCGCTCCTATATTTTGCACAGTGTACAAAACAAACATAAACGGACTATTGTTTTTTCCGCTGAACTGCTTCCTATAAGATTAAATATCTCTGTGTGATTCAAGTTTCCTTGCGACTCCCTCTTTAGTCGGAATTTTCCGTGCCTTATAGAGCCGTCCAACATACGGCCATGCGACTAATACAAATCTCAGAAAGGCTGTAGATCCCCTTAAAAGAAAAACTGTCAACAGAAAACGTTTTCTTCAACGTGCGTTCAAAAGAGCTGGTTCTTTATGACACCAGGAATTCCCGATTTTGTTCAAGTACTTCTACTGCTGCTGCTGCTGCTGCTGCTAGCTCTACAGCCGCTTCCAACCCTTAATTGAGGCGTAATAAAAATACAATATGTTTTTACAGGCACAAACGCGCACAAATCATGTACATGGCCTGACCCCCAAAAGTAATAAAGACGAAGGCAAGTTTTTGCGCTAACCTTTCGCTTCCTCCAGGTGGATAAAGTAAAGACAAAAAAACAAAGTAGAACTCGAATGAAAGATGAGATCGACCGCCACGTATGACGCAAAAGGCGCGGTTGTCCCAAGGGTCTGTCCATGCACTTCTTGTTTGAAAATTTGCTTTCGTAATACAGAGATGCGCAATTTTTTGTAGCAAATGCGAGCGTTCTTTGTCAAACGAGGTCTATTTTGTTGCAAGGTAAAGTAAAAATGGTACATCGTGAGCAATTTTGGATAATACAATAATTAGCTTCTAATTTTCGAAGTTGGCCAGTTTAATAGAGAACGTGTCAATTCCGGCTTACGGTGCACACATTTACGATTTAGCTGAAAATTAATTTTGTTCTTGTTTTTACGGCGCACAGATGATAAACTGTGGGAATGGTGTTTACGCCATTGTTGGAAAACCGGTTGTTGAGTCTTAATGTTTAGCTATCAATTTGTTTTCGAAACCATGTTACCCATCTAAGTAGTATCTTGAACGTTTCTGTCAGATTTTCCATATGTAAGTAATCGGGAACCAAATGCCCGACTTTTTCAAGTAATTAAATAGCAGCGTCCATCGGTTATAGTAGATTAACTCTGTGTTGTAGAGCCGTCGACTGTCCTTCCATTGTCTCAATGGAACGTTCTCGTTCACAATATAAATAGCGGAATGCAAAATTTTCGCAAGGGACCACCGACGCGTGTTACCGAATTTACGGACGGTTAAAAGTTAGTCAGTCTAGCAAGCTAGGCTGAAGAGTTTCCATACCTGCAACGTTTAGAAAGGCATAAACCTCCTTAGTAGAATTATATTGCGGTTGTTAATGCCACAGCTGTTGCGTTGTTCTTGCCGAAACAACAGGAAAAACCTTGAACAGAGATGTTATAATCGAACGTTTTGCTTCTGTCGTTACAAACAAATATAAATAATTAAATAATACCAGTATCAATGTTTGTCGTCGACACAGTAAATATACGCATACATGTTATCGAAACTAACAAAGTAGATCTTCTGATGATCTGCGAAAGGCTAATTAGGTCTTAAACATGTTCTTGTCATCTTGCCATGGTCGCGACCCGAACGGCCATGCGTCTTCATTGAAGATTCAACAGATCAGACAACTAATAATTACGGGTAGCCATGTTTCGGTAAGTAGGTATTATCAAGCACGTAAAAGGAAAATTTTGTTAGAGAGAGCCGCGACCAAAAATTTTTAAAACGTACATACAGGAAGGTTAATTATTACCAAGTGTACTGTTTAGTAATGTCTGGACGTGTGTAAGGCTCTTAACGTCGTTATGATGACGCCCTTCGCGGTTGCAAACTCAAAGACACAATCTCTCGCTGAAATAGATTATAAATTGTACATATAGATATAGTTAATTTAGAAAATTTTTGTCTGTCCTTTTTTCGGGTGTTGGAGAACTCACTGGGTTGTCTATTTTTTTTTTTAGCTTTTTATAACCTTTTTTGCTCTCGTCGCTGCGTTTTGTCAACAAGGACGATAATGTTGGTGAACCGTCAACAGCGGAAGGTTCATCGAGAAACCCGTTAGGTACCATTATGTTTTTTTTTATGTTACTTTCGCTAATCTGCTCTGATATTCTAGAAAATTAGGGTGGCTGGATCAGTGGTCTCCATCAAGGACCACAATAGCAGTTATGCAATATAGTGTTTGCTAGTGTCCACCCCTGCCACCCTCAGATTGCATAGAAGTAATTTCTAAACTGAACGCCCGTAAATTGATTACTACCGTCATATGACTAAAATCCAAATGAGCAGACCGCGTTACAATGCGGGAATGAGACAATTTCATTATGCTCGCATATATTGTATATGCAATACATATATGGATAGATTTATCTATTTGCGTCGACTTAATGACAGGCCCATTACCTATTTTTTATTATGCTGCCATAAAATGCTCGATACACATCTAGAAGAAGGCAGAATATCAGTAAGAAAAATAGCCCATGTAATAATAGTAAGAACGTTGGTTGATATGACAACTTCCATAGTGTCAATGTCTAACGGTACAGCATAATCACTTGTCTAGAATGAATTACCAATGCACGCGGTTTTTTGGCGGCTTGTATTCGTGCTGTTACGAAAGTAACGCCTGCTATCGATATAAAGAATGTTTTCCCTCGCGTGGCCTCTACCTGTCTTCACCGTTCATGACAAAGGAGTGACTTCGGCACTTCACGCGTTGCAGAACGACTTAACGGTAACATTTCAGTGATAGCGCATCGCGCGTCGAACCTTCATTGCTTTAGAGTGGTATTCGAACTCGGCGTACACAGAATTATGTATGTTTTGCTAGAAACTGATCCGACTTCGTGTTCTCGTATGTTGCCGTGCACCGCTCTATACGCGACGCACATATTACGCACGCGTACGTAAGTGATGCGTTCTAGAGGGTCTATCTGTTGTCCGGCATGCGTTTGATTTTCCCCCTCCGTAAAGTTGGCTTCGAAATTATATTAGACATTGCATTATATGTTGCATTATCAGACATGGTATATATTAGAAATAAATATAAATAGCCTCTAAGATAGAGAAATTTGATCGTTTGTATATAGCCGCCTCTTTCGCTGCAGTCAGTTGCCATCAGCGCACGCAGCAGCTAATGCGCCGCTAGTGCTAATGATAGTTTTGCAGTGAACCTGTGTGAAGTGCCCACACATTGACGGGCATGTTAACGTTAAATCGATTTAAGATCGGGAGTGCAGTACACTCACTTTGACGTACTGCGCGATCCATAAACAAATAATATTGACATGAAGTAGGCCGGGGCGCAACAGGGGCCCGTTTGTGTCTACGCATGAGTGTGACGACCACGCACAATTCTATACGTGAGCTTTATCGAAAAAAACTATCGCGACTGAATCGCGATCATCACCAGCATGAGAATGGAAGCACTACGAAGACGACGGCAGTAGACAGTCAGACGTTTGACCGACCAATGTGTCGGTAGGCACGGTTTAGCACCAACTCAATTTCGGTCGTTCGGACTTCGCAGCTACCTGACAAAACAAGTAAAGCTACTGTCCCCTTTTGGTAGCATATTAAGGGGTATCACTTGGTGCATATGGTCTATGTGTGTGTCTTACTGAGAGGGTATTTGATGGGGTAATCGTCATGATTCGATACTGCACCAAACGCCACTGTCTCTAGTGTTAGTACTGTTCTCTGTAGAACTGCGAGCCTCGTGAAGCCATCCTGTTCGTGGCACGTGGAGCCCATAATGTTCCGCACACATTTTAGGATCTTCAACGGCAGTTCCTCAACAAAGTCAAGAGTAACAGCCATTGCGACAGAGAACTACAAAGCTTCGTTAAGCATCCGACGGTCCTGCATTCGATTTGAGAAGCGCTACCAAATGGCTGCCGATACTATGCAGGCAACTCTCCTCGCTTGTATTGGTGCAAATACTAAGGACCACGCGGGCCTTGGAGGACATAAGCAAATTTTTTCATCTCCTTGATGAAGATCGCCACGTTTCTCCCCTGGCTCGACCGTCGTACGTACTTAAGGAACAACATTTGCAGTGATAAATACCCGCAATAGCACTGGTGGTATATATACACCAGTGGTGATGTCGGTAGCGCACTTCAGCGGAGCATGTAAGTTTTAATGTTGCAATTTTTCGTTACTGGCAATAAGGAAGAGCCCAATCACACGGTTGATGATGGCGGCGTAGAAGTTCCGCCATTGAACGCCCGTTCTATTGGTAAACTTTTGCTATACGACTATGTATCATACATCACATCCATATGTACTAGGTATGTGCTTCTCCGGTGAGTGATAGTGCTCTATCGACGTCCCTGTCGAGAAGTAATCAAGCCAAACCGCTACGAAGCTTATGGAATTCAGCACAGACTCTTGGTGCTCCATCGGTCCATAAGCACAAGCTAAAGGCCAAGAGATGAACGACGGTAAAAATCGCAAATGAAAATGGGGCGTTTGACGGAAGAAGGATAAATGTTACAAAGAAAATTGCCTGATTTTCTTTGTTCTCGTTTTTGTGCTGTAGGCGCCAACACATGCACAGACATACATAGATATGCCTATATCGGAGGCAGGAACGTACATGTTGGTTCGTTATAGGATCTATGCTTTCAGCAGTGGTATAGCTGTGTACGTGAAATGTTCGATGATCGCCGTGGTCTCTCGCACTAGTTGATTGATGAAGTTCGCTAACAGAGTTGTACTCTAGCATAACAAAGAAACAGATTCGGAGACACTGAAAGTGATACTACGAATATATTATTTACGAATTTGAATATCAACAATTCAAACCTAAACAAAGGAAGATGACGATGAGTCATTATCGAGAAAAATAACGACGAGAAATAGGAGAAACACCTTCGGAAAAGAAGATTCTCTTAGGAGAATGATGAAAATCGTTTGCCACGAAAAATAAGGCCGTGTTAAGATGTAGGATTAAAAGGTAAATACAGGGTTACTGGGCGCTTGGTCTCCTAAAACACTTTTGAATGCAACGATGAAACGCTCCGTACAGATCGGATATCTTTGATCGTATTCTTAAGCAAGTAAGGTATCAGTAAAACAGCTCAAAATAATTTTTCTCGAGTTGAACTTGTTTCTCTTTCTCTATCTTCATATGTATATATATGAGCTGTATATAAATTCGATGATGTTTCTATTTCCTACGCATCTTCACACGCATGGCCCCCACAACTCGTGACCGAGCAGCCGGGCCAAATTGTTAATAGCTAAACCATTGGAGCTGGTTCCTTTTATTGCTCTCTGCCGGTGTTGATTTACTGTTGATCTCAAGATCGAGATATGGACGAATCCAAAGCAAAAAAGCATGACCTGATAAAAGAAAAGCGTTTTCGAGAGCGGTCGCCAGAAACATTCGTGCGTCAGCGTTGGTCGACAAGAGTGACCATTTTTTATCAGCGGTAGCCAATGTTGTCTACTCCGATCGAATTCGATCCAGCTTCGCTTCATCGGCTACCGCTCGTCGACTTCACTGAACGAATAAATAATCATTTATCTCAGTCTCATATAATGTTACGTCGGCTGCTGTTCACCATATTTCACACGACAGTTTTGATTTGTCCTCCCTTCCCGCCTAGCCCATACCTCATGCAAAAGTCGCCTCGCGGACTACACCAATATCCTGGCAGATAAACTACGTCCGAAGGAACAGAACATCAGCAATCAACAGCAGAAGTTATTTGCATTCGATGGTGTCAATGGTCCGATTCACATTGCTCTGGTCATGGACAGAAAGGCGCCCCGGGAAATTCAACCAAAAAAGTATCACCGGGACAATCACCTTTACACTTTAGATAAAGAACAAACAGGCGAATGGAGTTCGCGGTCTTTTCTACAAATGTTCGTGATGGTGTAGTGGTTAAGTGTTTGTCTACCAGGAACATCAGATGACGTGATTTAGGTCGTTTCCGTTTCTTCATTACAAAGAAAAAAATTCAAGATCGGGCATTGATACAGCGTGTGCCCGTGTTGGGTCAGTCTGAAACAATGCCCAACGGCAGTGGAACCGGAGGCAAAACTCGAAAAATATGTCTATATTTTCTTTGCAGCATCGTTGACCTTCTTGCTTTCCCTACCATTGCGACTGGAATAGGAGTTCAGCTAGAACAGAGCCTTGAACGATTTCGAGAGACGCAAAAGAAGGCAGAGAATATAAGCTGTTTGCTATATAATGAAGCAAATAAGAGAGGCGGCGTAACCCACAATAGCCTTATATAGATACGCACGAGACGACGTGGTAGCGGCCATAACATGATATCGATTAGCCACAAAAGTATTGGAAAGCGCGCATTTCAGCGAGACAGGATAAGCACAACCGTTGGAGGCTTTCATCGATTACGGTAACGGCACGATAAATCTGGTCCATCGCTTCCTATCTACGAGCTACTTATCAAATACATAAGTATATTATACTAATGTGTGTAGCTGTTTGTTGTTGTTTTTGCCGTTGTTCCTGGTAAAAGCTGGTAGTAGAAGTCGACGTCAGCAGATAGCTAGCCAGCATAACAGGGAACGCTGACGTTCCGAAATGGGGACCGAAAACGATCACATACAAATGCTCAACAACTTGTAGAGCTCATGAATGCTACGAAGTGGATGAATTGCATCGCTCCCCCCAGCTTCGTACGACGACTTCGGTTACAATCAGTTCGCCTGGACCTTCTCGGTGACAGTAGCGATACTCTAATCGTAAACCTACTTCACATTCGCAATTTGCGGCGCCGGTCGCACAGCGTTGCAGTGGTTCGAAAAAAAAAAAAGACTCAAGAATTCACGCTTATTTATTTTCGATGACTCAGCGTGCGATGCCTCATAAACTTAGCCATATCGTCGATTCCTTTCACTATCACAACTTCGACTCCGCTACCTCGACCAAGACCGTGTCGTCGTAACCGCTAGTGCAAAGGGATTGGGAACAAAGGCGAAGGCGTTGGAGCGCATTGGGGATACCCTGAGCTTCGTCGTCTACCGTTGTTATTGTTGCTGCTGTCCTCATCTGTTCCAATTTGCTTGTATGTATGTTTTTCTTGTTCTGCTGATCGTTTACTTTTAGTTGCTAGTAGCGACTCCGACACGCCGGCAGGGTTGAGGGGTACAGGGGATAGAGGTAGCTTCGACACGCACACGTAGAGCTTCGTCTGCCGCTTGATGGTGCGTGGCGCCAGTTGCGGGGTTTATTCGTGATTTGACTTCGTCTAATTTTCACGTCCACATTTTCCACCTCTACAAATGGCCCGATCAATACGGCAGTTGGCTTCTTATGTAGCATTATATATATATATATATATACAGAAAGAGAGAGAGAGAAAGCGCAAAAATCTGGTAGGCATAGGAAACTGGGAGCAGTCCGGAGTCGATGACGATGACTAGAAACCATGTGACGACTTCTGCTATTAGTTGTACGGCAGCTTCCACCGCCTCTTCTACCGCGATTATAATAACTTGTAACCGAAATTTGCTGACCCCGCGGTGCTTTTGTGCTAACGATGTTGACCCCATCGACGGTTAGTGAGTATCGGATCGCAGGCTGATGCCTCGACTTGTTGGTTTTATTACAATCGTTGCATGCATTATTACTGTCGGGATATTTTTGTTTGTTGCTTTGTTATCAGCTGAGAGAAATGTCTGCGTTTTTTTTTTTCCGGTAGTAATATCCATCGTTTAGTGGTTCGGTTGATAGCGGCACACACGGAAGGAAAAACATCAAAGGAATACTTGAAACACTGTTGCCGATCAAACTCACACAATGCAACGAATGCACCAATAATCATAATGATGGCGGCTACCAGAGGCGTAAGGACAACAAATTGTCAATAAATGACGAAGAAACGGTAGTGGTAATAATAATAAACACTACTCAACCTGGCCAGGTTGAAATCACCATTGCTAGTTCGGACGCTATGAGCCCGATGATGATGCCGTGCTAACATGTATGCCTACTGAACTTACGCAAATATAATGTAGCCTAGGCTTAAAATCGCGTATAGACATTTTTTGTTTTACGCCAAGGGCTGCCAAAGGTGTGCAGCAGTGTTTAATGTCGTTATCAGACGGAAACTGCAGTGCATTAATTTTTTTCTTTGAAGCCTTAAATAAAATAATCTAAGCAGGTAAGTTTGATTTAGAATAGAAGTTGAACGTTGCGTTTCATGAAAAGATGAAAAAGTTTTAAATTTGCCAGGAGTAATTAGATCCCATATTGTCGTTGTTATCTTCCTTTTATTTTTCTTATTGGTCAGAAGATCAGAGTCGAGTGACTACTCCGAGACCGCCTGGTGCCATACTAAACGCTTTCTAGACATGTAACACATCGGGAACTTCAAAATGGCCGACGGACGCTCGATCAGGCGCAAAACCCAAGAAGAGTCAACGAAAAATTTGTGACGTATTATCAAAATTTGCTTCAGCAATGCACGTCTTAATTTACGCCATACAAAAATGCTGACAAATGGTTTTCTTCTGATGTTTTGGAACACAGACGGCTAGTTATCAGTGTCAAACGGACATTCTGGGCACGCTTTGACGTCTACTACACAGTTGTGCTGGTAGCACAACTATGTAGCAGACGTTCTATTTTGTGTATGCTCTCACGTCTCGTTCTGCTTTTTATTTCTAATAAGGATAATTCCACTGTTAAGCAATAGGGGTCGATGGGTGCAGTTGATGGATAATGAGTGAGTGGCAGCCTCGTGGCGCCTTCGCCAGGTTTCCAGCTGTTCTCCATACAAACTATAAACATATGCTCGCTGACAATTAGTAACAATAAAGTAACTTTAACAGCCAACCAACGGTGGTCAAGGGATTGCGACCCTCGATCTCTCATTGCCTGGTTTTTGCTGTTTGGTGGAATTCAATCAACTCGTTGACGTCTCGTTACTCCTCGTTGTGCAGTTCGAAACGGCAGTATCTAAACTCCTTTCCTCCAGGTTCCTTTTTGCGATAAGCGACAATGGCCGATGATTTTTTACGACGTCATTTTCGTCGCCACAGCAGCGCAATACTGCGATATGCTACATTCACCGTATCGCGTACATTGATTCTATAGCCATAGATTGCGTGTGGTCGCAAGAATATTAGCATCGTGCACGGACCTACATGAACCGCCAATAGCAAGCTAACAATGAGCCGGCCGGCAATCAGCAGAAGAAAAGGATTTCGATCTGGCAATTCCGCGACTATGGTGTCCAGGACGATAACGACGACGAAAAAGAAGAAGTTGACTTCTGTAGCTTCTGTTCTGATTTCCCACTGTTTCACTAGCGGTTTCAATAATACCGTAACGTTGGCACTAGCTCAATTTTGGTTCCAGAAGCTGCTTAGTCCTGTTTTCGGGTTGCAGTGATAGTGGCGCCACCAGATGTGGTTATTTGAATTTCTTTGTATTCTCTTGACTTTTCTATTTTCTGCTTTGCGCAGATATATTGACAATGGTTATTACTTTACTTTTAGAAGTTACCCACCCATCCCACCCCTGAACAGATGAGATGAACATCTTCATCAACATTATTGAATTAATTCATATTGAAAACAGCGTTCATATGTATTTGTTAACTCATACGAAATAGAACTCCTGCCAAAAACCTTCTCATTATGCTTATGTTGCCATATAGTATCAGCTTCGTAATGGATATTTTTCCGTTATCTAGTAAGTTTTCAACTTTTAAGTTACGAGCTGTAGTAGAATTGTATGTTATGAAACCAAAAATGAAGCTTGTTCCATTGAAGAGTTATTCGAAAGCACCATTATCCGTTGATTACCGCGCACATTTGTGCTACTTACTACGGCCTAGGTTTAGCTCAGTTGAAGTCACTAGTCTCACTTGACCCAACAAAATTATCAATCGGTCGATTCGTCGACAAATGTTTATTATCCTTTTTTTGCTTGCACAATATCTATTATAGAAACATTCGATTATCGTCTGCAATATGTTAAACATGTGTATCAGTCTCGCTCACCGCGTATGCAGGTACATATGTAAAGTAAAAAGCTATTGTGTATTTAAAGAATAATCACAGGTGACCTAATGGTTCAGCGCAACTGAAAAGCCAACTTGCTTGAGACCACCTGTATCAGTGTCAGATCATCGGCACACAACAGTGCTGTCAAAGTATCACAAAGACATCACACTGGTCTCTTTCAATCTTATTCATTCTTCTTAAACAAAATCCCTTTCGAGCCACAGCCAGCTCTATCGTCTCTGAGCCATATCGTTCGAATGCATCTATCGAACAACCTCCAAAGCTAAACTTTAACCGACGTGGCGATACAACACCATAACAACAACCCAGTCATACGATAACAACAGCGTCAGAAGCACCAGCAGAAACAGCAGGAAGGCGAATAACAGTAACGTCCGCCCAACTGTACGCCCGCTTCGACGCGCATGCCGGAGACAGAAAAATCATTGTCAGCAGACTTCTCCGCCGCCGAACAATATCAGACGTCGACCTCTGCAGCAAAACAACGATTCCATTAGCGCCCCCTCCCCGTATCAGTGCCCTCATCATTATCTGCGACCGCACAAAGGTCCTGTGCTGCTACAGCCGTCGCCCTGAACCCTATTGCCTTGTCGCCTTCGTTAACGATGACGCTGATGGAGCTGCGACTGCCGCTGTGACTCCGAATAATAACGAAAGGGCTAAACGACGACGGGAAACAAATAAACGAAACTCTCAGAAAAAAAAAGTAAAGAGTGATAAAAAAAAAAAAGCTCCAGAAAAAATGCCACACAATAAACCACCCAAATACGGGTGGAGTATTTACCTGTTGTTGCTCTTTGTTCGTTTGTCTGGTATGGTCGTGTTTATGCCGTTTCTGCAACGATAAGAGGCGGCCCAGTACAAGGGGTAGAGTTATTCGCTGTCGGGGGGTTCGACAAAAGAGGACGTTTCTAAGCATCTCTATTCCAATTCTTCGCTGCAACCGGAGCGCAGCTCAAAGCATCTGTATGAAGCTGTGAAATCAGCGTTTGCTCTGACTTAGTCGTCTGAGTCCTATGCCTGTGCCATATTACATAATCAGCATGGAACGAACCGTGGAAAATACAGGTTTATGCTGCCGAGCTGTTGTGATTACCTCTAGTTCTACTAATACTGAAATACCGCTTCGTAGCGCGCGTAAGCGGCAAGATCGAGACTTTCCATGTTTATTTAAGTGATCACAGCCTTTGCTTTTCCAATTGTGTACTGCGCAATGACGGCACCATGTCTGCGAGAGAAGTTCAATGTCCTTTTTCTGAACAGTCTCTCCCTGACGAGCCGTTGTTCTATGAAGACGATACATTCGTCCGCTAATTTCCTTCGTTATTCTCAGCTGTCGTATGGTCCCTGTACTATCGGTGCCGTAAGAGTTTTCGTCACTCTCACCGTCAAGTCCCTCCCTTCACTTCGTCTGTTTTGGCGACTCGACTTTCCCTAGCCTTCAACACATTTCTCGAGTCCACCAGCCCCATCGACGACATAGGACCAGCAGCGCTTTCTATAATGAATAATACATAGCGGACGATTATATTATTCCGTAGTAATTCAGGTTTCTTCTGTTACTCTTCTTTTCTGAAAGTCGCTAGAAAAAAAAAAACAGCGGAAAACCGGCCGGTCAGCCCCAACCTGAAGCGAGCAGAAGAACTGGCTGCCTACCAAGGTCTATAAGAAAAAAAGAGAACAGTAGGTGAAAAGAGTGAAGGAAAGAAGGTGAGCAAAGCCGGTTCTATTGAGAGGGAGGCAAAATGATGGTCCGAAAGAGACCAAACACGACGAACCGAAATAGCCACCGGCGGACGAAGCGGCTAGCTGGATGCAGAAGCGGGACGGGATGCTGCGGGGCCCAAAGCTGATGCTGGCAGCAAAGCAGTCGTCGTCGGCAGCAGCCGTAAAACGTCAGAAGTAGAAACTGCGGCAAAAGTCGAATTAGCCGGCAGAAGAAACCCTCGAGAGGACCGAAAATTTTGGTCCACGTATTACGGCCTGGTCGCGCTGCCTGTCAATATATGCTATTGGCCGCGTGCTTATTCGAACTATTCTTGCCCTTGTTGTTACTCAAGCGCGACGCTTCAGGGCTTGATTGAGCTGAAAACAGACGAAGAACAGCTAGCGCAGGACTTGTTTTTCTCCCATTTCTTGCCTGAATTTTGTGGGACTTGAGAAGCGGCAAGTGACCGTTGCTCGAGACTAATGCGTCAGCGGGTACATCGACATTAACCGCAATACGGCCTTCTCCTATTCCCCTACTTCAGAGACGACAGTAACGCTATAGCAGCAGCGCGGCCACTGAAGGCACCAACGAAGTCGACTTAGACTCCAGCTTCGGCTGTTACAATAACGGTCACTAAATAGACGAACAGACCAAGAACTGAGGAACGATATCGGACGGAGCAAATAGCACATTAGGAGGCATAGCGTATACCGTGTAGGCGCCGGTCGTTGGCGTTAGGTTAGAGACATTTCCGCTGCTATTTTAGCTGTTCTTGTACATATTACTGCTATGATTGGCTATCGTGCTGGAGCAAGGAAGACTTCAACAAAGCTCGGTCCCGACTGTCTGTGCCGTTGTCTTCATAATATGCGACGAGGGCTTTGGTATCATTTGAAGCTATACTTTACACTAAAATAGCCATACAATAACTGTCGGAATCGCCAAGATCAGAAATCACAGCGCACGGTTCGAATAGACATCAAATTCGATGCCAGCAGGCCACAGAAAGCCACTGCTACTCCAGTGGCTAACGTTACGTATGCAGGTGTTGTTTTGCGAGCCGCTGGACAGGTAAACAGCCACGGTACTCACGAATCGCTAGAGCCCCTCAGTTACAGAATTAACGCACTACTGACTTGCTCACTCAACCGACTTCTTACGTCCCCCGCTTGGCAACGATGCACAGAGACTGTCGTCTCCGCTACCGACGTGGTAGATAACCGTCGAAATTTACATAGGACGATTGCTACTGTTCGTTATTCAGCCGATGAAATTGACGAAGCAGACAGCCACCAACACAGTTTCCTCCGAATCTAATCATTAGAATTGGGAACATTAGATAAATACGTAATGGGCAACGCCACTTAACAGCTGAACAGATCTTATTGACGAAATCCATCCGTCGCGTAACCCTGTCTTCATGAGACAAAAAATTACCGTTTTCCAACCATTACCGCTTAAGGCACTTCGAGCATGCCGATGCTAGCCAAATAGACTGATAAACGGTACCACATCACGTACTAAGCTGGGACAATTTCACCAAAGACAGCTGCAATGCACCAGTAGTACTTAACAGCAGAATACAGGTTCGCACAGAGGAGTGTCAGGGACAAAATACAGTGTAACAATAATGACCATTATTCGTAAGGCAGAAGAAGGAGAAGCTCAAAAGGAGAATGGATCTTTTGTTGCGTTCCATTCGGGGACGCGGGGCCCGGGGTCGCTCGTGAAGCGTTTCATTGAGCGCAGGAGAGGTTCACCTGAGCATCGATCATCAACAGGGAGAACAGCAACCATAGTAAAGAGATTGTACGATTATAGCGTATCGGAAGAAACCAGCGACTGTCTATGGGGGGCAGTGAGAAAAGCTCACGACGTCGATAACAAAGACTCCCCTTGTTAATCTGACATGCCAGGAACATCGATCGGAGGTGCAACAAGTCCAAATAGCCAGCAAAGAGCCAGGTACAGAAGAGTCGAAAGGAGATATATAAATGTCAAATAAAGATAACAAAAAAACGATTTCAAAGAATGATGATCTGAATTACTATTCGGAACGTTAACGACCGACTTAAGTCGTCCTGGACCCTGTCTACTATATATTAACTATTCTATACAAGAGACTATACGTTTAGAATTTGATACTGTTTCAAACGCCGGCCAATACTCCTTGAGTTATTTTGAAGATTACCTCTATTTGTCAATTCACGTTTCGCTGCTATAATTGTATAAAATAGCAATAGGCTTGTAAATGAATCTCTGTGTCGAACTATAAGACGAAATAGTTGAAATTTGCGGGAAAAGGTGGGGATATTTTGTAAAGGGCAAACGAGCCATTACTGCCACTGATCAAAGACTTACCAGCCAGCGACGTGCTGCTAGCGTCCGAGTATAGGTCTCAATCTGACTTTGACCTCGATTGTTGACCTTGTAATACAAGTCTGATGGGGGTTCGGTAAAAGCAACCGTAAACTGGCGACGTTCTATGAGGTCTGTGAATGTGCTTTGATTATCTCTGCACAATTAAAAAACCTTTTCGCAAACCGCCGATAGTAGTCAATAAGAGTTACAATACGTTATACGCAAATACAAAAAAAAAAATTAAATCAGGACTTTTGCTTAGAACGACCTCTGCGTATTATTTTATGCAATGAAGTTATTCGAGCTCCTAACCGAAAAATAATCCAGTAGTGCCTCCATTGAGTAGTTTCAGCTGCAACACTTGCCGCGATTTGATTTTCTTACTGCATAATCCAACTATTTAGTGCAGCCCGTCACATTTCTCTTTCAATGATCGGAGAATACGTCGATGCACTTACCCACCCAGCTCTCAGATCAGTTACCCTGACGCTCAACTTTTTTCTGATCTGTACAGGCTCTTTCCGATACCTAAATGGCCAATGACATTAATGTCATACCAAGTCAATAACAAAAACAGCAGAAAAGCCAAAAAAAAAATAAAAAAACAAGAATCCCATAAAAAGCTCACCATGACCCCGAACTGAGAGAATCACCAAGTAAAAAAAAATAGCAACAACAATGACAACGACAACAGCGCAGCCAAGATTATAATCGAAGGGAATGGACTGAGATCGAACTCTCTCACTTCGCGTTAAAGAAACCATCGGCAGTCGTGGTGGCATCGGCGACAAATCCCTGCAAACAGCAGTGACACAGATAAGCCAATGGCCTCGGCTTCTCTAATTATCCATTGAACAGAAGCAGCGTTAACGGCCACGAACTCCGAACGATGCTTCAGTCGGCGGGCAGCTTCGCGGTAGGAACATAACGTATAAGTAAGCGATATGCCACTACAGTGGACTGGTGCAGGATAACAGGAAGACAATTCAGAAGCGGCCTGGTCCGGTCGCACTGCGTCGGACCGTGTCGAGCCGCGTCATCGATTCATTCTTAAAATGATACATCAAAAACCAAATTGAGATGGAAGAGCAAAACGTGACTACAACACATGCCGCAGACGCTGGCAGGGTATAAATGGGACGAAGTATTACTATTACAAAGTGGTAGGGCAAGTTGTATTTGACTGACGGGGGGGGGGGGGGGAAGGGGGATTGACGAAATGGGAAAAACGGGGGGACACGACTGAAGTCCGAAGTGAAGTGAATTAAAGTCGAAGATTCCAATGAAAATGTTCGGAGCGGCTGGCAATGAGCGAGCGTCTGACGAAAATAGCTGTCGAGAGCGGATAAAAAGAAGCAGTGGCGGCAGTAGCAGAAATAGACGTATGAGAAAAACGAGATGGAGCGCTTCAGACAGAATGCTATACAGAAAATGATAACATCTTGTGAATTGCTTACATTAACGCTGTTTTATGCTAGGAATCTCTGTTGAAAACGACAACAACAGCAACAACAACGGCGGACGCGGCGACTGGGACAGATAATGTGCCTACGTCAGATGAACATCTTGAAATTTTCACGTGTTAAATAAAGGGCAAATGACCAACAAGTTGCACCAGAGAACCTTTGTTCAGTATCGTCCGGTTCAGAGCATTTTGATGGAGTTTGTCGTTGTTGGAGTCTGATGAAGCTAGTCTGCGCGTCCGAGTTGGATCGCTGAGGAAACAAGATCTTTACGAACTAGTATAGTAGAGAAGTTTTGCTGATAGGTAATCCTTAGAACGATTCCAAGGCAATGGTTGTGCACATAGACAGTGCACGTATAGCGGTTCGTAGAAGCTGAACGAAAACATGGAGCTATGGGTCGAGGCCGTTGATGAAAATTTGCAATACAGTGATTAAGGGTAACTCATCGTATGATGTGATAGCTCACCGATGACTGAGAAATACAAAAAAAAAAAACTATTGCTTAGGAAATCACTCGCTAGTAAAATCCTCGAAAGCTTTCGAATCGCTACGCACAATTTAAAAACATGTATTTTTTGCAGATAACAAAAAATCATGTTTTCCTAGCAAGCTGACAAGCTACCTTTAACCTTCACAACTGACGTGTTATGTGAAATTAAATATGTCCTACTTACAAGCCTTGGAGCTTTAATGAAGAGTGGTGCTACCTGGAAACAGAATAAATCATGTATATTATTAACAAGCATGTTTGTTATGTAAGCTAGATGAAAAGCGACAGTCTGTGAAAAAAAAAGCAATTATAACATCAAGAATAATCGCGGCCCAGTTGACCTGACATTGTTGATACATCAACAGACAGTTAGTTTTGGCTAGAAGCGACATTGTTGCAGTTCAAATGTACAGAAACAACATTATAGGAACTATTACAAAATACGCAACCAATGACAACGATGGCAGGGGCAAAACTCTAAGGCTACGTCAAGTAAGAACCTATGTCATAATGGTTATTATTAAATCCAGTAAAATTCAATATATGCTTGATGTTTCCCTCTTTAGGAGATACCTACAATTTTTCCTCATATAAAGACGAACTGATATGAGCCATGTCTGCTGACCCGCGGCCCGCTTGACCCCCATTGTCTGCTGCTGCCTAAGACAAGTATTTACGTTCACGAGACTAGTAATAATTGTAGTGTATTGTCTTGTAATAAGAAAATACTCGCGTGGGTTGATTAAATGATCAGTAACGCGGGCGCCACGGCCGCTACCAGCAACGAAGCCGTGCACCTAAACCCATTTACTAAAAAATGGAGATCACTGTCGTACAACTTTCATCGCTTCGTGCTGCTTGTTGTTGCCTTGACGATAATCAAGATGTTTTGCAATGGCCCGATGTTTTGCAATGGTGAAATCATCTTATCGGCAAAAAACCACACGAAGCTTTCACAAAGCTAGCTTTGGTCTGTACAATGTTTAATGAATAAATTACGTACGCGCAGTGCCGTCTTACGAATGGACATAGCGTACCTTTCTCCCCGCACTCGCACTCAACCAAGCAATGCTTTGTCCACTATTGGGGCATCTGTCGGAAGCGCGGAGAGCCGAAATGGAATCACAAAATGATACTCGGCTTATCTGTTGAACATATTGAGTATTCGAGACGTTGATCACGTCCCTTATGCCAATGGTATGTTGCGAGCTGTGAGCCCGTCGAAGTGAGTCTTTGAGACAGACGTGACCGCGCACGCAGAGATTTAAACAATAGCCGTTTACAAAATATTAATGTTCCCTAGTGGGAAAGTGTCACGACAGATGTACAACGTGCCAGGATAAAAACGTGTGGAGGGATCGTCGAATTTTTGCAAGATTCACGCATTTTACTACGTATCTACTAGTAAGCATACTCTGGTAATGCTGTTCTCTAACTATCGACGGTGAAACAGGGGCGTCCAGGTGTTGTCTATAGGAAGTTGGTTCAGTGTCAATAAACAGGAGGCAACCGATTCTGTTATTCAAATATTATTATAATATTCCGATATTCGAATTTCACTCGTGGTACAAACGATTTCCAGCTTTTCTGTGTTAGTATGGCTATTACATGTTTGCTTATTAAATTAATTTCCCTAGTAGAGGCTGATTCCCTGTATTCTCTCGTCATATATTAAGTCACCCCGGAGCTGAACCACGAGGTGCTATTGCGTGGGTCATCCAGGAAGGGTCCCACGGCACAAGCGGACCCACCGAAACCTACGAAAAAAGCAGGCCTACATTACAGAGTGTCAGCCCCGATGTGAAGCGCGATATGCTCGACAGTTCATTGGTTGGTGACTATTTGATGCGTTGCATCAGTGGCATATAGACCCACGATGCTGGTGTTCTTTATGAGCGAAGACCTGTTGTTTGTTGCACGGGTTACAGCTGCCGCAACCGAAGCACAAGGTGGTCTGAAGCCCAAGCTTAGACACAACGCGTTCCGCGCCGCTGAGCCAGCCATCTGAGGTTTACCTAATAGCAGTAATAAAGGACGTAGAGCTCGAAATATTCGGTCAGGTTCTAGGCGTAAGCGAATTCCCTTTGATCACTCGTTAAAGAAGATGCGAGTAAATATCAGAATTCCAAGATGAGTATCACGTTTTCTGGTTATGGCCCTTCTTAGAGCCTGAGGTAATATTAGCGTTCAAGCCAAAAACGAAATAGGATAGCACGAAGTTCAATGTGTTCCGCACCACAAACTGCCCAACTCGTCCATTTTACCAGACAATCATTCTGTACGCTGCCCGAAACGGACCATCATCACATTCAAATACACTTCCGCGCAGAACCGTGTTTGATATTCCGGAATTGCAGCCGGATAACGTCTACAAGCCACCATTAGATATCCTAATTATATTGTTCTATTTCCAAACGGGCTTAATCGCGATATACCTGCCTGCTGGGCTTCTTTCACGTACGCGGACATCGGCCGATTTCCAATCTAACACTAGGCGTGTGTTGTATGTCGGAATATTTTTTTTCTGCTGCGGTAGAGTTAGCCAATGCGATTACACGATAGAACTGCCGTTTGAATATGATCTATTGTTAGAATAACTATATTGAGCGACTGTGTATGCGAAAATTGTTTTTCTAACATCTATTGGAAATCACGAAACATATATGCCGTTTCGTGTATTTCAGTTAGAATTGTCAAGCTGATAAAAGACGAACGTAGAAACTTGGCAAATCGCTTGCGGTATTGCGTGCAGATCGTCTGGACGTAACTGTAGAAGCTGTGTTTCACGAACGCTCTAGAAATAAACACATTTAGTATTAAAATTGCTCCACCGAGTATTTATTTAAACTTTTAGCTCAAATCAATAACCATTCGGTCGTTCGTAATTTCGCGCGTCCATTGACCATCTACGTGCATCCAGATCTCGTCATCTTGCGATCTGTGGTGACTCACAGTCTTTCGTTCTCAACAAATTACCTCCTTTGCAACTACTCGGATTCGAATAGGATTGGACTGATGTAGACTCAAAATCCTTTATTATAAGAAGCTCGTCTGGCTGGTTGCCTAGTCGGCGAACCATCGCCAGCTACAAAACTTTGCAAACGATGTATTAATCCTATTTTTGCCGTCGTGATACCACTTTTGGGTTTGTTTATATTTTTCAGCCTGATATTAAGCATGCAGAATTGCTATTGGGAACGCTGATACGATATTGACTACGTTTGCAATTTAAATCCGATTCAACTACGTAGAATTAGTGATTGTTTCGGACCGCTAGCTTGTCTTACTTAAAACATAGCTGGGACAGCCGAAGTCCTATAGCGATGAGAAGCATTCGATCTAAGGGAATATTCATGTCAAAGTTAGGTAGCGAAGTGTAGACGAAGCACGTTAACCGTAAATCTTCTGAGGAGGCAAAATTTCGTCAAATAGCTTTGGTCGGATTCGATAAAGATTATGGTTGGCGCAAAGGTATAAGTTACAATGTTCGACATATCAAACTGCTCTAGCCATCGTACGATAAGCTTATTTTTATCACATAGTCGTTACCACCTTTGAACAGATGCCGTCAACACTTTTGTATGCGTGGTAATGTTCTTCCACGGACACGTGGCATGGCTTATTTTGCAGGGCAGCATTTTGAGCTGAAATATAGCTCGTATCCATATCTTCTATTTACTTGCTCCAAGCCCCATCTCGTTGACTATGGTAACAGAAAGAAGCAGAGAATCAAATCCCTGCGCGAAATTGCCGGCTTTCACCACGGCCACTGCCCCTGCGATACGAAGCGTTTTACTCGCGGAAACATGCAATGCAGCTAGTTCGTCGTGAATCCCGAACCAGCAGACGGATGTTGGTCACGAGCGACATCGCGAACCGACGATAACGACCGAAGGCACAGATCAATCCGCGCAGGTGCAGCTGTTGACTACGCCTCTAATCAGCAGTGCAGCTATATACGCGGGCTACTGTCGATCTGTTCCTCTGGAACTGCAGCATCTATGGTGCTTGTTATCCAACGAAAAGAAACGAAACGATCCCGACAACGAAAGTTATAAGGACAACACCCAAAAGCACGGTGGTACGCGAAGCACGCGTTTATGAAGAGGATGACGATGCCAAGAAAAACCTTTGGCATCGATTAAATTATTCGCTGCGTGTAGATTTTTATATTTCCTACAAAGTATTCTAACGGTGCTTTGACATCACAACGACTGGTGACGGATGCATCTACAAAGGCGGTGATTTGATGATATGCACATTGGACGTTCCCAAGGGTCCATGTCAAGTTAGTAATGGACCCGGAATCGGCATAAGTCTTTACGATGTAAATAATCAAGAACATCTTTCAGCGTCAGAAATTAAGACTAGTAATCATCTATTTGTAAAAAATCGAGACAATTTTATTCAATGATTAACTGTTTTGCGTCTCAAGTCTTGTAATGTTGCTGAACATTGCTTCGGACAGCTGGCCCCATTAACACGAAATGGAGTCTGTCGACGCCCCGTTTCCAATCTAAGCCACCACGTGTTTTTTTCAGTTTAATAACTAAATACGTTACCATTAAAGCATCTTACAGGACAAGTGGTTAAATGATATGTAATTATCCGGCTTTTGAGGAAACTCGCATATCTATGTAATAGCCCAAGTCCAATCAGACGTATGCCTTAAAATAAGTGAGACATATTGGCCGGACGCTCTAACCGATCGAGTAGGAAAAAAAAAGAGCAAAAAGAGTAGTTCTGATTGCAGCACTAACAAAAGTCGTGAATAAATATCATACCTTACTTAGCGGGAGTTTCACTACGTTGTTTGAATCTAGCGTTCTGGTTATCTATTTCATTAAACCTTGAATAGAACTGTGGCGACTGTTTTGCCGGCTTCAGATTTCGACTTCACGAAGTTGGCGCAAAACTAATTATCTTACGAAGACCGATCTATTATCTGTATTCGTATATGTTGATCGCACATTTTTGAATACACCGGTAACCCTGTGGACGATGAGCGTGTCCTAATTTTCCCATAGGCATCAAATTCATTCATCAACCAGAACATACGGCTGAGTAAATCCCTACTCGTCGAGAACAAAATAACTAGAACTACGTCGAACGCATAACGTGTTGCCCTTGGATTAGAACATCTGTATACTTGTTTGTACACCATTATTCTAGGTCTGTGTTCGTTGGGTTTTGGCACATTCGCCATGCATTGGTCACAGATGCTGGACGCTTCCACCCATTCAGTGATTATTATTTATTTACTATACCAATAATAGTCAACATCAGCAACTTTGATCACGAACCAAACAGCTACTACCAATGGACTACAATTAAAGGTGCCAAGAAGCCACAATGTTGTCTTCTGCCATGCATGCTAACTTCCGAGCGCCTACTTCCTTTATTTAGCTAATTATGAAGCATCGCAAACTTTCACTGGTCCCACGCACACACAAAGAATCACTTATGCTGACGTACGCTAGCCTCCATTGACAAAGGTAGTTGTTTCGCTAAAACACTGGATGCATCGTGCACCAACTGGACCTGTCCGTTGGTCTCTCCCAATGCCTCTTCACTTACAGATCCGACTCGGGGAGAAGGGACTAGTCACAGCTTTCTCGAAAAAACGCTAACAACCTGTTATCCGAAGCAGTCTACACTATCTAAAGTTATGCTGTACATTAAATCACCACGGGGAAAGTGAGCGAAATGAAACACGACGTATCAATTAGTGGCCACTTACTGATAGCGATAGCGAGCTGCCGTCGACCAGATATGAACTATGTATAAAAATGATGGACTGGCGTGGTTCGGGAAGAAAAGCGGCTTAAGGCGTAGCAGACGATGTCGATGGATATTTGGTATTTTTAAATAGATGGATGATAGGAAGACAAAGGAGAAAATGAAGCAAATGGAAACGATTCGCTATTTCAACGTTCACCATCTGCAGGCTGTCGTTAACTAGTTACTAATTAGCATCCAACTGTAAACCGCCGCATCAGTATTTACTGAACGCTTCCGTAGGATATAAAAATCATCAAATAACTATTGTGGTACGTACCGTTTTTTACCCAGAATAGGTGAGACAATTGCGAAAGCGACAAAACAATATTAACTTTAGAAGCGTAAGCTAGCGTTAGCAATAGATGCATCTGCAATTAAATACGTAGAAGTAGACCGTTTTGATGACCGTGCTCAAGTTCTACAGCTATTTGTAATTGCAATGTAATGACACTTGATAGGGCACAACGATAGCTACCCGCCGTTTTTGACGTGTGGAAGTTATACGCAAGGTACAACACTGCCGCATAATAATAGAATAAGTTTAGATCAAACATTGAACAATTCTATATGTTGATTAGCAACATTCTACGCTCGGATGAGTTTAATGTACATGGATCCGAAATGCCATGGACTCTCTTTTTTTTTTTCTCTGTTAGTTACCTAGTTTGCTAATGATATATCTATCGCTCAGGCATCAATTATGATACTATGTACATCGCTTTCTAAAAGTAAGATTTGGAAAATCTAAATATTTCATTCATAACACGTTGAGCAATATAAATAGCTTTGGAGGTATTATTCTTACTTTTGTGCATTGTAAATGTTTCAAAACTACCAGTTAGGCTTGCTACGGCACAATAAGGTGAAACTTCGTTCACCAAAAAAACATATACATCTCAACTAAACGCCAAGCAATATTATGCAACGGACATGACATGTCAATCACGCTTCTAAATCGCTCGAGCATATTTCCGTCATGACGCTCGCTAGAGGCGTTTCTCTTATTTGACAAGCTACAGATACTGGCCGCCTTGCCGGTTCGCCTACCAGTATCTGATACAAACCCCTCAATCTGCACCACAGCGACGCTAGTATAGCGGGGAGTTGCACTAATCAGTAGGCCGGATGCAAATTTCACCGGTGATTGCCCCCTATCCTTTTCTCTTCCCTAAAATTGACATTTAATTTTTTCTCGCGCGCTCTATTAACAGGGCCATTTTTTACGTCCATCTACTTTACACTAAATATACCGGCCTTGGATTTTGCAGTGGTGGTGATCGCTGAACTACTGCAGGGTTGTCGATCCTGTAGAGCGAGAAAAGGTGCATCTGCACACATGTTGTTAAACGATAGCTGGATAGTCCGCCTCGACATTTAATTGTACGGACGAAAGGGAATATCGCCCTCATTATCATAACTGTTAGTACAAATGTGTCGCGAATAGAATATCACAGCTGGGTAGAAGGTTTTTTGGCTCGGGAATTGTTTCAATAATGGTCCCGACAACTGATTTTTATATAAATGCCGGTTCGTATATTTTTATATAAATGCTACTCAACGTTATTATCTCAGCAACTTACCTGACCTCATATAAACAACACCATATGCTTCAAATCATGCGTTTACGTGAAGCAGATTCCATCCGGACAAAAAAAAACCTTAGAACGGAGTGAGGTGCTTTAGAAACGTGGGCGTAACAGGCCTATACGAGAGGGGCCTATTTCGTTTGCAGTAGGAACTGTTTCGAAGCCGACGGATGTCAAGCCATAGCGGTTTCCGGCGGAGAGTGAAAAGCCACCGAGTGAGCGCAAAATGCAGTAATGTGTGCCGGCCAGCTTGCTAGAAGGTCCTTTCTCAAAATCAGCAGCCATAGTGTCGAACTAAATAAAACTAATGAACAGATATAATGTATAGGCCCCAACACAACATGTATATATATATATATACTTCTTTAGTCTATCGTGCAGTTAGCCAGAAGGTCCAACCGTAAAAATGACAGTCTCATAATAGGAAACACATAGCAGAATCGAGATAGAGAAGTAGGATAGACTAAAGGTAGGACACCGCCATGGGGAACCGCCACTGATACACTAGCACCGTGTGCAGTAGGACATAGGTCTGACAGAAGAACTGATCAAAGACTCATGGACAAACAATCTAGATGATCAAGCTCATGGAAACCTGTATTCTGGTACTAGACGGTATCAATAGCAACAACTGAGCCTAGATTTCGTTCACGGACTGTTAATTACTATAATATTACTGCGACTAAGCACGCATCGACCATACTTGCTAGTTATTGGCATTGGTCTTCGAAAGTTGTTATAGCGTTCACTATATCATCGCCGAAGCAGCCTACATGAAGCCCATACGTGTCATAGCCAAATTTGGTGTCCATGTATATATAGAAACGTACGCAGACAACGGCGCCTTTGGGGAATTTGCTAGGCCGAATCGGTTTGTTGTTTAGCTATTTTTGTGTTTTGGTGGCGAGTGCTGCTGCCGCTTATATTATTGTTAGGACTGATGTTGTTTTCGATTCTGCACATGCACCGGATCAGTTGAGGAAGCAAACACTGTTAAGCCGACCCAACGATCGGGAATGAAAAACTGACTGATGAACGGACCAAGCGACAAGTCGCCATCAACGACAATCAGCCTGAGCAGAATCGGTGTGACTGAGCATGAGCATCAGGCATCAATTCGTCACGGAGCCGTCACGAAAAGCGTCGCGACGTAAATCCCTCTATCGGACTCAATCGACAGAGGTTCCATACTAGCCAAAAGGCGGAGGCAACCTCCGCGTTTCGTCTGACCGTGATGTGATCGTGGGGCTAGCGTCGGTTCGTCCCATCTGCAGACGGTTCAAAATCTCTATCTACATAGAATGTACACGACAAAGACGACAATGTGCATGTCTGCGTGCGTTTGTAGCAAAGGGCAAGTGACGCTAAAATCACGGCTGACGCTAGCTTTAACGAAAAGGCGTTTGGAGAAGGCGAGGAGAGTTTGGTGTTAGGACGAGGCCGATGGCTCTTGGAGCACCAGGTTTGTGAACGCTAGGACTTGTGACGATCGTAAATCAATAAACATTAAAAAGGCTGTTGATTCACATTGATTCCGTACGAAGCTTCTTAATGGCCAGTTGGTTGTTGCAACTACCGTTTACCACGGTGAACAGCTACCAGCCGTACGATGGCCAGTGCATCTATCCGAAGCAGCCGGGACCTTATAACGGTGCTTGTATTTTATATACAAGGACAAGTATTGACTGTTTGATATAGCTGTGCCCGACAGGTTACCAGAATCGATTTTATCACCTGGCAAAAAATCTATAAGAGCAAGGCACTTTTAAATCATTATGAGACTACAGTGGCGTTGTTCATTTAAGAATATGTTTTAATTTCGCTCGATTTACTAATCGTATATGTTTCACATAGCGTACGTATGTCTTCTGAGTGCGTATTCTTGTGATATTTCAAACGGTAACGAAAAGCACTTTTGCGATTTGCCTCGTATGCCTGAAAACTGTGATGAAAAAAAAACAGTTATCTTGACGATACATTTTTACGCATGAAAGAATAGTGGGGCCCCTTACAGAGTTTTGCTTTCGAGTTCACCAATATGAGCCTGCCGCTGTCTCATTTAAACGTAAATAAAAAGAACCCACTTTCTACATAGACTAGTGGGGGGCCTAAAAACAAAGAGCTCGCACTATTTTGAACTTTCAAAGCCCTACAAAACTTTCTAATCCATTCAAATATGCCCACTTGCCTCTTTTAGCTGAGTGAACGACAACGCACTAGTGGGAGTTCCGTAAACTTCGAGTCTTCTCGAATGATGCTACCATTCGGAAATACCCCGCTGTGCCAACGCACATAAATTAATTAACAAGCTTGAGTTTACAGTTGACTCGACGAGAATGTAAGCCGAACTAAATCTTTCAACCTATCCATTGGTTTGTAAACCGAGATGACTTATATGACAACCGAACTATTAATCGAATAAGCGATCTATCTCGTATTGTGCATACTCATATACTATGGATATCGTGCTAGGACCTTAACTATTCTTTTCTTTCATAGATAATAATATGGCACTTAACTACAATGAAAGATTTATATTTATTCCCAAGCGCACTAAGCAAGAGACAAGTTACGGTCTTTATAACAGAAAAAGAATAGTAACTATTTCAACGCTATCCGGCGACCGATTTTTGGCCAAGTCCTTTCTTCTTCCGCTTCAAGAGGTCAAATCTAGTCGTCGTCGAATGCAGTGTCCATCGTTTGTGCTGCTAGACGCGCAAACAGGACAAAAGCAATATTACTTTTTAGGTTTAAGTTCGCTTCGGTAAAGCTGCGATAAGCTAACGGTCTTCGACACAGCTACATGATAAACGAATCGCTTTCATGAAACGTTTGTGGAGTTTGACGTGCGGAGTCTCGGGCACCGAGTTGTGCTTTAGAACGACACGGAGATGCAAGTTAGTATAGCTTTTCGGCGGGATATTCTAAGATAATACAAAATTCTTCAGAGAAAAAAATATGGGACGTATGAATTTTGTCGCAACCAACGATGTTTCGCTTAATTCGTATCTTCACAGGGAGCGCCGGACCTTTATTATACAATATGCGAAGTTCATACGATCATACCAGTATCGTTTGACGTAAATAAGACCATTGCAACGAACTGTCACCGAGTCCATGCTCTTCTAACCTTCGACAGAATCATTCGTGCGCACATTAGAATTTCAAAGGAACTTTCCCTTCTCCACAATTTTACCATTCTACAATAGCTACTTAGCAGCTTGATAACAGCTAATGATGGCTGAATAACAATCAGTTGAATTTCTGAATGATTGTTAAATCCAATACGCTGGAGTATGCCTCGCTCGAATCCATACGCTTTGACAGCACAACGAAACGACTATGTAACACCAGCTTTGTTTTTCAATTAGAATTCAACAAGCTCGATTTCGCCCTGCGTGCCACACCTTATCAGCACCATGCTAACCGGCCCGTTTCTAGCGAAAAGGAGTGCTGCCGCACTAACTTACATACTGACCGTCTCAAGCACAACGCACGACGATTGTCTGCCGCCAGCGTGTTTGCCATGAAGCCACATGGACGTGGTGATTGAGCGACATCGATGTACCTGTTTTACATCCCACACACACACGTTGATAGTGTTACACTGCGCGAGAGACGTCCTATAGCGTCCACTGAATTTTACTGTGCTCGCACCGGAAGCATTTGTTTATACCGCTTCAAATGTCGGTGATGTAAGCCCACAACCAACTGTGACGCGACGTCAAACCTCGTTGTGCGTCCTGGTACGTTAGCCTATCTGAACGATTAATTTGGTCAAGAACCGGCAAATAGACGGTGTCGCCCCCCAACGAGCTATAACAAATACTATATCGACACAAGCGACAAATGAGTAAGTGGCATAACAGACGCATGCAATGATGTTAACTGAGCAAACATTGTCGAACATTTACTTGCCGAACCGAAATCACTTTCTCACCGTACAGCATTCTACGATACCCCCGTGTCTCGTTAGTAGCTTTTCGACCGGCTATTATCTAACGAACGTTGTTTGCTCTTCTGTTTCTGTAACCATTCCGCTTTCTGGTGCTTGACTTCGTCACATAGTTCGTCCTTCTCCGTACCACCATCTACAATTCATATTATGTATATTAGTCAGTCGTCTTATAAATTGCTGCGGCTATCTTTCTGTTCTGCCGTGCCTTCGTTCTATGCGATTAACAATAACAAATCACACAGAAGTCTTTTCATCATTACAATTGTCATCCCTATTCTACGAAGCAGGGTTCTCGTCTAGCTGATTAGCATGGACTGATCGGCTAACGAAAGCCTGTCATGAACAACAGAGAATCGGAAATTGTCCACGTTAGTCTACTATGTTCAGAAGCTGATGTTCGTTTTGACCAACTAATGTAGTAATTTTTACTACTTCTGCTGCGGTTGTTCGTGCAATTGCTGAAACCACAGTTTGCTAGATCAATCGATACTTATCTGCATGAAAAATCGTTCTCCCCTGTATTTTCCATAGAGCAACTACTCGTGTCTCGTGGCGAGTTTTGGATCTGTTGGCCCACGGTTGGCTATGGCGTGTTATTCTCGACGTAAGTCCAACCTCTCTATGGTTGTCAATGGAGACGAAATGGCTATAAAAATATATAGGTTGCTTTGTGTACTACTGTAGTTGTAATTCATACAGACCAAAACAGACCTAGCAATTCAACTACCAGAATGAATGAACAGCGGGCAATTACAACAATAAACAACGATAAGCACAAATAAACTTTACAAATAAGTGGAAGCATATAGAACAAACATAGTACATAGAAGGACCCAATAGATAAAAAGGTAAATACTGAAAGCACGCTTGCCAGATAGAAACGATGGCGCTTTCCAGCAATTGGGTGATATGTCTGCTAGGTTAAGTAGTTGTAAGCTTCGAAGTTTGATTTCCTCGAAGCCAATTACGTTCAATTAGGTCCATTTGCGATGCACCATTTGAACACACGTAAAAGAAATACAAACAAAGAAACAAGGCAAGCTGACAGCAGCGGTAGCGGCTCAAATAATGGCCAATGTACTCATGGAAGAGGGTAGTTTATTGAAGTTTCTCGCCAACCTACGTGAAAAACATAGACATATATATGTATTATTTATATCCGTACGTATGAGGCATGGGTGAGTGATAATGATTTTGGACTTTTTTTTTTAATTTCTTGTTAGTTTGTCGATTTGACACGTTCGGAGCCGAGACAGCGACGACAGTTTTGTTGTGTTTGAATATCAACCCGGCGAGCACCATGAAACAAGTGCACGGAGCGCGTTTCAAGAGAGCTATGCAGCAGATATATTTGTCTAGAATATGTGATTTCTGTAGCATACCTTTCGTGTTAATAAATACGCTTTTTTATTTGAATAAATTCCAGTTTGTCACCAAAGGCTAGCCATTAAGTTTGTCATATTGTCGCATATGTCAAGCTTTACATAGAAAGAAATGAAAATACTTTGGTTATGGCAAATTTAGCTTTCGTAGTAGCCGCTACGGCCACCTTCACCTATGACAGTTTAACCCATTATTTCCTCCATGGCATGACAGCTGCGAACTTCACTTCGCTCAAGGTGACCCACTGGCTCACTGTCAGTGAACCCTATGACTGCAGCAGCAAATGAGCGCTACGGCGGACGGAGGATTTTTTAAAAACAGCATAAATTGACACAACAACAACAAGAGCGAACAGCAGAAGACGACGACGACGATGACAATGGCATCAACAACGATGCTTCGTCCTCTTCATCAGTAACAAGGACAACAAAAACACTGACAGCACTGTCAGTAAAGACCACATTAAGGCGACCGTAAAATGGGCGACACGCAAGGATAGCAAGCTTAACGCAAGGAGTAGCAGCAACGGCGAAGATGATCACCAGACTGGAAAGACAGAACGCTGTGCATTTAAATGGCTTATCATTCTTAGCATAGCGAACTATTGACAAGTGACTGCGAGCTTACTTACGTCAGAAGTTGCTATTCAGCTGACCTCTATTGCAATGTGGACCAACGGCGTTTCGTTCAGTGTCGACGCCGCTGGTCCTCATTTAACGTCGAAGCATTTTCACTCGTTACTGCTGCATAATAAATACGCTCTCTCAAGCATTTCTCAACGGCGGGCAGCTACAGCGGTATCAACTAATAATCGCAGCCGCCATAGACATGGAAAAGGAGATGGGTATTCATGGCGTAAAAACTTTATGGAGATGACTAGGAGAGACAAATGAAACGCGCAAAAAGCCTGATAGTGATGTGTATTTTCACCGCTTTTTTTTCAAGTTTCACCGCTCAAAGTAACGAAATTTTTGAAGTGCGTAGAAACGAAATTAGGGGCCTGCTTCAGAGTGAGAAGGTACATTACGTTAAGACAAACGGAGTCCAGAAGTTTCTCCATAGATCGATCTGTGGCATGAACGTGATGCAGGCTTAGGTTTGAATCGTGCATATGCTTTTTTTCATTCCTAGTTTTAATGAATCCATTAGAAGCAGGAGTCGTCTCCCACTAAGCATAATTCGCTGTAGGGAGTTTCACAGTCTCATTTTCACCGCCTTTGCGGAGGATAGGCTACATTGTAAAAAGAAAACTGAAAGACGTTTAAATTTAGTAGCAGTATATACCAAAGTGCTAATAAAATAATGGCAGTCGTTGTTTACGGCCTGCTTTTCTCTGTTGTCCCGTTTACTGATAATCAAATGTTCTATGTCATCTAAAATCTTGTTGGAAGGGCTTTGTAGCCATTTTGTCATAAGTTTAGGCCCCAAAAGGATTTTTCTCACTTGCTGCGCCGCGTTCTTCTTCAAGGTCAAAGAGTTCACAGACCAACCTGTAATAGAGGTGGTACGTGCGGTGAAATTCGACGAGAATCGCCTTAAACCAATTTTGAAACAAGATGAGCCCATGTTTCTTTTGATAGAGCAATCGCCGTAGAGGAAACAAATTTCCGGGACTGCTTCTCCAGCTTCTGAATATTGGCAAAAAGGCGCTGTCGGATATTTCCTCTTTGTGATCCAAGCTCAAAATAAAACTTTTGCTTCGTACGAAACGGTGCCAACACGAAAACGGCTTTTCCACGATGTCTATTAGCAAACGGAAGAGTGAAAAAGAAAACGCAGATAAATAAAAACACAGTCGTCAGCCTTTTCCCCAGTTTTATTATTTCTTCGGTGTAAGCTGTTTTTATTAAAGCACCACTGTACTATGAATACAGAGCTGACGATTTCATCATAAATAATAAAAGCACATGAGTAATTAAGTATTATATGCAGTTAACACCTTACTCACATACTGTACAATTGATCGACAGGCACAGCTTTTAGCCGAAGTTTCTTGGCCGTTAATCGCTTCGCATGCTTGAGAGTACCTCCCCTTTGATAAGTGAGCTGACGTCTATCGGCTAAAAGAGCGTGAGGATCATTGTTTTGAAAAAAGGTCAGCACACGAAATGGCTTGTCTCCGCTTTAACTCACGCTACGTCTCAACGCAGTCTCAACAATGGCGAGCTCTTGACTCACCATTGTTGAGACTGTCCTAAAGTTGAACGATCTTCAGCGCAGTCCAACTGTCATATGAAAGTATCGGGTATGTACCTCTATTTGTCTTTTTTGCGGTTTTTTTACTTCTTCTGTCTTCACCCCGCACACTGCCTGCAAATATGTGAGAATGCCAGCATCTCCCAAATTCCTCCAAATAATGTAATAGAATTACCTTGTAATTCCTCTTCCATTACTGTTTCCTACACAGATTATCGATAATATATGCTAATATGTGTACACTCTGTATGTGGCATTGTGTGTCTCCGCAAAACGTAACTTCGTTTGTCAACAACGGTCTACCGGTCGTTATCAGGTTTGTTTATCGTGGCGACCTCGTCGTTAGAAACGTTTCTACGATGGCGACTGGCGTAGTGTTAACTCATAACCTTTGTTACGTTACCCCGTTATGACGAATTCTCGACTACCTTATTGCAAAGGCATTGTTGGTGTGGCTGTTGCTGTTGTTACAGTTGTCGATAGCCCCGACCGAGGCTTTTCGTAGCAGTAGTGCCGGCACTCTTAACGGTACCCGTAATTCAGGCCCGCCTCATCCACAGCAATAATGCCGGATGAATGGTGACGAATACAAAGACAGCGAGCACCAATGCCCCTCAGCTATTGTTGTCATTACCACAGCGACATCGTCTAATACCGCTAAGGAAACGACCGACTGCGTCTGGCAAACTTCGCCGTTAGGGTCCTTGGCGCTGTCTTTTCGTTATTATAAATGCCAGCCGAATGCTAAACGGCGAGCCTCGGAGGGAACAGAAGCAAAGACAGTAGCGTGAGACATGGCCCAATCCATGAAATCAGTGTCCGCACCATGAACGATAAATGTGGCAGAAAACACGCGTTGACACCATTCTATAGAAGATAAAGGAAGGTGTTTTCGACTCAATGGTAAGACGATGTCAGAAACCTGTTGGTACAATCCGTGTTCTCGATGGGATCATAACTTGGGCAGCAACTAAGGTATCCTGGGTTAGGTCCCACTAAGTTCAACCGAGGCACATTTTTCGGACACTATGGGGAGATTTTGGTCCCTAGACAGACTAACAATTAAGGGATGGCCTGACAAGCCCATTTCTTCACGACGAGATGGTCGTTTAGATAACTTCGGCTACGCTAGCATTGTATTCAATTTGTCCCATTCCTTGATCTTGACTAGACTTATCTGTTCGGTTCAGCTTTGCTAAGTCATGAGTCAACCCGTTCGACGCTAAGACGACAACTACCCGACATAGATCGTCACATGCAGCCGGACAATTCTCAGTTGCCTTTACAAGACAGTCATTTAGGGCTCAGTCCTTAGCGCGTAGCTGACCAGTAAACATACGGTTATCAGCCCGTCAAACATATCGGGTGGCCAACCGTCAGTTCGGTGTCATCCACCTGACGGCAGCAACGAACCGCCGCATTATCAAGTGGGTTCCGCGTACTCCCCTACTCAACGCGACTTGGCGTTACATTGTGGGTAACAACAGCACTCGGTTATCTATCTGTATTTACAATTCCGCGCCGAGAGCACGACAGCGATCGTTATTTGCGGATCGCTGTTGGTAGCTTACTTCAACCAGCTGCTATAATAACCGCAGCGACAAGCACTGAACTGCTTCGCGTTGGATACAAAAAAAAGTATGACAGACAAACCACTAAGTTGACCAGGTGACTGATGAACAAATTCTTAGATGCTCAAACCATTTGTGCTGCGGTCGGTTACTGGTGAGTGATCACTGTTTGGCAATCAGAGCAGCAGTGATGAGCTAGATCGGCATAGCACTGTGCATGTGGGTTTCTTACACTGATTCCGTTGGTATGACCACAGCAATGACGACGCTGCATGGTGTCCAAGTGATGACGCAAGTTTTGCCCAAGCTGTTGCGTTTTCAAGTCGGTTCTACAGAGGCCAGTCATTTTAAACAGGCAGCAAAAGTATGTATGGAATGGGACAGAAAGATCAAACGCCGGACGATTACTCAACAGCAAACCATCCAGAAAGCGACGAAAAACAGAAACTTTGCGAGCAATGTAGACCGCGTCTGCTAATTCATCGGAGCGTTGGGAATAATAGAATCAGCAAATGCCGACGGCTCTGAGAACTGCGGATGTTGTTGCCGTGTCTTCCTCAATGTTTTGCAGCAAAATACATCAAAAATAGTGCACACGCGCTCCGCACGAATTAGCAAACTTTGTCTTAGTGGGTGCCTCAGCCCAAAGCAAAGAAACGGCCGCAGCCTTCTGCCCAAGCGGCTAATTAATAAAGAGGAGCACCCCGTTTGGACCGAAATTCGAAGTAGACGAAGTGGACTGATGCAAACGAAGATAACAGTCTGCACTATTGAAAATGACCGGCAGAAAGTGCAGCAACAGCAATAACGCTTACAAGAAGCCAAACAAGAGCTAACCGAGCTGAAAACTCCGTTCGTGTCGTCATCGTGGTCAGCGTTTCTTTTTTAGTCGTGCTGTCTCCCCTCCGTGTCTCTGTGGTAACCGGGCAGTCCTCTGCACCAGTACTTGGCTCTCAAACGATTACATTCGCTAATATACTCAAGGGATGTCCGGTTTGCCTTCAATTGTAGACGGTTATAGTCAGCTCCGAGCGATAACCGTATTTCGCTCTCTGGCTCATTGCTTGCGTTGCCTTCGGTTGTTACGCAAGGGAAACGAGTGAAAAAAAGATCAGCAAGCAAATGGTTACAACTGTTAGCCTTATAGTTATTATAGGCACCGTTGCTGACAGACTACGTCGGGACGTGTTACGCAATAAGCAACCGCCCAACGACCAACACATTTTGGTACAACGAAGGCAGTGGTGACACCCCAGTTTTCTATTACTGTCAACAGAAAAACACCAACCAAATTTGTCGGCACGTAATGCTAAGGCTTTGCTAACAAGGCGACAATAACATCAAATGTGTCGGAGGAAATAAGAGGGAAAATGGACAGGAAAATCAAACGGACTAAACAAAAGCTATCAGGCCTCGTAGAATGGAGATGGTAAACCAAACACGGAAATGCAAACGATTTCGGGTGCGGTGTTTACTTAAGGTATAAACGACGACTATATACTAAAAAACTGAAAAATGTTGACAAGGACATGGTGGACTGTACGTGATGAAACATGATAGTCGTCCTATGTAGTAATTTGGCGGCATTAGCGTAAGCAGCGGAATGGCAAAGTTATTTCAAATAAACTGAAAAACGAACGAAAACACACGGAAGTGAAGAATAAGGACAACGCACGAATTTAGTTCGAACTAGATTCGTATATCGTCGAAGTATTGGATTTTTTGCCTAAAATTAGTTCCTCATATCGCCTCCTCGAAAAGCTTATGAAAGCGCGTAGAGGGTTCACATTTTAGAGGGGAACTTGCCTATGGAACATGAACGCGGGTGAATAAGATAAGCTGTGCGATTTTTTTTTCCAGGAAACAACGGCACTTTTGCAATTTCCGAGATTGACGCTTCAGAGCCACTATTTAAGGGCAGCATTTTTGAGTGCAGATTTATGTCCACTTTCCCCCTACCTAAGCGCCGGTAACAAATTGTAAAAAATAAGCTATTTGATCTCGCCATGTAAATGTATTTCAATACTAAGCACAAAAGAAATCCATCAACAAATATTTTCTGCGATCTGCCGTTTACAGCGGTAGTGATAAAGAAAGGCTATACTACGTTTTATTTTTTATTGGAATCAATACCAATTTTAGAGCCGACTATTTTTAAATAACTAATTAACATGTTACATGGTGCTCTCCGTAGGGAACGATTTGGACTATAGTAACTCTTTTTTTTTTTTTTTTGAGAATCCGTTTCACTTTTGAGCGATCCATTGATTCTAATAAACTCCCAAACATCTTCTGAATCCCGAACGAAGTAGTAATCATTTTCAGGTCGACTTACGACTATTAAAAGTTGGGTCTCATCATGCTAATGTGTTGTCAGTGATCAACGTATACTGGTCAAGGCTGGCGTTTCCGTAAAAGCGCAAATATATTTTGACCACTCGGTAGGAAAAAACATATTGGCAATTGCTGTTGCCTCATCTAATTGGGACACTGAACCGGATGACATAGAAGAGTTTAAGTCTTGAAACAAATATTGGTCGAATCCCGCATGTATTTTAGGCCAAGTTGGATGCTTCTCAAATTGATTCCATCTATCACAAGCATCTAAGTCAATAAATACTATTTTTCTCTACATTTTTAACGGCGCATATATTCCCCATAAACGCAGTCAATATTAGCATGCGCTTTCATATGTATCATAAGCATCACACAATCTCTTTCTTCTAACAAAAGATCAAAACGAATTACTTCTTAAATGAAGTTTTGAGTGTTATCCTAGCTAAAATAATAGAGAGGTATTTTTTTTTGAGTAGTTTTTTTAGGTAGTAGATCCTTGAGGTTGTTATGCAACTTGCACACAAACGTGTGCACTACGCAGTCGACAACACTAGGCCACTGCTTTCCTTATTACTTTCACCGCGCGCACAGGCTATCATGTATTGCCTGTAACTTTAAGGCTCAAACCACCTGTTACCAACTAGCCCCATCCCAAATCTTTTAATGCGATCGTGTATATAGAGTGTATAGCTAACGACATTGTACCTCGTCGATTACGGAAGACTGCAATTCTGTGACAACATGAAATTAAATTTACAACTTCAAAAGTTTTTATTTTCGATAGGGTATTTAAGAAATAGTTTCAAAAAGCTTTTACGGCTGAAGACTACTTAGTCACACAGATGCTAGGTGGTTCCCATGATCGATGAAAAATGGCTAGAGCCGTACCTTATGAAATATATTCGTGTATCGTATGCGGGAGCCGTTACAAGCCCCAAAACAAATATCAACTTCGTTTTTTTTTCGTTCTGTCGTAATTTGTTATCCGTTAAGCGTACAGTGGACAGCAGATTGTAACATCAGAAACATAGTAATATAAATAGGAGACGATTTCTAACTAATAAAAGAGACTCAGACTTGAATTCGACCCTTCGGCTCATCTGTAGTTATTTTCCTTTCAACTCGCTGCTAACCGACTCTAGTCATTACCTCAATAGGTGTTAGTTTTGCTTTTACTCTCCGTCTAAAACAAATTTGCCTTGTTTTTTTTTAGTGAAGGGTTTATGCGATAGTTTGTAATAGTACCTTTAATAAATGCCGTATGCTTCGAGATATGGCCAAACACATTCTAGTTAAACGTCAGGACATAACACAATGTGTCTAACTCTTTTCTGTCACCATTTCGTTTGCAAATGAATTCCCGTGTACGCTGATTTCTATCTTACCATTACTTACATTTATATCAAATTTACTTTTTCTCAATAAAACTTTTATGTTCCGCTGTACATAACTTATTCGTTTTCCTTTATTACAATGTTCTAATTTTTATAAGAGCTTTGACAAACCATATGATGTATGTAGGTTATATTATACAAATTATAGCAGTCCCCTTAGTAAGCAAGTTTTGGCCTATTACCAATTTGGCATGACAGCTTTGCGACAATTAGACGTTTCGGAGAAGCGTCTATAAACTTGGCCCGATTCACAGACGTTACTTGGAACGCACCAATCTGCCTCAGCTCCTCACCCTTCAAACTGCTCAAGCTCAATCAACACGCACCTCAGCTACGCAGCAAGCATATGAGAAACGCATTGGAAAATAGCGCGACATGAACGTATGCAGACACGTACCATACGATGGCATGCAGGAATAAACCTTTTATGGAACAACAACGCATTTTCTTTTAGGTTCTCTGTCGCGTCACTCCGCCTATGTGAGGTCGCGTCAAGAGTTCTTTCTGTAGCGTCAAACAAACGGTAGCTACTGCTGCTATTCAATGTTTACCAGCTGCCCGATAAAAAATCCAGTGTAGTCCGTTGTAACTGCTGCAATTTCCAAAACAGTAGCCCTCCGTAACTCTCTGTTATATGGCGGCAGCAGGCGCGAGAACAACATCGGTAACAAAGCGAAAAGACGGCGCCGTAAAACGGAGTCATTGACTCCTCTCGACCGGTATAATTCACCAACGGATACTTTTCTTAGAGCAGCTCGCAGCAACAGCCAGATCTGACTTTAGCCGTTCTCGGCTCCTCCGGTGAAGACCAAGAGGACATAAGAGCTCAACTGTAGTAACTTGTAGCAATAATCACGCGAAATACTGTAACTCAACTCAATGCAAATATTATTAGAATATTCTGTCGAAGTAAACTTACCGTCACGCTTTAAACTCCAACCGTTGACTATATGCTTCGGATCTATCCACTCGGAAAATCGCACTGAATGCTCTTTATATCCTGTCAAGTTGCGCGCAACATTTTATCCAACGAATGGCTAATCCACGAAGGGAGCAGAGTACTCCCTTCTACTAACGAGCACTTCAGTAACCACACGTACATACAGACATACACCAATTATACTTGGTAACTACTAGGCACGAAACTCGTTTATACGAACGAAGCTATCTATATAGGCAAACACAAGGCAATACGACCACGAAAATCACTAATCAATGCTGCCATTGGCCCGGAGGAGGACTTGCTATACGGGGAGAAGTATACTTCGGCACCACGGATGCTGCCTGTCTCTGTGGACTGTATTGTGCTAGCCGCTCGGCTAAAACTTCACTTGTGACAGGCCAGACCCGTTGGCGGCTGCGGAAGGAACTTGCGGGATGAAATATTTACAAGATGGCGCCCCCAGCGGTTGTGCCACTGAGGGCTAAAGCAATGACGCCTTCAGAACGAAGACCCATTGAAGGGAGAGGGTAGTCGAAGTGATGCCGTATAGACAACAACTAAGACAGCTGGCGCTTCGAAACCGGGAGTTCACTTGGCGCCATTTGGTCGTCTGAAGCAGACGACAAGGACTCGGGCAGTGGCAGAAAATTTAAACGAGTGGAAGGAAGGAGGTGTTGCAGTATTGTTTAGCGTGCGAAGTCATTGAATTTTTGCAGCTGTTGAAACGCTTGTTGATGAGGATGACGGCTAATTGAACAATGCTACCAATCAGACGCCCGAATGATTATTAACACAATTTAGATTTTTTCAGTTCTTCCACCTATTAAGTAACACAAGGCAGGTTGTACTCGTGGTACGGACTGTTTCTTAAGCTGTATGTTTTACTCTGTCAATGTTCTAAACCCTTACAGATAAGCACACACTCTTTCAGTTCCGAGCTAACTAAATATAAACATTATTAAAAATCATTCTTGAATCTCTTTTTGTTAGGGCTGTCTATTTGTAACGCCAGCATACTAGAGATACTCACTAAGTTGATGAGCAAAGTTGAAACATATTTATTAACAAAAACTGCTACCAAAAAGCCGACATAAGCGTGTAATGTGTGGTCACAATACCTTTGTGTCGTCTATCCAGGGGGAGGCCAAAGGTGAATTTACAGCAATTTAGATAGAAATATCGGTCTCTCTACTAACTCCAGTAGTTCCACAAAAAATTGTATTTGAAAGAAAAGCTTAAGATTATAGGCAAATTCAACAAGTTAGTAAATTAAATAATTGCGGTCCAAATCTGTACCCAAATAATGAAAAAATTAGATGAAGTGCCTCCAGTTCAATGCGACCGCCGTTGTGGCCCTCGCATATTCTTTGTACTCAGACGTTCAAAAACTATACCGAGAAGCTTGTCAAAATAATAGTAATGTTCACACATTTTTTGATGTTAAAAACAACTTAGCCTCGAGATTTCGAACGTCTACTATTACGGACAACATCTCGTAATCACATTTGAAGTTTCTGAAGTGATGACTAATGGTTTAAGTAGCAGACGTGAAACACGAAAAAGCATATTGGCATCTGCGAAATAGATCGCCCGCCGCGTCCTTGTGAGAATAGACGAAGCAATGCATCCATTTAACCCGGCACATGTGTGTTGACTATTCAAAGACATAATCGCTACGGACGAATGTCAATAGAGCCGCAGTTCACTTATATTCAATTCTATTGAAAAAGCAATATTAATCTTATGCTGTGCATTTACAGGCCCAATGCTACGGGCCAGGAACTTCGCAGGTGAGATGCTTGTGCATAAAAACATATAGTCGTCAGTGTTTTCAGTCAACTGAGAGGTATCAGCAGGGTAGAAAAAACCGAGCTAAAAAGTAGAAATAAATGCGTTCTATACCACGGAGCGCGTTCTATGAAGTGTTCGATTGTAGTGAAGTGTCAATCGGGTGTAGTTGGACAGCTCTTGCGCCCATAAGGAGGCTACCGATCGTGCTGGCATTAATTGTTTGAGAGCAAACTTTTTTTAAGTGTCAGTTAGATTGTCATCAAATACCCCACAAAGAGCGCGAAATGGGTTCAGTTGACGCGGTCAACTCCCTGGTCGCCCAAATTCTACGACGGGATACTCTTGAGGAAGCGTTCAATGCATTTATTGTGCATAAGGTAAAATTATATTATCGAATGGGTGGTTGCATGCGTGTGAGTTGTATAGACCAGTGACAATGCAGTGTTGGAATACAATACAATACAAACACGGCTTCAATTTCAGCCTATAAAGTTTATGAATAATTCTAACGTTCTTTGGATGTTGCATATTCTTACTAATGTGCGCAATTTTTGGATATTATACCAATTCCTAGAACAATGATTATTCGTAGAAAAACATAATTGCAACAATGCATAGAGAATTTCGACATGCATGCTTTCCAACAAGCCAGTACATATAAGTTCTGTCTGAGCAGAAGGTGGGTATTTTAGTGAAACTTCTTTACAAACAAATTTGAACAATTTTAAATCAGTAATTGCACACGAGAAAAAAATTAGCTTGGGTAGAAAGATATAGGCCAACTGAAATTGGCAGACTTGTTTTCATTGAATGTGCCTATTTTTGCTAATAATTATCTCCTACGGGTAAGATTCTAGTGTATTTATGCCAGCAATCGTTGCTTATTTATTTGTACACAGTTCGTTTTAATTTAAAATTGACTTATGTCCAGTCGTGAATAGACTCATGAAGACGAGGCAGCAATTGAACACGTTAATGGTTAATCCCCGGTTTTTCCTTTAATTTTTCTTTCGACACATCGGTGGTAGTCTAATTATTGGGTAATCGAAAAAGTGCTGACTTTTTTTTTTAGTTGCATGACTTTACAGATACTGCACCATCGTGATGCTGGCATTAGTGTCACTAGCAAATAGGCAAATTTTTGAGATTGCCTTCATTGAGACTCAGTTCCTGTTCCTACAATTTCTGTAAAAATTCGCCTTACTTCACAGTTTTATTACTATCAAGTCACAAAGGCTGCCCAGGATTATAAAAAATTGTGTTTATAATCAAAGCGCGTTATCGTTAGAGGCAGTTAAAAAATGGCTTTGTAATTGGAAATTTCAAAGATGCTGTTTGTAGCGGTCGACCAATTACAGTTGCAAAAGTTGAATAAGACTGACACGTTGGCAACCATGAAATTGCCAACAAAGTAAACATTTACTACCAAACAGTTTAAGAAATGTGAATATAAGATAAAGCGCAATGTTTACACATCAGACGAATAGATGTAAAGAAATTCTGCTCAATCAAAATTTTTATCTGTCAAAAAGAGGAATGAGACGAAATCAGGTCGTTTCTAATGTGGTGTATCACGGGCGACGAAAAGTGGATTACATATTGCTATGATGTGCGAAGCGAATCATTGTCCCACAATCAGTGGCAAAACCCAGGTCGACGTCAGACAAGGTAATGTTATATGTTTGGAAAGAAATCATGCATTATGAACAACTGTTGCCTGGTAAAACAATAGATTCGGACCTCTATTATCAACAACTAAATAAATTCTAACAAGCTATTAGAAAAGATCGACTGGAGCTAGTAAAAAGGAGAGGTGTCATCTTCCATCAGGACAATGCCAAACCACATATACCCTAGTTACCCGGCAAGAATTAAGCGAACCTAGATGTGGGATTTAATGCATCTGCCGTACAGCCCGAATTCTGCATTATCTGATTCAGTCTTTGCGGGACTCCCTTAATGGTATTCATTTCATTTTCGTTCAGGAACCACATAAGTTTTACAAGATAGAATTATGGTGTTACCAGCAAAATGGCAGAAGGTCATCGATTCAAATGGCACATACATAGTTAAGTAAAATTATTTTAAAATGTAAATAATATTTACTTTTAATTTGGCTTAAACTGTTAATACTTTTACAACTATTGAATAGGTTCAGTGATGGGGTCACCACTGTGAAAAATAGTGAAGAACGGATAGAACAGATAGTACATAAATGTGCATAAAGAAAATTCCGATATTTTTATAGCAATCATAACTAGTTTTCGTTATTGGTATCTTCTTCCAAAACGATCGCAAAATCTTATATCTATATGATATTAGATGTCACATTTTTGAAATAGTCAAATTTGTAGTGATAAAACGTTAGAGAGCTTGGTATGGGCTATAAGCAGTTTGTTATTTTGGTGCGTACTTTAAGTCAGACAGTAATGAAAGCATAGGGCTTGGGCATCGGCAGTTTCGCGACTATGCAGCTTATATAAAAAAAAAACAGCGTGTAGGAGGGTAGCACAGAATATAACTGATAATTATATATATATATGCGTTTTATGCGCATTCTACGTGTAGATGATGCATGTTGAGTGGATATAGCCGCGTTTCGTTAATAAGAAATGGAATTCTAAGTTCTAAAAGTGCTAAAAAACCTTTTTTTATTTGTATTTGATGTAGGAGCCTCTAGATGGACCGAAGGGAGGCTTTAACTCTGGACTCGTCGAAGAGCTGTCGGTTGTTCTTTCCAACCCCACAGATACCTCGGACGCGGCACTCCGAACTTTCGTCTCCTTGGCTACGCAACTGCGCAGCCACAAACAGCTTGCCAAGTTATTAACCATCCTTGAGCAAACAGCAAATGAAGGTGCGAAGCGGGTTATAATATACAAATAACAAGAATTAACTGATTTGTGTTTGTATTGGATTCGTCAAATTCATTACCTCGTTACAACCTTCATTACCCCATTTACAAACCTCTTAAACACCTTCGAAATATCTACATGCGTTCCTTAAGGAGAATAGATTAAAAAACAGGTTATGTATGCTTACCCTTAAAGGGACCATACGCTGATTATTATTTATCAAGCTAAAAAGGCTAACTGCTAATTTTGCGTCTCGCAATTATTTTTGTTTTCATTGGTTATAGGGAAAGTTTACCCTCGTCAGGTGTGTGAAGCTGTCATGGGAGGACTTGATTTCCAGCATGCCGAGTTTTGGGTGCAAGCCCTTGGCCTAGTAGAGAGACTCCTACCAAAACTCGACTATAAAGGTTGCAGGGACGTGCTCAAGTTGATTTTTGAAAAGGTATTAATTTCTTTAGATTTTAAATGCCTTGAACAAAGATTTTACGTAATCGGCATACTCAGAAGCAGTATGAACTCACCTGTTTATTGGAGATTATTCAGTACTGCTGCGAGCAGCACCCAGAACTAGTTCCAAGGATACAGAGTACATTGGAATCTATTGCTGTGTGTGACTGTGTAACAGTGACACGCTTCGCAGCCTTTTAATTAATGATTTCCCATAGCCACGCCAGTTTTTACCCCTGTTAATTGATGTTGCTGTAACACATGTAACATACTTTTCTTATTATTTCGACTGTAGACACAACGGATCCCGTCAACAGTCAATTTGTCCTGTATGCGACAGCTACAAGTGCTGGAGTCCGTCGCCGAGTTGCTTCTAGATAGAGACCAAGCGCTTTGTCCGTCATACCTGGTTCTCGATGATGTGCAAAAAAGACTCGTCAACAAGGTATGATGATGACCTGTCGCCATACTGTTCTTCAAAAAGTTATTTTAGAGCAAATCAACGGTACTTCTTTGTTACCATTTTGTATTAAGTTCTAGGCATACAACATAATAAAACTGAATTTCGAATCTCATTAATGATAAAATACCATTAATGAGATTCGAAATCAAAGAAAACTGGCATCTAATTTATTTGTTTCGATTGTCTTTCTATAGGATTGGCCACACTGGAAGATCGCGAGGCTCGTATCGTCCTTTGTTGATAGTTTTCGGCCAGTGGCACAGCTTGTCACTATAGTTGGAAGGTATGTAAACACAAAAGTTCAAAATGCTTGAATAGAATTTTTTAATGGGCACTAGGAAGCAAAAGGTGCAGCTTGCTTTTATGAAAATATTATGGTACCGTTTTTCTGATGTGTGTAGATTTTTTCATCGTCTAATATAACTTGTCAGTATTTTTGTACTTTAATACATTCTGTCCAGATCGCGTTTAGTCCCAGTCGTGGGGCATTCCGCTGCAAGCGGCTACTCCTGGCAAATTGACCGCGTATATGCGAGATTCAGCCTCAAGGTATTTTTTTCTGTAGAGTCAACATTCTTACTAATAAACTTAGTACAAATTAAGGGCTACAATTTATTTTAAGTGAACTCATCTATTCGTATTTATTGTTCTATTTGAGAATTAGGTTTGATAATTTTGTATTTTTGCCGCTTGTTTTTTACGTCAGAAAACAAGTAATAATTACTAGATCCTGATCCAGCGTTTGTCAAGTATAATTCAATTTCACATGAGAAATACTTAAAATTTCTTTCCCTCGTTTGTGCGTTACCGTTAAATTTTTTTCTTAATAATTCAAATTGCAGAGTTAAGGTTGACATTAAAGCTAGAGTTCTCATCTGTTAAACAACCTCTGAAGCACTGACTTATGATAAATAAAATTATTATAAAATATTTGGTGCAAAATCGTCGCCTAAAATAATTATTCAGTTTTTAAAGCTCATGGCTACAAATGACTACTTATCGTTGAAGTCAAAAGTTGGGCACATGAGGGATATCAATACTGGTGAAGGAAGATGACTTCAATCTTTCGTCGTGTCGTTTAAACAGGGCCAGTTGCCCTACAGTCCAGAGGCAACTCGCAGCCAAACAAACTTGCTGCGGTACGTTTTAGCCCAGCCATATTCTCGTGAAATGGTCTGTGCAATGCTTGGGCTAAACAAGCAGCAAAAACAGAGGTGCATTGTTTTGGAGAAGCAGCTCATCGAGCTAATAGTAACGGCAATGCGGCGGTGAGTTCAATTTGAAAGTTATTGTCTTTTTTTTTTATTGTGATCTAAGCGTGTACCGCACAAAAAGCCATAAATTTATAGTAGTGCTTGTGTTTTTTTCTGTGTAGTTATCAAGATACAAGATACAAATACAAATTGTTTCAATCAATTCTTTGATTTTTTCAGTGTACCCTTATAACATTTGTTCTTTTCGCTATTTCTCAGGTCCGAGGTAGAGCCACTCAACTCTGAGTCTCTATGCCAGTTTTGGCAGAATATCAGCTCGCAGCTAATCTACTTTGTCTTGTTCCAATACATCTCTTTCCCAGATCTGGTTAGCAACTTTGAGATTCTTTTACATTTCGATGTAGAATAAACCTTGTTTGAAAGAAACACAGCTGTTCGTTGTAACGAATCGCATGTGTATTACAGTCATTAAAGATGTTACTCTGTTATCTTCAATTCCATAAATTGTTTTGTCACTTATGTTTTTGGAATTTAGGTAATCGGTCTTCATACACAATTGGCTGCCTCCCCACTTCGTAAGGGGCGAGATCAGTTGATGTGGGTACTTCTGCAGTTTATTTCGGGATCAATCCAAAAAAATTCGCTCAACGATTTTCTGCCCGTTTTACGTCTCTACGACTTACTCTATCCGGAGTCTGAACCCCTACCGTTTCCTGATGTCACCGACCCCAGTTGCACGCACAAGCTTGCGGTGACATGCATATGGGTACATCTTATGAAAAAGGTAACAAAACTTCGATGGTGGATTGTCAAACGTGTTATTTTGTTGATGACTGCTTATGCCGCCATTAAGTAAGTAGATTATATTGTCGATTAGAAGGTATCAATTACGATTTGACTAGCCAAAGGTTCACAACAAATGTGAAATTGGTTTAAGAATAAGCCAACATAGGATAACGAACACCTGAACCAACGGATCAAGAGTTAAGTCATTTTGTTATAATGGCCACGTAGCTCTTGTTTTTCGCGCGCACTTTATCTATAGGTATCAATATTTGGCGCTCTGATTGATTGATTAGTTTATAGCTTAGCAATCGAATGTGGATTAACGTCATCATATATTTCTTTAACGAATCTATTTAGGCTCAAGGGGAGCGCGGGATGCAACGTCCAGTTCCACAGGCGCTTTCAGTTCACCTTGAAACACTTCAACAGGCCTTGTCACAACATCAAACATCCGATTATTGGACGTCTCTTCTATGTAACGCTTACTCCACAAATGTCGAGTGTTTTTCTCGGCCCATGGGAGTTCTAGTAGAAGCGATTCAGGGTGAGCTCATGGCCGTCGAGATTTGGTATAATAACTACTTATTACAACACTTACTGAGTGACCTTTTTTGTTTCATTTGTTGGTGAGATATAATTGAATTTTCAGGCTATTTGAGTGTCTTCCTTTAGGTAGAATAAGAAGTTACATTTTATTTGACACGGCAGCAAAGAACTCACCGTTTTTTCAGGCGTCAATTTTTATACAGAATGTGTTATCATGCAAATGTGTTGTGCACATAAGTAACTTGACAAATAGATCGTATTTGTAACACCTCTTGCTTGTGTCATACAGGCAGTTCTGGGGGACATGCTACGGCTACGCAGCCCCTTTCAATGGGCATGTTGGATTCGTTGACCGTTCACACGAAAATGTCACTAATTCACAATATTGTTACTCATTTTATGAAGGTCCGTATTTCTACATATTTATGAAACGTACACCCCAAACGTCTAACTAGCATATAATGTTATCACTATGACTTTATCAACTATATATATATATATATATTATATGGAATGCTTAATCATCAGCATCTTACTATATTTACACGATATGATATATAACGATACATATGATGCTTCCCTAATATGAAATTCTAGGTTGCACCCACACCGGCATCGAAACAGCTTAGTCAAAATCAACAAAATCAGCCGCAGCAGATTCTTTCGCCAGCTCTCGTTGAGACCTACTCTAGACTATTGGTTAATATCTACTGCATGACTTTAATGTGCTCGTTTCGAGACCTACTAGTTAATATAAATAACTAGTTTGCAATAATAAAATTTGTTCACTAGCTTTTTTGATCTTTTTCATCCCTTTCTTTAATTATTTATACCAAAATGTCGCATATTTATAACGGATCTTACCTTATGGTACACTTACCGATTCCAGAGTCTCTGTTTGTATAGTCGATTCATTTACGATTTTTTTCTGGAATAGAATAGAAGCTCGAAGAGCAACAGCTCGACAATCACGGCTGGGAGAACCAGTATGCGATGGCCTCACAGAGATATCTATGTAAATAGCACTTGCTCATTAACGCCCATTTTTGCATATGGCTTATTGACTTCTTCAGGTGTACAACGAGATCGAGTCTCTTGGCATTAAGGGATTCATGTCACATGTTCTGCCTCACGCATTTCGGCAGCAAGCCTGGGCGATACTTCACACACTTCTTGAGATGTTTTCGTATCGTCTACATCACATTCAGCCGCACTACAGGTTTGAAATGCGTGGAAAAATGATACCGTTTATGTAATACCTTCGTTGGTTTTATCTTTACTTTTTTTTAATTATTAAGGACGCCCACATAAAAAAATCATGTAAATCTGCTTTATTAGGTGGTGAATCAACGCAGTACGATATATGATGTGTCACCAGTTCACTGAGTAGAGCCTGTGATTAAACGCATTTTCAAGCACATAGCGACTAGTGTTATAAATATTACATCAGTAGTACTTTAAAATACGTGTAACTAAACGAAATATATAACTGCACTCGATATGAGAGGTAGCTTGGGTGCTTAACCATTGCCTTGAAAAGCCGCGAATCACTGGTACTAGCTCCGTTAATGACATTAACTACTACTACATAATATTAAAAAATCAGTCAAATCGTGATTATTCATAAGACACAACTTAACAATTTTGGTCATCTCATTCTTTGTATTTCTATGTAGGATTCAGTTGCTATCTCACTTACATATGCTGGCCGCAGTTCCCCAATCAAACCAGACACAGTTGCACGTTTGTATGGAGTCTACCGCATTGCGCCTTATTACCGGACTAGGCAGTGGAGAGGTAGTGTAATATAAATATTCACACGATTTTTCAAACGCGCGCATAACCTCGTTGCGTCACGTCGTGAACGACTAACGCTTTGGCTGCAAAAAAATCAGCGATGGGCGCTAATTCAAGGTCCGCTAACGATTTGAAAGGCGTAATTAATTAAAGAAATATTTTTGTGTATCATTTGTTCAAATATTATCATAGAGCGGTGATTCCTTATTGTGCAGCCATTTTTGTTTTTACTTTTGTTGATTTTATTCCTCTTACATTAGTCATCTGCTTTTCAATGTATGACTATCTGAACAGGTACAGCCACAACTATCCAGATTTCAGGCTGAGCCGAAGTCATTGCTTTCGTTGGACTCGGAAGAGCTCAACAAGGTTTGTACGTAATTTTCATGATGCAATAGGCGTGAAAAATAAAGAAATGAGGCAGAAATTTGATTTGCCATATCTTAAGATTTATCGGTATTAAACGTCCCTGTTGTATGTTAACACCTCTCCGGCATGATTGTAGATTAAATTAACAAATAATTGTGTATGTGACAGGTGAATGGATTATTACGGATGCAATTAGTTAATACTGTGGAGTCGAATGGGCTCCCATTGGGATACATGGATTTTGAACGGGGTATTATCGTTTCGAAGTTTCAGTTAGTAAAATGTTCCGATTCAATTTTGTTATTGCAGCTCGTTGACACGAGTATGATTTATTACATTTTCGTGTTTGTATTTTCAGGCTCTGATATTGTCGCTAGCCCGGGCAATCCACGTAACTGGGTCAGAAAGTCTCTCAACCGTATGGTGCAAGGTATAAAGACCCGAGCAAATTAAGACGTCAAAAGAGTGACACCAAATCAACTCTCAAATAGAATTGACAACTGGGACCTGTAACCTTTAAGAATTTAAATCTTCGCTTACTTACAATATCCACCTTAACGTACTAAAACCCCGACACGAATTTGCAAGAACGCTAATTATTGGCAGGGATTATGTTCTTCTTTCATTTTAGGATCTTCTACAAGCCGCACTGACAAATACTCCTCATAGCTGGAGCAGTTTAACCCTTGATTGCTTCCCTAGTTCGCTTGCGGAATTCCTCCGGGTCAACCAATCGCAGCGTGAAAATAAGGTATCCTAATAAATCTACTCATCGATTACATCTCTCTAGTTTAAACACCAGCATTCTAAACAAACAAGTATACTGCGCAGGAAATAACGCATTATTATTTGCACTTTATATACATCGTGCCAAAATGATTACTCTTATATAAATCCTAATATCAGATTTGATATGGCTTTAAAGCGCCATTTCGACATGTGCTAGACGGAAACTACCTTTTTGTTCAGCTTCGGCCCACTTCGCTTATTGTGAAGTTCACCGTTGTGCTACTTCCTAGCGCTTTTTTGTTTTTTTCCACTCTACATCGCTTCATTGTTTCACAATGCTATAGGCCCAATTAAAACGGTCAGTTGAGGAGGAATATCGCAAATGGAAAACGATGTCTAACGAGAACGACATCGTTGCGCACTTCTCACAATCACCCAGTACCAGCGGGCAAGCTGGTGGAGGTGGGACTAATCCACATCTATTCGTATGTCTCCTATGGAAGATGCTTCTCGAGAATGATCGAATCCCTCCGTTAGCGTACAAGATTCTTGATCGTCTCGGAGCAAGAGCACTGTCTCTGCACGTTCGGACGTTCGCTGATTTTCTTGTTTATGAGGTTTGTATTAGGGTGCTTTGATTTTTGTACACATATCAAAGCCAGGTGGTATCGAGGGCTATCTTTACCTCGCCAAAGTAAGTAACATGAGATCTAATCAATTAATTGAAGGACTAGTCTAGTTTTTAATAAATTTGACTATTTTAAAATCTAGATTGCTCGCAACAAAAATCTAATGCTTTGTAGTCTTTAGCATCGTTTAGGTTATTTAATTCCACTAAATCAACCGATTATACAACTTTCACGTATTCGGGTCGCCAAGCATGTACAGTAACGAGATCGTTGATTTGATGTAGGTTAATAAACAGTTAACAGTTAAAGCTTGGTGCTGGTACTAAGGCAAATCAATTTTTACCGTACCGTATAATTTTTTTTCTTACTATTCGGCAGTACTTTCTGTCTAACCAAGCCCCGGAATCACCTGTTCTTTGATCTAGAACCAAGGACTTGCCCCATCCAAAAAGATTGCGCTGATGTGGGTCTTCCTGAACATATTTGGGATTTATCCAACAGATTTATGAAGCGATATAGGCATCGTACAAGCAGCGATTATTGCAATTATTAGTTTGTTTCCTTTGTAGGGATAATACCTTCTATTTTATAATTTTTCCTTTCGATTTCAAATTGTAGGTATCCACGTGTGGTCAGGACCAGATGCTCCTAAATAAAAGTATCGATGCGGTGAGCGACTTGATCTGGAAGTGTTACGTCATTCCTCTTGACAGATTAATTCTCACGCTTGCACTGCGACCCTTCGAGGGTAACGAGCAGGTACATCTTTATTTCACCAAACAGTTTGTGCATGCGCTCTATTTGTTTTTGGTTAAAATTTCTATGGTAGTTTAAAACTCTGCTATCTTCAAGTGTGGATCGTAATGGGCCGTTTTATTGCTCGTATTAACTTAGGCACGTATGTTTCTGTATTATTATTTGTCTCATCTAATAGCAGGTGGGCTTCTTCATTATTCAACGACTTCTCATTAGTAACGGCGAGTTCAAGTCGCGCGTCTACGATTTCGTCAAAGTGAGTTGTTGTAACCGCTGTGAGGCGCAGTTTTGTGCGAGTTCTTATTCTGTTTCAGATAAACCTAACCCCTGGGAATCGAGTTCTGCAGATCATGAACACTAAATTTACCACGAGTGGTCAATTTCACCATCAAATTTTTCAAGCTCATGTATTTGAATGCTCCCACCTCGCGAGCCAATTTTACACTACTAAAAATCACCTTTCAGTTATAAAAGCAATAACTTCTTTTGAGTCAGTCATTTTGACCAGGCACGGTTGATACAGGTATACAGAAAAAGCGTCGGTAAGGTTAGTGTTCGTAAATTATCTTACTGAACAAACGGTTTCATACAAATCAATTAACAGTGACAGCTGCTACCGGATCTAGTTGTATTGTTGTATATTCATTGGTTGTGTCACGTACGTGTATATACTGACATTTGCGTCGTCTACAGGAAAATTCGCCTGAGCATTGGACGCAGTCTGACTGGCACGAACGTCATCAACAGTTCCAGCGAAAGTACCCTGAGAAATTTTTCTGGGAAAATCTGCCTGACTCGAATCAACCCCACCACTATTTACCCGTGTACTTCGGTAATATCTGTCTGCGATTCTTGCCGGTAAGTGTAGACTGAACTAGCTACCTATGAGTACAATTAATCATAACCTTCCTTCATTATCGGTCCAAAATGTCTATTCTATGCGCGTAATGTGTAAGGATGTTGCAATAGAAATAAGACACATATTACACAAAGACAGGAATTGTTTTTTTGGAATAGTATTGCCGCAGAAAGCTTCTTGGATTCAAAACCTCAAAACACCCAAACCTCCATGACTTGGTAATGCATTAATCAAAAAGCATTTTTTGCTGTGCAAAATAATCGGCGGCGCTCATTAGTCAAATAGCTATAGTACAAGCAGACTTTCTAAAGTGCATTTAATGCACTAAACAGCTATTTTCATTATAAGATATAACGCTCTATATATGAGTGTTTGAAAATCCGTCAGAAGTATAACTATATGAAATGTCGTGTTGAGGTTCTATATAGTGCGAGTTAACTAAATATTATTACTTGCTTATTGCGTGACTCTTTTTTGAATAGGTAATGGATATTGTTATTCACCGTCTGATCGAGCTCCCGGTAAACAACTCTACGACAGTGTCTGTTGAAAGTTTGCTCGATCATCTTGGACTGCTTTATCGCTTTCATGACCGTCCGTTGACTTATCTCTACAATACCCTTCACTATTACGAAAGCAAGGTGTGTTTATGGCGCCGCTAGCGCACGCATTCGGTACCTTACTGATACGGGGTTAAGATGTACGAACAAACTCAAAGAAAGCTATGTCCACCACTTTTTCTATAAATGAAATTATTTTACAAAAATCGAAATCGATTTTATTTAGAATTAATTAACTAAAGCAAACACCTCTAGACTTGTTGCTGAGCAAAAGCGAATACTAGTACGATACTGAACTGTACCCCATCTTTTTGTGAAAATCATGAGTACTAGAATCCAACGGTACAGCGCCGATATTCTTAATGACCATTTATGTGTCATATTCACTATCTAGCTCCGTGAGCGATTTGGACTACGGATCAAATTGGTATCAGCGATTACCGGCAGGATGAACGAGTGCCCTCTTAGTGATTATTTCCGTCAACTCGTCAGCCAACAACAACAATCGCAAGAGCAAAAAGGAAGACCTGGAGAAAGTGGATCAAATCAGAGTGGTGCAGCGCCACCTTCAGCTGTAACTCCTCCGGATATGGACTACTACAGGTACACAACGTAAAAAGCTTGTTTAATCTTTGCTGTTATGTTCTGGTTGATTGGCAAGAGAATTACGTTTATTAGGTATTAACGTCAGCTTATTTGACCCTGGGCTATTTGGATGCTTATTTTACCTTGGTAGCCTGTTCAAACGCTCCTTTAAAGATAATGCAGTTGTAATTTACTTGCCTTCTAAGCTTAGGAAAGCTATGTGAGGTAGTCTAGGTTCGAAACCGGACGCTGACACCTGCATTTGGCGCTTGTGGGAAACAGCCATCTGAAGCATTGCTTAACTAAGGCAATAGCACTGAACTAGAAGCAGAAGCATTTAACCTGTTTCGAACACGTGGCGGGTTCGAAATATAGGGCTAATTAATGATCAAGTCTAAGCTAATTAGCTAATTTTCACATAATTGGGACGCCTCGTAGCAACATAGGGCCCCTGGTTACATTATAAGCTACTTTTTTTTTTGTACTGTAGTTGAACTTTATGGAACTAGTTTTGCAGAACACTTGCAAATCGATCACATTTATATATAAAGGTTTATCTTTGCTTTGGTTCCTTATATTCTCATTTAGGTTTATTCTCCAGAGGATAGTAGAAGCTATAACAGGAAAGAAGACATCTCCCGTTATTGATTGGAGGTAAGAGAAATATCGAATGGTATCAAATAGTCTCTGTTCGTTAAAGTAGGCTAGCTGCCGAAGCTGCCCAACATGATTTTGTCATTGTGTCCCCATTCAGTCAAATTTCTGACTATTGTAGTAGCAGCCCTATTATTGAAACTTGCAAAATTGTTTAATATAGTGTTAATTCGTACATAATCATTGGAATAGGATTTTAGGTAACTAAATTATTGATATATGCACTACTAGCTGGCATATCTTAGCATTACCTTATCTTTCGCTTTTGTCTATCGGCAGATTTAATGAATTTTCAAACGGAGCAGCGCACACTTTGCACGTGACATGCATTGAATTGATGGCTTTGCCAGTGGCTCCAGCAGCGGTTGCCAACGGACTTCTTGATGTTATTTTACTGGGTAGGGATTCCATAAGGATCGATCCTAGCCTAAACCTCACTTCAAAAAGAATTTTTAATTATTAAGCAGGCAATATTCTGCATTAAACAAATGAACGCATAATTAGGATTTTCCTTGACAGCATTATAGATTTATTATTACTTATTTAGTGCAAAAACGCAGAATGACAACGACAAATACAGCCACATTATGATGATGGGGAATAATTTCGCTTTTTGTGTTTTTAGGTCACTCACATAACGTGGTGCCACGGGACGCTCTGCCCGACTGGATTAACGCTATTGGTCTGGTGTTAACAGCCCTTCCTGAAAGCTACTGGGCTGTATTGAACGACCGTATACTCAAACTCATTGAGACTTTGCCTCCGACAACGGATATCTTCCAGGTCAGGACAATATTTCATGGCCTTATGTATTTGGTGCCGAAAACCGGTCATAATCCAAAAAAACATAAATTTTAAAACCCAGCTAACTCTATTTGTCAAGCCTATTTGTCTTTACCCATTGAATTCGTGAAGTCGAGTCCTGATCCTGTTGCGTATAAACGCTACTAGTTAAATTTATTCTCAGTTTATTATTGATGCTTATTGTAGGGACGAATAAAGGAATAAATGGCAGAAATTCAGGAACTTTGATAATGTGTAAACCAATTCTCTAATTACAACCGGACTGAGCATGCACCTACTTATATATCCACAGTATATGGATCTGGCCGGAAAGCAGAAATCTTACACGGAATCATCCACATCGTATGTTGTTGCTCTCGTACACGCCGTTTGGTATCACGCGTCGATCGGACAGTTGTCACAGATACCTGTTTTTATCAAGGATCGGCTCAAACCCGTTATCCGCACCGAAGAGCAGGTAAGTAACCATGTTTTGTTTGTTATAATGGTATTACCGTAATCTCGGTTTCACATACACCAAAAATCCATTACCATAAGGAATAATTTCAGATGAATGTTTTAGATAGCGTGAAGAGGACATATCAGATCGTAAAGAAACTACATGCAAAAGTCACAATGGCAACATCAGTTGAATTTTTTTTATACCTGTTTATACCTGTATGAACTATATGAAAACAAAAATTTCACGAAACCATACTACTTTCATTAAAACTTAAAGGATCGCTTACTTACTATTTGAAAAAAAGCTAGTAATTGCCTCTAAACACTTGCCATCAGTTCCAGGTGCCTTCTTTGCTAGAGGCACGATTGATACTATGGATCTTATTATGGACTGCAATGTTTCTTAAAACGGACATACTACGATCTAATGATTATCCACTATTATATCGTTTGTACAGATGTTGGTCCTGTGTCAACTGGTCGCTCCATTTTTCCAGCGAATTTCTCTGGAACGAACACGAAGTTTAATGGAAATCACGAGAGAATTGTACGAAATTCTCGAAAATGTGGATAAAGCGCAGGTAGGCCAGCGTGTTCATCATACTATAAGATTGCGTACGCACGAAACTCCAATAAAGCGAATCACTTTATACGATTTAGCCTTCAGGAACGTGAGCAGAGATTTTTACAGATGTATGACCTCAGCGGTCTTAAAAAATGGAAGATCCTAATTGTCATAAATTGTTTTCATCATTAAGTCCATTCTTTTATGAAGAGATGCATATGGTAATTAATTATGTATGGGTATTATAGAGCCAGCTCCGGTACATGGACAACATTGTCGATCTATTTTATCATATCAAATACATGTTCACCGGTGACTCCGTGAAGGCCGACGTGGATCATGTTATCCGAAACCTACGACCAGATCTTCAGCTAAGGCTTCGCTTTATTACACATTTGAATGTGGGAGCCCAAGCTGGGGCTGCAGGATCAACTGGAACCGATAGCCAAACTGGGTCTACCACCGCCGGCACTAGCCAAGGTCAACAGAATATAGGCACTTCGGCGGGTCAGACTGGTAGCAACGTTCAACAACAGTGATCTTGTACTTAATTGGTACCACCATTAGTCATAAAGTTGGCGGATCTCGTCGAAAGATAAACATGTTTATAAACAGCCTAGATGGTACCTAATCGATGATAGATTTTTTCAAGTATGTTTGAATAGCATCAATCGACGGGTCAAAAATTGTAATGCGAATTTTAAAGGCGGCCGCTGTTGGTTATTAGACCTTAATATGTGTATGGACGTTGTATATTTTTTCTGTTTATAGATAAATATTGTCGTGGTCTAACGCGCAATTAACAAGAACACATTGCGCGATATCATATCACCTATAAATGAGGCAGTCCTCCTACAATTACTTTCTATATTGATAGAACGTTGTGCATAGGCTCATCTCGAACTCGAACGATTAACTCCTAGCTTGATACTCAAGCACAAATATTTAAACTACAGCTATTCCTATTATGACGTACGATGAGAAAAAAATATGATGATGTATATATTGGGCAAGCGTAAAAAGTTATTTTCAAATAAAAGTAACGACTTACTACAGGAAGTCCAAAGTAAAAATGCACCAACCAACTTATTGACACCCATCTCAGTTAGCCTTACTAACCGCTTGCATGTGCCTTAATTGTGGCGGAACTAAGATTCATTATTACCTATTTAAGAGATCTTAAATAAAGGTAAATGAGAGGTAAAATAAGACGCGGTATATAACTACTCATCAATATACATGTCTCATATAATGACAATTTAACAAGGGTGGAGCTGGCTCGCCATCAACTCTTGAATTATTCACGATTAAGAGGGTACCAGTGTATTGCTTTAAATATATGAACACTATGACAGTTCTTGCTTGGGTACTTAGATGCTACTGTTACAACATTATTTTCATATAACAGTCAACCATGGGCTAGTAACGGTATGTTCAAAAAAAAACTGCGTATCTACGTTAAGCCAAAACTGAAATAGCAAAAAATTTTAGCCGTATTATTTTCGGTGTTTATTGGTGATTATAAACGAATCGTTTTTTATAATTCCTTTCTTTGGTAAGACAGGATTCAATTACGTTTTTTTTTCTTACTAACAATAAAATTACAATAAAGCCGTTTAAAATTTCGGCCGCTCGTTAGGTGCCAGAGTGCTGTAATCTCTCGAAGACCAGAACTTATATTGTTTGTTCTCGTATTCCTGCCATGGCTCCTGCAACAATATTAATCACAACAGAGATCGGTTAGTATTCATAAGTTGTAGACTCAATTTTACGCACAATTTACATTCTGACTATCAATATTATTTTTAACCATTAATGACTACTATTCACTTCATATACATATTCAGAAAAGTTTATGTAATAATGATGAGGCTATCTCGACAAGATCTTAGAATTGTAAACGATAGTTAGATTCGCTGCTATAAAAAGCAAAAGTAGAAACCCTTTGTGGTGAAGTGTTAAAGAAAGCTAAATCACAAAAAAAAATTTGAAAAAAGACGTTCTGTTTGCCAAAAAAAAACTATTGTAGTGGCTCAAACCACTCTTAGTATGAAAATTCATAACCTAGTTTACGGTGCAGCACCCGATGCAACTTAACAATGCAAGCAAGACATAAAAGTGATATTGAAGTCGTATAACTAATGAGTCAAGGTTAAAAAGGTGACTAATGGATGATATGTGAAACGTATCGCCATTTGTACTTTTGTACGGCAATGCAAGCAGACTAGTTATCAATATGTGCTAACATATTCAGTATTGACAATTATTAAACGATACTCTGGCAAACAGTACGCATTAAAACCATGTAAGTTCATTGTCTTTATCACATACTGATGATTAGTTTCTTTCGATCCTGAGACTTACATATACACTTCTTTATCTTTTTGACGTTTTGCATGGGGACCTGCTCCCCGCATGCAGATGCGTGGCTATATCTGCGCATTACAGAAACAAGCATAAAATGCTTCCTTTATTAAAGCCAGGACTTCATTCAACGGGAATATGTGATATAGAGCTTTCGTTGCTTAATAAGATGTGTGATTTTTAATTAAAAATGGTACACCGAGATAATACAGAATTCTATATCACAGTTTTTTAAATGCTAAAAAAATAGATCTGTCTAACATGGTTGAAAACAACCTGAAATTTGAGAACAATCTTATTAGGCGAAAGCGAAGCCAATGTGCTCTGAAATTCTCTAGGTTTTGAACGACAGCAAACTAAATTTAGTAGGCAAATATTTCAGCTCTCCAGAAACTTGTAAATGGAAACCGACTGAATTAACTTCCAACTTCCAAATGAACATCCTTTAGTCTTGACAACTAATGCTTAGTCATCTCGTCTCTTTTCCTCGAAGCTCACGGAAATACATCAAGTTTCATAAAGACACTAGGCAAGGAGGCCTAAGTATAAACACAGCACGTACATGGTGTAAAAGTTTGAAAAACAGGAATCCAAGCGTTAAGAAGAAGGAAGATCAATGTAAGGGTGACCAGGCATCGGCACCCAAAGGTCAGCGACGCATTCTCGTAACGAAGAAGGGTTCCACGAAAAGAAAGCTTGAGGCTTAAAATTTCTAGTATTTCACACAAACTTATAATTCCAGATCTGATAATGCGAAAAATGAGTCAAAAATGGGTCAACCGTACAGACTCAAATTCAGTTAGAAATGCATATTCCACGAGCGAAACTTCAATCAACAAAAAACCCGCCTGGGACATACGGTGGCCATAGGCGAAACGTGGCTTAATCTCTACTGCCATGAGAAGAGAAGCCAGGCGAAAGGATGGCGCCGCCCTGGAGAGAAATCGAGTTCTGTGGTAGTATCAAATACGTTCGGACGTAAACTGATGGTAGTAATTGTAGTGGATATCAAAGGCAGGCATCTGCTAGTACGGAATAATTAAAGAAGTTACTTATGAAAGCACGAATTGTAAGTAGGTAGCTGTTTTGAAACTGGTTTTACAGGCGCAGTGCTGGAGCAAATGTATAATAGGCAAAAATGTAATTTACTAACTGCTGTGTCCGCCTATCGTCAATATTATTCTGAAATCCATCTTTTTAAAAGAAAAAACTCGAGAATTTCTACCGGTTGTTAGCATTTTTTTGGGCAACGGCTAGAACCAATTATGAAACAATTGTAATTAATACAATAGGTCGTTTATGCTATATGTAAACTGTATGTAGAATAATGGATTTGATGTAAATGATAGATCGTTTTTTATCTAGAAACCCAATGTCTACCGAAGCAATTCGAGCAAGCCTTTTACATCAAGTAATTTAACCAGGTATTCACATAGATATGAACGGTCAAAACCACAAATATCCGGAAATATACGGGAAATCATGTACATTCTGTAAATGTCAGATGCGATCAATAAAACAAATTTGACTTCTTATTTTAAAAAGAGAAATGCATATACGCAAATATCAGTTGTCCTGCAGCAGTTCATTACCGGGTTCTTCTTCTTATTCCACGACACGTCCGGGTTCATGATGGCAAGGCGGATACAGTATAACATGCAACCGAAGGTGCCAGCTCCAACAATGACCTGAAGTAACATAGCAAATAACAAAGACAACGAAGATATACACGTTTTAGGCCACAACGAGTCTTTTCGTTTAACCTCAGTACTCACATAACGTGGAAAAGCATATGAGACACTTTTATAATAAAAGTGTCTCATATGCTTTATACAAAGGCTCATATGCTCAACAAACATCATGCATGCATTAGTTAAGCATCTCTCGCAATTCCTATATTACGTTTTTTCGTTTGTTACACCGCTGCCAGCACTACTGACTGTATGCATGCGAATAGTGTTCCGAAAGCACAATAATTAATAGTAATAATCGTAATAATAGTAAGAATAATAATGGTAACGATAATTCGATAACCACCAATGTAACACTGGAAACCCATTCAAATTGAATGACCAAAGTACCAAAACGAATATTCCGTCGCGTATGAGATACCAATGATGTTCACATTTCTACTGATGTTATCGTCGTGTAAACGTGATCGAGTATTTATAAGTTGTTTATAAGCATCTCAAATGCATCTGTTGTAATTTTACTTCGGATCATCTGAATGTCATATTTGTCGTAATGAATTGAAGTACTTCAATAAACGCATAAAGAAGGCAGAGAATATCGTTTTGACATGCAAAACAGAGACTATTAGATCAAATCAGAATGTTCTTTGGGACGAGTATTGCCCCGAAGCGTTTGTGCTAATCATTAACTAGCTATGGTTTGGTCTTCCGTTAGCTGAAAAATTTGTGATGCTCGCTAACTTACGAAAAGTGGGATAAGGGCCGGGCTTTGCTTCATTCCGGAGATGGTTAATCCGTTTAGCTTGAAGTTTCCCATCTTCGATTTTTTCTTTTTCCTTAGCTGTGAAAGCACCAAAACACTAACCGTACCGACACGATTAAACAGAGGTCACACCATCTATTTTGTTTTACGCTATATGCAGACCGTGCCCTCCGCGGAGATGCCTACAGGCGGCAATGGGCTAAGAAGTGGAGAGCGTGCCACGCGGCAGAATTCGAACTTGAGTAGATGTAATGTCCGTTTCGGCCTATATTAATAGGCGCTTCCCATAGATTATTATAATAAACTACTAGAATGCCAAACAATGTAATGTCAAGTGAGTCTGTTCTTTCTGTATATATATTTTTTATTCTCTTTTTATTGTAAGGAAAAATAGTGAAATTTTATTTCTTACGCAAGAAACCTTTCAATACAAATCAATTTTATGCGGTACGAGAAAATGCGAGCTATGGCGAGGTACACTTTAGGACTGAAACATATTTTCGCTACCTGTATGAAATGAAAAATAAGTATAAATGTGTTGGCTATAATTTAATAAAGCGAGTTTTGCTCTTGCTAGAATAATGTCCTGTGCTCTTTAGGTCCATGCTTCAGGACCGCAAGTGGAAACTAGCAGATTCTGTGCAACGATTTTGGAAACATATATACTAAAATATTTCGACATTGAGGAAGATCACTTAGTTATGATCTACGTACGGACCTGTTGCAGGGACACCTAGCAACTGGAGACACGTAATCGCCGTGCACTGCTTGGCAATGGTCACACATGTTCTGTTTGGTCGCTTATAGAAACAACATATGCAGACATTAAAAAAATCGTTAGTGTGATCATTTTCACTGCGCTTACACAAGTTTTTATTTAACAAGCTTTTCTGTTCTAATTTAGATGAGCCAGCTGCAAGTTTACGAGAACTACATCAAGTAGGAGTCAAGTTTGGGTAATCAAGCTAAAACGTTTTAACATAATAATAACACTTTTATTATTATTATCAACATCATATCCCGAACTCGTCGAACATGAAGCCGCACGGTTTCTTTTAACGTTCATATTGCTCGTGTATACTAGAAGTTAGTAACAGCTCAAAATGCTGTTTATTTGCATGAAATTTATTATAAGTACTTTTATAAATCACACCCAATAGGTCCTTGGACCCAAAAACGTTTTGTAAGTAAGTTCCAGAAGATGAAACGAATGTGCAGTCGGCAAAATTTGAACCTGTGCGGGGATTTTATTGAACCTGAAATTTAACGGTCTAGCCAATTTTTTTGTTTTTTTGTCACACATACTTTCAAGCATAAACAGTGTCTGGCGTATATTTATTCCTAAATTGTTTGCCGTTATATTTGTGGCTGAACGTTCAGTGTAGCAACGGAATTGCAAACGGAATACTGTGAAATTGGAAAGCATTTATTTAGTATTCCAATAAATAAAAATAGGTAGGCCCGGTACTTCAGTAGACCTTGGGCCTACTTATTTTTGTGTTCTAGTGTTATGTCCAGCTGGACACGGTCGTCCATTAATTCTTCGCCGGTTTTATCTATAGGTTTGAACTCTATGTGTCGAATGTAGAAACCCGGCATTGTCGTAATGCACTGGGTCTGGCACCTGGCTCCCAGCGCGAGACGAGGCGTACCTATGACGCGGATTCGAACCTATATCACTACCTATCCCAAATATTTTTATATAATTACGTAACCAGCCTAGCTATTATAGAGACTTTGAGGTTCAAAGCAATTAGATCGCACTCAAATGGAACTACTTGCCACTAGAAAACAACATGCATAACTCCAGGAAAATAAATGCTCGATTCGCAGCCGGCAGGGTTCGAACCTGCGCGGGGAGACCCCATTGGATTTCAAGTCCAACGCCTTAACCACTCGGCCACGACTGCACGTGGATTCTCGAGAAGATGGGTGAAGCACGTTTAATAAAAGTTTGATGACGATGGTAACAATGCTGATTTCCTGAGCAGAACCCGCCGGCAGTAAACACTTTTATAGTGAATTAGCGATTGACGGAACTATAGGGTTAAAACGATAATGCGTGCACTGAATTTTACTCTAGCGAGTAAATTATGTTATAACGACGTTCAAGAACTTAATTAATTTCGAACAAGTCAAAATGCTATTCAGATCTCGAGGTGCAATGTATTGGCCGCTCAAACTTAAATGATTATTTGTTTAACAAAGTGAAGGATAAGGAATTAATAATGTTATCGTAGCGTTCTAACCTCAACGACCTCTTTCCAACGATCTGTTCTGAGAAATGAGCGAAACACCCAATCTGTTACGTCTCATTTTTATATCCAGTTGCTCATTTTAACCCATTTGGCAACTGATTTAGCCACATAAAAACATCCCTTATCTTATCAGCTTCGACAATGAATGACACAAGCAAACCAGGACAGGAACTTGTGTATTTTAGATATTGGAGAAAGAAGCTAACAGATATTCTGTTGTGTCTCAATACATAGTATCTAACTATCCTCACAATAAGGATTAATAGAGAAAATGGGTAGACAGGTTCGTTGTTTAATATCACACAGTACTGACTCAGTTCGAATTCCTATCGCGTCGACTGTACGGCGACGTCGCTGCCTCTTTTGCAAAACATAGGACTAACATTGATAGATTACCGGCCCAGTACCTAGAAAATCACATGGCTTAATATATATAGTATAGTAATCTTCGTTTATCATTATAAGTTATTGTTTGTCAATATTACTACCTGTACACTTGTATACGCACCTAACGGTGCTATAACTAAGACATGGTGATAACATGATGATTTGTCGTTTGGCAATGGCCAAGTATTGTTTACCTTAAGAATCGCGTTTTTAGCTTCAAGAGCGCGTTATTACAATCCTGTTCAGGTTAGCTGGAACTATGTTTGAAATTCAATGACCTCAAACATGGCTATAGTGGATTAAACAGAAGAGGACTTGCGATAACGATTTATTGCTGATCAGAAAAGCTATTGAGACAGCTTCGGAAATTTGTACCACGTGCGGCAATCGTTCGATAGCTAGAACAAACCTGTTTAGCAAAATGGCTCAAGGTAATTCCCGTCAAACTGGCAAAATCAAGTGACATATTTTTTATCCCAAAGATGTCGTCTTTAATTTAGCAAATAATTTCTCTCAGCCACAGAACCTTTATTGTACACGCCGTGTCTATTCCGGGTTGTTTCGCTACTTGTTTTTATTTTGCCCTTAGATGAACGAGAAATGTGAAAAATGCTATCTTTGTGCATGTGACATATTTTCAACATCCCAAGAGACCGAAAATCTGGTCATTATTTATGACTCAAACAAAGAACTACAAAAGCCAACTCGTAGAGTAGGGAAACAGCTTACCAATGGTGCATCGAACAGCGCAAGCCAGTATCAGCATGGAAGACATTAGCAACGGAGAAGACAATCTTTGATTAACTAACCGGTCATTATAATAAATGGCTAATTAAAAAATACCATGTAGTTTCAACATGTTTTGTACGAAAAACTTTTTTTATTATCATTGTATGCAATAAATTATTACAATCACCTTCATAGCGTCTTGCCTTTATGTGTTTTTTTTTTTGTATGGGTTCGTTCAATTCGTCGTTTTCTGATTGTTGTTGCTCTTTCTCTATTGTGTGTTTGAATTAAGAACAAGCTCCTTCTTCTAAAGCTTCCTTTATCTACTGCACATTCGTCAATATATGTACGTTCTCTATCTTGTTTAGTAAGCCACCTTTATAATGTGCTTTGATCTTTCAATCGATGTTTCATCGTCTTCATCGTTCACATCATTATTACTCGGCTACGATTACTCATTTACTTTGCCGCCGCTCCCACATTTCTGTTGCTATCTTTACCGGAATTAACGTCTTCGAGTTACTTCGCTCTTGTCGTACTTTTTCCTTTCTAATCTCAAAAGTATAAACCCGCCTGCTGTGTCGCCTATTCTCTCTCTCTTTCGCTCTCTCTCTCTATATATATATATATATATATTTAAGTGTACATCAGCCATTTCAGATTGTGTATATTATATATTTATATACTGTTTATTTTTAATATATTAAACAGCCTTATGTTAAAAGCAAACATCACACTCCTGTTTGACACACATCCCTCGCTTTTAACGGTGCACAATAGGTCTCATGTATATTCTCTTCTCACACATCTTCATCTACAATTATCTCTATCTCCTTCTCTCTCTTTCTCGCTCTCTGTCTATATATTACTATCCCAAGTATATTTGAATCGTGTATATATTTAGTGTTATATATAATTTTATATATAAGAGCCAAGGAGTTCGCGCATAAGCACGCACCCGAGGAGGCGATAGAAGTTGACTTGATGTTGACATTACATTAGCCTATAATACGTTTTGATCCTTTTCGCCATGACGGAAACAAAATTGTCTATTTCAGGTCATAGCGAATTGTCCTTTACGTTTGCGCTCCCATAGACTGTTTGCTAGGACATTATTTTATCCGACTTCATTCTATTCCGTGTCACGCTTTGTGTTCATGTTTTCTTTAATGCAATACATGGCTCTACGTTGCCGTACGTAATGGCATCTCGTAGCATAAGTGTTGTATATATATATATATATGGTATAATGACATCCGTGTTGGGTAGGGGTCCTTTTTAAAGGGAGTTCAAATTGCGTTTTAATAACTATTCTCTTTAGGAAACGGCGGAGAACGTAACAAAGCAGTAACGAAAAGAGCGAAAAAATATATTGGAATGTTATTTTTTATTGTGTGTGGTAATTAAAATCTTGGATAAATAAAATTTAGGCACGTTTGAGATGGATGGGCCAAAGGCTACGTGCGTTAGCGAGTGCTTCAAGCCTCCCACTGTAACTGTAGATTAATCTCGCCGCGTGTGCTCAAGTTATTTTGTGTTTTAGCCATGTTCTTAGTATGTGTCAGCCTCGGCAGACGTATTAAAAACGTCCGTGAATCGAGGCGGCTATCAAGCAATTTCAAGTAGACTAAAATCCAAAACGAACCCTATTGTCTGAACGGCAGAAACTTTCAGAGCTAATGCATGTATATTATGTATTAGACAAAAATCGCGTGCGCTATTGTGGGACACAAACAGTTTTTGTTGTACGGGAACGTAAAAGCAATATGCTCACGCCAACAATCGAACTGATGTAGGCCGCGAAGTGCTAGACGAGCACCTGGGTATGAGCACCTTTGCATGCGGATGAGCACATAGAGCACATATTGCCCGTAGTATATATCGCAATATGCGTGACCCCCATCATATTGTTTTTTTAGATTATATGACCCACAGGAGTTTAATGCAGCCAAATAGGAGACCTCTGAGGGCATATATTGGCCCTATCTTCGGTATTCAAGCAATTTGTTTGTTTGTTTATGCATGTGTGTTTGCGTTTTGCGCATGTACACCCATTCCGTGCACACATCATGCACAACATACTTGCTACATGCAGCGTACGATGTGCCTGGCAAAATAGTTGTAATAAATTCGTAAATGAATAAGCCTATGGTGGTAAAAATTGTATTTCGATTGGAAGCTGAATATATATTATAGAACTGGTGGATAAGTTGATGTTGTTAGTGTTTATTTGAGTACACATTTGAGTCGCTAGACGACTGACTGGCTGAGAACTTTGTATGCGTAGGACAATGGGTGCCTATTTATCATACCAGCATTAATGACAAATTGCCCGATCCAAATATAAGTCTACGAATTGAGCATACGTTAATACTTAACCCCAATTACCCTATCAAATTCGTATGATATCTCTTTATATTCGTTCATCTGCTTTTCCCAATCTCACAGCACGGCAATTAATTACTGTAATTTGCATAACCAATCACTAGACAAGCTATACAAATCATCATGATATTGAACACGACATGCAAAAGATGAAAAGCCCGATAAAGGAGCTTATCAGTAGCTCTTCTACTACGGAGATCCTGACAGGTAGCAGAAACAAAAAGCTTTGAAGTAGAGATGCGGGTTTAATGTTACACCTAGTTCTCAGTTGAATGCTCATAATGTAAGTGCACGGTATTGGAGCAAAAAGCGGCTTGATGATAGCTATGAAATCAAGTTAATTTCTATGCAACGTCTGGATTCGGGCTAACGATTGAAGTTAGAAAACACCAGCGGAACTTCCGAGCTTGAAGAACTATCCCCCTCACCAAAAACAGGATTTCAGGATATTTAGGTATGTAGTACAATACATTCGGAATGAAGTAGCCACTATGTGAGGCCACAAGACAACCAGGAGTGATGGCAAAAATAGACGATAAAGATAATTTTTGGTAGGAAGGCACAGGAACGCGAAGATGTTATTGTTCTCGTCAAAATCGTAACTCCTAGGAATAAGGGCGGGGATAGACAACTCACAACCGTTGATGGGGTTACGATCTTTTGACTTTACATTATGATTTCAATCGTGACTCATATTAGTCTGAGGCCTTTTTTAAAAATGGAACCAAGCCTGGAATTAGGGATCGTTTATGGTCAAACAAATGGGTATTAATTTATTCTAACATAAGGTAAACAACTGAACATAAGTAAACAATTTGCTCATTCGAGCTTATGAGAATACGCATACATATGGTATTGAGGCCAATTTCAAGAGAAGATTGATTACTGGATGGGTTTAAATGATTTTTTCAATTGTGTCGTCTATCTACCAGCTAACGTAGCGACACAGAGGCGTTCGCTATATAAGCTTTCGGGTAGTTTTATGACCAAGCTGCCTGATAATATCGATTACTCAAAACATATATGCGTGAGAAAAACATTGGATCGAGAAAAATCGAAGTTCTATGTATATACAAGAGTAAAAAGCATCATACAGAGCGGAGTGGAAATGTCTGCCGATAAAGAAAAGAAAGGTTTCATGGATTCAAACGACCTCATGGAGGTACATCGCTAGAACATCTATCGTTTAGCAATTGATATCAGTAGCTGTTGATTTGTATTTCTTACTGTCATTGTTCTACCTCTTTGTTTAAATGTGTCATGATGAGACTGCGAAGTCCCTCGCAATTCTCACGACGAGAACAAGAGTTAGAGGTAAGTATGTATATATGGAGTTACTAAGTATATGCTAATCTGCTTTCATCAGATTTTCACGATGTCCAACTCACGGTAAATGGATCTGATTGGCTGCTGAGCAGGGGGTTATCACAACGGTACAATCCGAAAGTATCTTTAGGTAAAATGGTTACTTCAAAAGTATGTTGTGTTATCAAGTCAATTTATGAAGTTAATTTTAGGCTGCCATGCTCAAACCAGAAAAATAAGCCTATACTTAACTTCATGACCAAATGGGAGAGACCAGGCATAAGTACCTAGCCGATGAACGAGTCTCGATTCGTATATAAATACAAGAACGTACTCATAGCTGTACTAATGCTACGGCTGATCATTCTAATTCTACCATATGTGAAGTTTTTTCTATAATCGTACATACGTATATAGTCATCACCACGTGGATGTAGTAATGGCATATGAATCTTAATAAGAAAATCGTTAAAATCACAACATTTGGTTTGTTAATATTTCTATCGAAAGTCTTTTCTCTCTTTGCCCCCACAGAAATCTTGTGTTTTTATTGAAAGAAAGAATACCGCATTGCCAACACCTACCTGTTTATCGTGTTACATAGAATAATGTCATCGTGAAATAAAAGGGCATAGATTATGCAAGCTGACAGAGATTTCATTTTTTTTTTCTGCTTAGTACAGGATACTTGCGGTTTGTATTCTTCAGCTGTATATCGCTACCAGTTGTTATTGTAAGAGCCAATCCACTGTGTGATTGTGTTTAGGGAACAACTTCAAGGTTGGTTACTGCGCGAGATACTCGTTTCAGAGGTAACGCCTTCGAAGCACCTCTTTCGAAGTGCTGTTATTTATCTGCAGCCTGTTGTTCCTCAATGCTAGTTTGAAAGCGTTCGTGTACCGTCTACGGTACACCCAGTGACTCATGTGACAGCGGAGCTGCGAGAAATGATCCTTACGAGCCGGGCACGTCGATTGACTTTTCCATAGTTTTATCAATGATTGGGTTGTACGAAACAAAAGATGTTTACCAAAGCCTATTATACAAGGTCGAAGAGACAACGTTTGATCGGAAACTCATTATGACAAGAAGCCATCAGCCGAATAACGTCTTTTCTCAGGCATATTAGTCCTGTTATCGGACGTTTTATAGAGTCAACATGGCCCAGTATTTCATGGAAAGTTGACCAGCATATATCCGTTCGACATGCTTGTTACAGCATATATATATATATATAGATTATGTTCATAGGCACGATTTTCTATTAGAATATGGTTTCTACTTATAATACAGTATCCCCACTGTGGCATCCGCAAGCTGGTGACATTTTCTTATAATAATTTAGTTATCCTGCGCAGCTGGTTCGATCTTGTGCCGCAAATGAAAATACTAGCACCAACTTAGTTCACTAATTATTTCAAGCACTCAGTCGTAAGTCGAGTTTCAAGCTTGGTGTCGCGGTAGCCCGGATTGCACATATAGGGATAATATGTCCAAATCTGTGTAGAGCTATTTACGTACACTAGATACCTCTACATAATTATTTATCCTTTAGCCTTTCAGCTATATATATATATATATATATATATATATATATATGTATATATATATATATATATATGAACACATGTACACGCCGCGCTTATAAGAACCACTGTAGAATGTGCTTGGCCGACTCTTTAGATCTGCACACACGACATCTCAAGTCTAAGCAGCAAATAGCCTTTGTCTCTTACATAATGGTCACTTACTGTTGCATAATGTATAAACCATGTGTACCATTACATCACGTATCATCGGGTGTAAGATATTTACTTTTTTTAGTTGTTTTTTTGTTAAATAGATAGCTTTGTCGATGTCATCTTTGACCCAGTGCAAGCATGCGACCCGATATAATTGATGTTGATTCGTGTCATGTTCTTTTTCATGTTTGCTTCTGGACCTCGCCAGGGCGCAAAAAGATGTCTTGCACTTGCAACAGTGTTTCGGTTCCATTTTTCTAACGATAATATGCGTCACATATTTGAACACATATTAGTTGATTGAGAATAATATTATAGATATAATAATACTATATTTAGTACCTACTTGGTTTAGAATCAGTCACACACTATGCGGTATATTGGCGATCATCGTACCAAGACTACGCCTTTGTTCGGCGCTGGAACGAATTTTGAAAAGTCATCGTCGCAAAACCGCGACTTTTGAAGCGTCAAAGATAATCGCCCTTGAAACTGATTCGAGACCGGATATTTCTTCTTTAGGGCGTCTATCTATATACATTTCCTCATAGTAGACAACTGTTTTAACATAAATGTATTTAGCTCATTCTGTACGTCTTTAGATACTTGTTGTCACGATCTCATAGCTATAATTGTTATTATTAGCATGGTCACTGTTATTATTGGTAGCATGATTTGTATTATAATTACCATTTGATGAAGTTCTGTATGTTACGATTATTCGTATACGGGAATACCCCGGGAATATACGGGAATAGAACCCGTGTTACCGGCTTCAATTTAAACAACCGATTTCTGTGGTCGAAGCTCACAAGTTGGCTTCCTTTAATGGGATAGCAATCGGAAACTGCTATTCGTTATCCATCCTTCGGCAGCTGAGCATATGGGGCTATGTAGCTTCAATGAGGACGAAAAAACCCCGAGCAAGGTATGATGCCTTTGTGAGACCTGCTGTTGTAATCTGCTCTGTTTGCACCGTTTAGAATTCACGTACATTTGTACGTCCCTATCTGTGTTCCTCCACTATAAATACCCATATTTCAAAGAAGCTATTTCACCTCGTTGTGTCACATTTATCCGATTCTAAAGCTAGTTATTCTGAGGGGTCGATACTCTTGGTTGGTATTTAACCCATTCAAACGTCCGGTCTTTTTATCAACCAATGTTTTTAGCAACAATGGGCTTGTCATCTGGACGAGAGCATTCCGTACTGTACGAATGTTTCTCCGAGGGGATGAACATCTTTGAGAATCAATTAGTTGTTTTGTACCGCTACCGCCACCCTCATAAGGCCATCGAGCGCCTTAACTCAGTGCTCCCCTAATCTTGCTTCTCTTCGTGTAAAGCTCGTGAGATCATGAGCAATTTCTAAGCGACGAATTAGGGAATATCGCAGAAATCATTGGCGTTTTGCAAGAATCATATTTACCAAAACAAAAGCAGGCGTACCACAGCGGCGGATTGTTGTCTATGGGACCTTGAGGCTTATAGCGCAACTTCGCAGCTAGATGTTCTCAATGTTTTCCCCTTGCATTGAGATTATAGTATTGTGACCGCCTCCTTTGAGTAGATAGTTACAGTTCAATAGTAATTAGGATAAACTGCTATTTGGAGGCTGCTTTTTATCGATAACTAATAAACAAGGGCACGTTTTTGAAGCAGAAGTCATGAACTGGGGGCGGGTCGCCGCCAAACCCATCTCAATATTTATCGCCACTGACATTTTATCCATTTCGCTACCATCGTTATCAGCTTAGCGTTGCAATGAGCATTCCAAGCGACGGCCTTTTAGAATCCACAACACTTCGATTATCTTCGAGGCACATTATTGTCACTATTAAATATCTGAGCTAACATTCGTTCATGAAAAATACTGGGTGAAATAGGGAGGCCGCTAATTGTTGCTTTTTATCATTATTTTACTATTAGGATTGTTATTATTGTCGGTAATTTAAATCATGAATAATAACTATACACTCTAACGACACGATTATTCAACTGGCAGACACGCGCCTTTTCGGCGACCTACTCTCGAGAACTAGCTAGAAATCGCGGTAGGCTACACGTAAATAGGTTAAACATTAATGGAGGTGAACTGAATGACGAATCGTCATTGCAGATGTGGCAAGTAGAACGATATAGTCCTGTTTGTTATACGAATTAACAGGCAGAGCTAAAGTTCAGCGGAAGTCGCTAACAAGTTTCTTTTTTCAGTTATGCCAACAAAAATTATATGTGACGTAGGATTGAACGCTGCCGATTAGGACCTCTGTGAAGAATGGTTCTTGACATTGATATCGATATTTAATCGATGTTCGATTCATATTTGATGCCGTTTTATAGAATTCTTAGCTATTGAAGCTTTTTCGAATACTGTACAGCTTTGCACAGCGTCCGTTGATACGTGTGCAAGTATGTTGCTACTACGCTAACGTAAAATGTCTATTTTTTATATACCCTACGATCTATGATTATAGTGTAAAGTGAAAGGGGCAGGTATTTACGTGAAAGGCGAAGGATTCTGCGACAGAATACAGCTCCTTCTAGATGCTATGGTATTACTGTTATAATACTAGTAATAATTTGTTGCTGTCCGATAGAATTCTGTAAATTTTTCTGAAATCTGTAAAATTAAATCCCAGTATCATCATCAGTAAAAATCAAGTATTATAGCCATGAGTTTACATGAGCGCTCTAGGGAGTGGCCGCATTTTCTATCAATGGTTGCTATTGATTATCGTGTAATAACAGTAAATACTGACGCTGTACAAGTTATTGTTACTATTGTTGCTACTGCGATTTTGTTGCTTGCAACGTTGTGGCTATCGGAAATATACTTGTTTGTCTTTAAATTTAGCATTTTTTTGCAAACTATTGCAGTTTGATGCACGAATCTCATCTGAATAACGCCAGTAGCGCGCTGTCGCTGCTCAGAACAGACGGTCAGATTATAACGTCCTCCACCCGTTCTAGGGCTAGTTGTTGCAGGTGATGCTAATACGTTGACTTTACCGTGGATGCTGCTGCTGCTGCTGCCAATACTAAAATCGCTAACGTTGTTGCACCTTTTCTGTAAAATTGATATTTCCAGTTTCTATAAGAGGAACAGGAGTGGTTATATGTAGACCTATGCCTAACGCTACATCGTGTCATGTAATGAGAATAATATCTGATATATATATATATATATATATATATATATATATATATATATCGTTATTACCATTCTTATTATCATTAGGAGTATGATGAACTATCGTTTTTCCGCTGATTCGATGAACTATTATCGCTATAGCTAATCTAAACAAGGTCTCATTACTACAGTATTCAATGCTCAAGCGTTGCTCTGAACGCCGAGTAGCCAGGTATCGAGAATTGTCAAAAGAAGTCGAGCGCAGGTGCGGACGAGATATACGCGATTCGTAATCCCCATCGCAGCAGTGTCACTCACCGATTGGGGGGTGCAGCTTAGAAGCCCAGTCGCCAATTTTAACGCTCGCTTGCCGTAGCATCTTGTTTAAGAGGTCACACAGCGATTTCTGGAGAACCATAAGATTCGTCATATGGATTCGCTTTGTCATATGTGTGCGTGTATGCCAACATGCTTCAGGCAAAGGTGGGATCCGGAATAAGCCAGTCGACCGGTTATCCAGTTCGTCGTATAGCAAGTCGTGAATCGACTCGTCGGACTGTTCCGGAAACCTGCACAGTGACAATTGGTTTGTATGGAACCGACCTGTGACCCGACCTGTCAACAACGAAGTCCAAGGTCAACTAGGTCAGGTCAGAGGGGCAAGCGTCAGGAACCATTGATTTTTGTTAGCATCGGCTCGCTAGCTGGCAAGGTGTCTGGCTCTGCTTGCTTTGTTCGTTTGCTGGCTGCATTCTGAACAGCAGCAGCAAAATTAGAGGAGAAAAAATGGAGGAGACTAGAGGAACATTTGCTTCGCACTTGATTCGGTGGCCGCAAATTCATTGGCTTGTTGTATTTATTTGTGGTCATTGTTGTTTGTTATGTTGTTATTTAGCAGACTCTCATCAGCTAACAGTGTCTTATTGTATACCTTCTCTATACAGATTGCCTTTGCTGGGCTGGAATTGGCTTGCGCGTAGCTCCAAATGAAGCCAGCTTCATTTGACATTGCTGTTCCAGTTTCTACGGCTGTGTTCATATCTAGAGCACTCTAGCGGAGCACAGTAAATATATGTAATACATATGATCAGTAGTTCTGCTACTGTATGCGCAATGCTTGTATTGGTATGTTATATTGCGAATCGCATACATACAGGAGATTAAGCTACTTATTATTACTGGGCGAGCGAACTGGCGATCTCTGGGATTTGAACGGATCGGGTCTCCCCAAGACCGTGAAGGCCCCCAGTAGGGTTAGATATCGTTGTGTTCGGATGTGTTGTTCTAGCAGCTCCAAATAAACAGTAGCCTCACCGGCAATAAGTGGGCGCGATGCCCATTTAATACGGTGTACTGATCTTGAATGGTAGTGACGATCAGCAGATTTTTCTCCGCCTCAGAAAACGGCCATCTGCAAATGTTTACGTTTATCTATTAGAATAGAAATCTGAATCACGATGGTAATGTTGGTGCTTCGTTCAAGCTTATCTGTCGACGAATAACTTAACCACTTACTGTTTTCTGCTGTTGAGACGAAATAGATTTTGCAATTTAATCCAATAATTATAAAATTATTTTTCGCGTAGATTTTCGTTTTAAATATCTGATACATTCGTTAAGGTCGTCTCCTTTTCTTGTACCTCGTTTTTTGGAACGTTTTACAAAGGGGCCAACTTGTCGCTGTGTGTTAGGTTTTATATGTCACTGTTGTGTCGATGATCTATGTCTGATTATAAAAGGGTACATCATTGTGTAATGAAATCAATATCAGCGGAGTTATCAACTGAGCTTTTTGCTAACTATCAACTAGACTTTTAACTATAGTCAGTATTATTGCTAATGTCATAATTACGCATGGCATACTGCGCCTTTAAGACATATAGCGCATTCGCGGCTGTCAGCCCGAAATGCCAGTTACTTGATTCTGATGTTCCTTAATAATTAGCTTTGTAAAGTTTACTATACTCGTAGGTGTAATTTTCACTCCATGATACATTATATAAGACATACTGCATAACAACCTACCCTGATCTAATAGATCTCAACACCGATATCTACATTATAACAGATGATGGTTCTTCATTGACCTTGTCCACAATCCGCTGTCGGACAAATGTTGCAAATTCGTAAAATCTTCATTAATGCGATATTGCCGGAACGACGTGAAAACGATGGCGAGACATGTCGTAACTTTTGTAAGAAGCTGCAGCCATTAGCATGTTAAGTTTGGATAGGCATGAGTTTTAAACGTCTGCTTGAAGCGATGAACGCAATACTCGGGTAAGCGGCAAAAGATGTTTAAGAAAGTTGTTATAATTTGTGTAGCCAATATTAGAATTGCCTGCAGATTTTGCGGCAGCGATTGCAGCGCCGCGCGGATCTCGGATCAATACATCATTACTGTTTTTGTTATGAAAAAGCACTGTTAGTCGAAGGCATTGAGACCATCACGTATTTTGACCATGTCTTATTATTTCAGTTTGATCTCGGGGGTTTCGCAAAGCGCCGCTTGTTGTTAGTGCTCGCATCGAAGCATTCATTATAGTTCGTATGCTCTGCTGCTAGCATTACGTATAGATGAGCAATTATAGACTTCTGTTATTCACTGTTGCTGTTATTACTTTCATTGGCTATTGGCATTTAATTCGATTGCATTGGTAGGCAAACAAGTGATCTGAAAGATCAAGATTGCTGATGTTGTTGCTGGCTGAAATCGGTTAGCAACAGCAGTATTAGACAGATACTGTTATCATTATTCAGGTAGAAGCATGCTCACAACTTCAACACAGTGACATCAAATGGTTCATTATCCTCGCTTATTACACTGGATACGTTCGTTATCAGGCTCATGAATGTCGCGTTTACAATTGCTCGATGTATTTCGGTCCTATGGTAAAATATGGTATATAATTCCTGTTTACAATTGAGTTTAGTGCAAGTTTAGGAAGAGAGAGATCTCGTAGAAGATGGACGTTGGTGTCTACGAAGGACGATCGTTTGAATATTTATAATTATCATCGATGTTTACCCGATAACTAACTGGTTTAATTTGACTTAAAGTTTTAATATAACATGTCAGATTTGTGGAATTGCAGCGGCTAAAAGATTTTCTTGATTAATTCCCTCGTTTATAACTAGCCTAAGCAAGCTTTGTTACTACTTGCTTTCGGAGCTTACAGCATGATTTCAGATCCGAATTGCTCGCTATCAGACTTCATCCATGTATGCTTATGTGTGTTTTATTACTTAACCTATACACGTGTGTGACCCAAGTAAGGCTTGCTGAGGTGTAATCAGCCTCATAAATAAGACTGATTAGCTTCCTGCTAAATGGATGATCCGTGATCCGTATGGCAAGCACGTTTTATTATGGAACAATGTGAACAAACTGAAATCACATTAAAATTGAACACGAGTTAGTAGTACAAAAATGTAACGAAATGTAGGCGGGTGAGCTTCGTGGAGTTCGTTGTAAACGGTAAAAAAATATAACATCGGAACGAATATCATTATTTTAGAATATATTAGGCTATGAGAGATAGTATATGGGATATTATAAAAAAAAAAGTGTCCGTAATAAAAAACAATAAGGAATAATTAAAAAAAAATAAGATAATTTATGCGAAACAAAGTGAATAGTCAGAGAGAAATACACTAAAAACACCATTATTCAAGTCCGTGAAAACAATTATGGTTATTGGATGTAAGACATACTTTGCACAAACCTGACGTGACAGTTACGCTCAGTTTTAACTACTAGAAAAAAGTACACATACAACCTACGCTTTTTTAGGTCTACTCCTAGTAGGTCAACTAACCTGACAAGAGATTGGTTGCGAAGGGGTATTGGCAGTGGCTGAGAGATAGGATGTGATTAATATGGCGCTTTTGTGAGCTGACGTGGGTACGGAAGCATGACCCTGTGTCGAGTATGGCCTTTTAGCCGGCGTGCATGGAACTGTTCAACGCATCGGCAAACATTGTGTCAGCCGATTCAATGCCAGGGCTACTGAAAAAAAATTGAACAGAACGCGAATTTGCAAAGCCATTCTCTATTTGGGAAAAATATTAACACTTAATAAGTACGACGACTTGACTATTGGAACGCAGAAAAACTTTAGGGACCCTCTTGTGATGAAGTACTGTACAACAGCTGTACAATTAGAACTTTGTTGTTGAAAAAGATTCTTTTGTAGGTAAAATTATTATTTTTACTTATTATCTATATCTCGTAACTAATTATTCAGTAAGCACGCTTTGCGTTAGGTTAAACATAAACGAAACTCAAGAATAGTCAATTAATCCGTCTCAGACTGGGCAACTGACTGTTAATAAAGGAATAAAAAACCATCGTTAGAAATATATGTTTGCTAAAATCGAAACTTCTAAAAAAATATTCTACTCATATGAGGAAAACGGACTTTACCAACTCTAAACTGATTCACGAACGCTGAAGGTTTATAACATTACTGGACGTAATCGAAAAACTTCAGGATTCCGAATATCCCAAAATTATTTTATTAATGCAAAGATCGCCAAATACACGTTCCATTAATACACATTGACAGACATCCGTAGAATAGAAAAGCGTATCATTTCGTACCTGTCAAAGCCCTGAAGTGCGTATAAACCGGATTTGCAGACGCAACCTGCGCCCTCACCGATGTCCTCTCCGCGATACGCGCAGAGCGGGTTCGCGCATCGTTTCACGTTGCCACGACCGCCGCCTGGCGGTGATAATCAATACAAAAAGAATTGAAAAACATTGATTATGTCGAAGCACACATACTTGTAAGCTACTGATACTGACCGGTTACTTCCTAAACCCCTGGAGGTCATACGTGGTGATCTAAATTCAAATTTGGGTGTGGACATATTTCGTTTCGTGTTGAGAGCCGGCCGCGACGCCTAACAGCGGACGTAAAACTTAAAATATTTCTCAGTTTCGGTGCTTTGAGGTAGCTTTGCCTGTGGCCGCTAGAGATACACTTTAAAACGTGACAGGTACTTTTCGGTGCAAAATTCTGCTGAATTCGAGGAAAAATTTTCAATATTTAAAATATTCTTGAGTTCCTAAACGCTTAGTGAAGTATCGCAAGATGCTAGCAATTTTTAACCTATCGAATTTGAAACAAATACATTAGTTTTATGATGTTCAGTAATTACGAAAAAAAACTCCAAGGGATAGCGCAATTGACGAGTTCTGTAGTTGAGAAATGCAAATAGCTAACTTACCAGTTTGTACAGCTATGGAAATCGGCTGGGGTTCTGCTACCGGTGCGGAGCAATCGACGGGTGAACACATGACATCTACTGCGGTTTTCGCGTCACGGGCTCCACCACCGGTCGTTTGTCGGTCGTCTGCTTCCTGTATTTGAATTTCCCGCGGTTTTTCCACTACCTGTTGGGGTCACAGTGTTGTCAAGCTGGTGATTGGCGAATCTCTGAGATGGGCATTTCTGACGACTGTTGTCTTCTGCTAATGTAATTATTGAGATATGACATGGGCGCACATTTGTTTTATACGTAGAGGATGCATACAACAAGAGAGGTAAAGAAATCAGTTATAATTTATTAAAGAAGGTTTATCTGTAGGTAGGGATAAACGCTTATGTTTGAAATTATAGTTTCGGGACCGTAGGGGATGTGGGGTCGTGCATTTACTATATACCCACGGTGCCACGTCTCATTTGGAGAGATCTCAGTAAGACATTCTTAATAGAAGTTATGGAGATTTCTTATGAAAGAAATTACTTCTTGGTAATGTCACATTCCATCTTATCAGTAGATCAGAACGAACCGGAATGTTACACGTACGCATGCATTATTTGGCATTTGTTTTACATCCTGTCGCCTTGATAACATCAGCGACTCCTTTAATGTCCATATTATAAAATGACCAGGGTATTAATAGTTTACACCCACTTCATTGTTCAGCCACTACTAAGTTGACGACAGTTAAGCCCATTAAGTAGGATATCTATGTTTGGGAACTGGTATATTACTGGAAGCACGTAAGGATCATTATACCATTACATGGACACCATTTACCAGAGTACATTCTTCCCACTACGCAGATCGTCCATAGCATCCGACAAGCACTTATCACATAACAAATATACCAGAACGTAACAATCCTGCAGAGGGTGGCTCGCTTCGGATCAGTCGGCTTGGTGAGACGAACCTCCGCTTAGAAGAACTGGTAGATTATTGCAGGAAGGGTTTTTGACACGACCGCAGGAGGTGGCTGTCAAGGTGCCAATAATGAATGCCGCTTACTACTCTGTGCAGGACAGACAGCTTAGTTTTCTCTCATAATA
>NW_019211457.1:2253314-2526540 GCF_002443255.2 Varroa destructor | reverse complement strand
TTAGCTCAATCCGTTTTATAGAGACTAGTCGCAAGAAAATTATCCGTTAATCGCAGGCGGGATTCATTCAATATCTTTGGCCTCAGCATGCGTTAGAGGTGTGAGTGGTGATTCATTATACAGCTTCCAATGCATAATCCGTCTTTCAACGTTTTTCTACTTTGCAGTGCTGTTTACTATGTGCAGTTTGATCTGATGCCTAATACCCACCCGGCCAGGAATTCGTTTTAGTAGATTGTGAATAGCTTGTTCTTGTAGTTGAATTATTGCAGATGGTGCACTTCAACCTTCCAAAATAGGGTCTGCCCTTATTCGATTCTGTAGTAGTCATTCATCGATTGATTGGCAGATTGCGGTAAGAGTAAAACATAACATCGAGCCGATGATTCTCTTCACATTTATTTATTCCTGCTGACCAGTAATTGTGCCTGGTTGTCTTTCGGCAATTAATTGGGTATTCGCCATCTCTCGTACAGCGGGGATATCGTAGCCCTTCCTGGTTTTTCGAAGGAGCTATTATCCTTTTGCCATTTTAGGGCCACGATCGATTTTGGCTGCGTCTTTTGCCAGCCCGTTACGTGCCAGAGTAAAATCTTCTCTATCTTATAGTAATTGTTTACATTTCTACCACTTTTTTAAATCCATTTTCAAGCTCGAGTTCTACTAAAAACCGCGTCGCTCCGATAACGTCGCCGGAATTTCAGGCGTCTTCGCTGGAAGACTCCGTTAAGTCAGCGACGCATATGATTATACTCTAAGGCGCTGTTGAAGTCTTCCTCTCTTTTCCTCACAATTCGAAATACTATTCTTCACTCTAGAAACAAAGACAACAATAAAAGCATTAACATAATAACAAAAGGAGGAATTTCCTGATTTAAACTGTTCAATAGAGTTGTCACAGGTGGTCTTGCCGTTACCTCATCTCGGTCTGCTTATACGGCTGTTAGGTATAACTCCGTGTTAATATATCACATTATGATTTCTGGCTTTAGGTAAGGTATGTGAAGCAGAAAAGTTCGTGTCAACTTAATGGAGGACATCGAATAAAACACATAACAGAATTTACCGTAGTAGTTTTAGTTACAATCGAAGCTCGCTGACTGAATACCTGACGTGTTAGAATGCTCAGTTGACAAGATAGGCTATACCACACACATCGTATTTCGATGATGCTTAAATACGGCATTTTAAAAGAGTATCATTTTCAACAATAACAATGAATTAAATTTCATTATGCTTTGCTCCTGGTCGTAACTTCATGTACTTCGGAAGAGAATCAACAAAGTGAATTAGTAGTAATTTGAAATCACTGACTGCGCTCAATTATATCTCGAAGCGAAAGGAATCTATAAACAAAACACGAATTATTAACATAAAAAGGCCCTTCATGACCTACGGCGTGCACCCTTGGTCAGTCAGCCGAATTGCAGATTGGCGTAAAATTGTACGACAAGCATTGCACGACATTCGCGGGCCATACCATAATTAGGTAGGACGTTGAAAATTTTGAATGGAGTCATTGAAGATGAAAAACAAGACCAACGTATCGTCGAACAAAGGTTGCCTTTGGGCGTTCAACCGGTATGTTTACTTGTCAAGGTTATGCTGTCTGATCCCCTTTCAGTGATCGGTAACACAAGTATAAGGGCAACTTTCAATTGGAAAGAAACTTTTTAGTTAGTCTTGCTGGGTTGAAGCTATTACGGAATGCATTACATCGTTAGCGAGTGGCCTTTTTCGAAATGTCTAGCTTTTCATTTTCCTTATCTTTGTCACCCGTACAACTCTTCATCGGCTTACTGTCTGTGATGCGGTCATGGGCACGCAGCCTCTTCACTACGGATGCTGGTCTAGCCAATGTTGGTAGCGGTGGCAGTCAATTATATGGAGCCGGATATGTGTTCAGCCAGAAGAGGCTAAACATTGTATACTCCATCACAGAATGAAGCCCAAAATAATCAGTGGCGCGACTTGAGCGGCTAACGCGTAGCTTTCCTATTGCGTTGTCATGATGACCATGAACAACATGCGTATCGATCGCCTTTAGTTCAAATCTTAGAGCTGATTGATGATGATAAAGGATGCATAGAAAGGAAATTGGGATAGGGTACGAAAGCATGTTAAGCGAACAAGTCTATCCCAAGATTCCTCCATTGAAGCAAAACACGAAGATCACCCCAGTACCTGTCAATATACTAGGACAGCTGTGGATTAGCTCGAAACAACAAAGCACTGAATTACCTTCCTAGCAACTATTCAAGCATTGTACATGTTACGAACAGTACCTTGTGTGTGTACGTACAAATACATCTTGAATACACGAGCGCCTCTTCGTATACGATAGTAGTTCTTATTTGCTCTATGCGACGAACTCTTTCATTTTGTATGTCTTGCCTCAATTTAGAAGAAAGATGACTAATTAAATTTGTTTTATATTTCTCATTTGTTTGCGCGTACCTGTTGCATGGACGGTCGGTTATGTGACGACGACACACTTTGCGCTGTGTTCACGTTTCCCTGAATCAGGGAGGTTTCAGCCAATCTGCCTGTTTGCATATCACGCGCGTGTTGAACAGTTGTAGGCTCCTGTGAACCACTTGTTGTTGTTGTTGTTGTTGTTGTTGTTGTTGTTGTTGTTGTTGGTGGTGGTGGTGGTGGTGGTGGTGGTGGTGGTGGTGGTGTTGTTGTTGTTGTTGTTGTTTCCGCCGCTGACGTAGTTGTTGTTGCCGTGGTGGGTAGTGGGGCTGATGATGAGTGCGAAATCTCTGCTTCGCTCGTATCAACATCCGTGGCACCCCCTATGAGGCGTTGGCGCTCCTCACATTCTTCTGATTCGTCCTCTGTCGTAGTGTCACAACCCGCCTGTATTAAAGAGAGATTCACGCAAAACAGCAGAATAATGAGGAGAATCAGCCACGTACGAAGGCTAGCGTAACGTAACGAACAATAACATGATTAGATGCGGGAAAACAGAAGCAAGGTAGGCCCGCGTTCGAATTGTCGAATATGCGTGGAAACAACACACAAGCATGATATTTGTACTTCTTTTTTTCATACCATAGCCGTACCAATATAGGGCCCTAAGGGTGTACCAACGTACGAGTAGTTGTAATTGTGTCTGTTATATGTGACTGTGTATGCGATATGCGACTATGTCCTAACACAAGCCACTGTGACATTGATACGTAGAGGAAGTAAATGCTCATCGATCCTAAATTAGATGCTACACGCATCTGAATAGAAGATGTATTTATATAAATATCCGGAGGAGGTACGAAAACCTGGCCATAAGATATGGTCTACAGTGTTTGAGGACGTCAGTACGAAGTGGCAGTGTTTGGTAATTGGGAACGTCTAACAATAAGCAGAATCGGTAATCAAATTAAATCGCTATGTCGTTATTTTTCAGAAAGGATAACGTATGTAAGCCCTATTACTTATAAAACAATAAAAGGATAAATCAATCCAAGCCCGTCTCGTGGAAAGGATATGTATGTTCCTTTATGAAATCATAATTAGCGTGTAGTATACGATATTGGAGAAGCTTGAACCAGCGACGTCCGCTGGTCTTTTTTAACCAGAGCTTCAGCCGTCCAAGTCGTCCAGCCGACGCAAATGGCATGTTCGTGTTATCAGGTAAATAGCATTATTCTGTAAATGATGGTAGAGCCATAACTGTTCGCACGTAAGTAGCTGAAACATATGGCAGTGACATAAACTGATGGCGGGTTTTTTGAATTTCGAAAGATATGATAATCGTTGGTAAGATGTGTGTAGATTTTGCCATTGCTATTTATTATTACGCACAATTATTGGAACATTGAGGAATGTATGCAAAACATACAATGCATGCGCATGATTGATTTTACAAAGTAAAGGAACTGCTTTAGTTTGTTATACTGTCGAGAAACACGCGTGTCGCTGTTGTATCAGTTCCTGATAATTTCATATAATAATACTGATTTAGTAACGTTTAGAACTTGCCATCAGAATGGGCCAATGGGCTACGAAGATATCCTTTGACAAACCTTAACATTCACCTCGTGGCGTAAATTGGTTACGGCAGAATTCCTCAGTGTGTGACTTCCGCCACCACCGCCGGTTGCCTGAGCGCTTCCGACTTGCTGAGGCGTCTTAAGGATTGACTTCTTGGCGCAGGTTAGCGGTGGACTTGGCTGACCCAGATCAAGATATTCTCCACGGCTAGTCTTTGGAGATTTGTGCTGATGCGGAGTAAATATATTCACCACTGCAAGCGAATATTGAATAAACATGGAACAAAAAAGATCTCGCCTTTAGCAGAAAAACGATGAATCTTTAACAGGTTTTCTTAGATACTTATTAATATGTGTTGGCCTTATTTGTCCGCAGTACATAGCTTACTTCAGTGAAATACCTATTGTAAAAATTTGGCAAATTGGAGAAGGCCCTAACAGGCTTTTTGCAGTAGCGGACATGTGAGCCTCCATTGTTCTTGGAAAATAAAATGGGCAAACTCGTTAAATCAGAAGATAGCGCGTTGTTTTAATAAGAATCAGTTATTACCAGGTCTGTACGCACTAGGCGGACATAGAAGAAAAACTTCCTATATAGTCACACGGTTTTTCAAAATCCGAAAAAGGTGAGGGAAACCGAAGTATCGTCAATAGGGATTACGTTTAAACACTTATCAACAAGATGACTCTTGTCTTTGATAGCGTTTCGAAGAGAATATCAATTGCCAGTGTGATTCTCTACATAAGCTCCAATGGTTACTTTTTAAGGCTTTTCGCTTAATTTCGCAGCCTTTAGATTTTTTGGTCATTTTAAGCTCCTGCACTTTTGGCCTGTTATCCCTCTAAAACGTAATTCCGCTAGAATCTTTTGTATGTGGCATATTTAAACAACTACTAATTTACTACCTGGAACTAATTTACACTTATTAATAGCGCTTGACGCACGGGTACGATTAAGAAGTCACTTAAGTATTTAAGAACGAATATTTCAAAAATGAGTGGTGAGCCGTTGTGGATCAGAATTATGGCTGTAATGATGGTGGGTACTGTTTATGTTGAATACACGTGACCGTCGGGAATGACATTCTTAGCATATGGAAGTACTTCGTCAAAATATCTGTTTTCTCTAGATACTGTTTTAGAAATACAAGGAAATTTCTCAATTTAGACGCTGCAAGTTTATACATGCGGTCATCGTTTGAGAAACGTCAAGGCAAAGCAGGACATTGGTTAGTAAATTAAGCTTAGAAAAGAACCGAGGTTAATTTTTCAGTAAATTATTCTTTTAAGTTTATCTTCATACATTCGAAATTAAACTAAAGAGGACTGAAGTCATTTTTTTACTTGAGCCCGTTAAGGGTTATTCATTGAACCAGCTTTGCTTTCTTTCTCTCCTTCTGTATTCTGTTGGCCATTTGAGAGCAAGCCTTTAGCCGACTTTTGTGTCCTGAGCACACTTCATGTATATTGTTGGCCTTCCCAGCATGGAAATGTTTGATGAACTCTTGTAACGTTGGTCTTCTGGTGCGTCATATCCAGATGCCCTATTGTGAGTGCGTTTGCTGTGCAATCTGAAGCTCATTTAGAAATGTATTCGAATCTGAAAACAGTAACTCTTTTAACAGGCCATGGTACTAGCTTGCCTTTACACTAGGCAATGTATGTCGTGGTTCGCCATTCGCAAGTTGCCATATCGTTAGATAAATAGTGCGCGTATAGTCTATTATAATAGCATATGTGGGACACGAAGACAGACCACGGGCGCCCGGCATATTTGTCCTAATCGTCCATTGGGACAATGGCAAGTTGTTCTATATAGGTTACCCCAATGAATGTTCATGTAGCGATATAGCGTCCTTACCAGTCCAATATGCAGGTTGACATGGAGCTCATTTTGTTCGAACGCAACTGCTTAATTTTTCGAATTATTAATAGAAAATTGTTTGTCGTAAATGAAACGGAATCTTGAAGGAAGGAAAATAATTAGCTGCCTTCAAAGCATCTAAGACAAGAAATAAGTATAGTGATCACTTTAAACGGTACTCACATTTGGCAAACTTTGATTTAGAAACATTTCGTTTCCTATTTGCAGAATTGGCATGATGCGCTGGCGAACCGATCATGTGTGGAGGCAGAAGCGAATCAGCCGATCCTGTCTGAAGTGCCCGGGAGGCATCCAGGACATCAAAGCGCGCTTTCGTCCGCACACCTGTTTCTCGAAAAACGCCAAAATACGGAAATTCAAATCAGCGAAAAAAAAGCCGCTACGACAGCTATCACTAGATATTTTACGGTTATTTCAGCAAGAGCTCGCACTCGCTCGGGCTAGAGTCTTTCGGCTTTACGATTTTCTCTTGTGGAGGCTCCACTAATTTATCGTGATACGGAGAAGATCCGACTGGCTGATGTAAGATTCTATTTCAATGATTTTTCTTCGTACGATTCAAATAAACCATCTGAGTTCGCCTGTTTATGCGTTTTTAAGTTTAGGTGAAATGGGCTGTCGATGTTTCTGCTTAGTATTATAACTTTATAACAAATTGTCCTACTAATTGTTATATGGCTGGCATTATAGGGCTGGCGGGGCTAATTAAAAGCATCGTTTGCATTCAGGTGGAATGATTTTCTTCTGTATTATTATTTTCGTATTCCATATTGAGTTTAATTTCGTTGTATTTTGTACAACCTTTCTTTTCCTTTCCTTTCCTATTTTGTACAACCATCACGGAAGACGTAAACGGATTGCCTTACAAAGATATGTGTAATAATAAGGGGTAGAATCCATTCAAATAGGTTCCACTGGACGCATCGATTTTCGGAACTGATGAATCAAACTGTCAATGGGGACAGTCTACTCTATATCACACCCCTTGTTCTTACGAGTGCTTTATACGATGAGCAGCTTAGCGACTTTTCATTAAAAAGGGCGGCCGTGTTACCTATCGAAAAAAAACAATATATTATATATCCTTGTTTTATGAATCTACTGGCAGTGATGGTGTGATGACGTAGTGGTGCCTAGTAAACTTATAAACATTACGTGAGGTGGTTTAGGTTAGAAACCGAGCGTAAAATACACGGTTTTGTTTTTTGAAAGGGTCTAGAGGAACTGACGCAAAGGCGCGAAACATTTATGCATTTAGTAGTCTTCTTTGTCTTAACTTCTCTTAGCCTTCTGTAATAGTTCAGGGCGGATAGGTACGGCTCGGACGCGGCCGTTTGACTCGATTTAAACTATCATAAGAACACATTATCCTCTAAGTAATTTTATAATTTCTTTGAGTTTTTAAAATAAAAGCCCATTTTTCACATTGCATGTTTTTACCAAAATATATCCTTTCCATCTTATTACATTAAATTCCTAGACTATGTCCGCCAAGTTTAGCCACTCTAACGATTCTGTTATGTTTCTTGTATCTAATTACGACGTGAATGAATTTCGAAATTTTTCGGATCCAACAACGTTTATTTTGCCTGCGCCTGATCAGTGTACGTAACCCAAACACCAAACATCGACATCTATGCACTAACCTTTAAGGAACTTCGGTGGTCTGCATATAGTCGGCGATAGCGGGTCATGATAGGCTATCGCAGTGGACATTACGCTGTCAGCCCTATCGGCACCGCTCCTTCCACCAATGCCCCCCATCGCGACGTCACCAGATGGCACTTTCAGATCGAGGCCGATACTATCATCATCGTCATCGTCATCATCATCATCGCCATCGTTTTCGTTCTCATCGGAGAGCCGCCTTCGGCTGCCTTCCTGATGTTGAGCTTCACGAGGTCGCAAGGATTGCGTCAGTGTGGAACGCGAGCCGGGCTGGTCGCTATCGCCCCCAGACGACGGCGGCAGAGCCGCCTGGGTTGATGGCAAAATCGCCTGAACCAGATGGATACTGCCAGGGGCGGTTCGGTAGCTGCTGCCGCTCTCCACACTGCATCGATCCCAACGGACGTTTGATGCGCTCTCCTGTACGCAGATGATGGCAACAATAGCAGTAGCAAATGATGCCGTACCAGGTATTGTCGCAGGAAACGCCGTATAGTTATTGCAGTTGTTGATGTTGTTGTTTGCAGTAAAGATCAATAATGGCACCAGATAGAAGTGGGGTCATCATCGGATGGTATCGTGTTGTTATGCGACGAAACCATAACGGAATGCAGATTGAAAAAAGGATGAGTGAAAATCGGGTGTTTTGTTGTTATGTGGTGCGTTATGGCAGGATCGAAGATCGCATAAAGCGGATGTCAAAGGCATCAGACCAGGGTGACACGGATCAGCAATGGATGACAGCGTATCGCAGAATAAGGTGCGTTGTTGAGCAGATAACATTCAACAATCGAATCAATATATACGCACACACATACACGCAAACAGATACACAAACATACATAAACGACACAGAAAACCCAGCACACGAAAGCAAATTGACTGTTTGTTATTTGGCAAAAGAAACGCGGTTTTTATTCAATCAAGTGGGCCAGTCCTGACCGCATTGAGAAACCCAAGCCAATACAGATCTAAGAGAGTTTCCACATCGTCATTAAGTGAGGTTTAATATTATTCATAAAAGTAAGCAGTTTCTTAAATTACGAAAAGGTCGGCCGTTTAGTATCATGATCAGTGTGTATAGTGGGTTAGTCATATGACACGTATCGCAGAAACAATCTGGATTGTGATGAGACCAGTTTTTTATAAACTTAAAACATAGGGTGACGATTATTGTAAAAACAATGATTATTTTTATAAATAGATACCTACATTGTAGCTATTTGCGTGTAGCATGGTACACATTTTACATGTGGATTGCGTTCTGTTTAGCCGAATGAATACTCCAAAGTTATCAACAGTCGTACAGGGCGTCTCAGTCAACTGATTTTTGCTAATGGTTTAACATAAGCCGTTTTCAGAAAAACAACCAAATTGATCGTTGTGCAAAAATTCTCACAAGGCATGCTAAACCTGCAGAACCATGAATTCGATGTGGAACTTATAAGTAGTCCGCAAACGGCTGCAGCCTCAAGCTCGAGGTCGAATAGATCACTTGAACCTCATAAAAGACCGTTTTCACTGTAACATCGCAATACATCTACAGGCTTGTTTTTATAAACGTAACCGTGTTTCGGCAGAAACATTGCTTATAATTACTCCTACCTGATGATGTTCTTCTATGAAATATTACCAGTAATCTACGCTAATGCCCACTCGGTACCTCAGTCTTACCAGGAGTATCCTATTAAACTTTACGGTTAATTAGAGCCCATTCGGACGTTTGTCTTGTACACCAATCTTAATTCAAATCTAGTTAAGGCATGCTTTAGCTAATTATATAAAAGGTTGTAAAATGCTCAGAGTAGTTGGCTTCAAAAAAAAGACATCTATACCTGGCAAATAGTTAATTCAATCAGTTAGTAAACCCATACTTTTTATAGATTACCTAATCCTTCAGCAAAGTGAGAGGGTTCGCTAAAAATGACCGCAAGTACCCTTAATGTCAGTCCACGACGGCTGATTACAGCTGGCGTCAGTTGGTGCAGATGTGTTTTTGCAAGCGTTAGGTAGTGCTAGAAAAGGCAGTCGTGACGGATCTCCCCCTGACTGTCAGGAAATAGAACGTTAGTGATTACTACATCCGTCCGACGAAGAAATCGGAAACAAACCATATACATTGTCTGTTCCTGATGGATATTTGCGATTTGAGCGATAAAAAAAATGAAAGTAATCATCTTATCGAGTGCTATAAAAGTCAATCAGCTAGAAGCGCGATTCGATCTGAGCCCGAGCATTGTGATGCTACATGTAGGTGGATTAAGGTGCTCATCGTCGGTGCACATAAGCTTCGGATAAAATAAAAAGCAGCAGAAGAAACGTCTAAGAAGCTAAAGGATCAAGAGCTCGTATTTAAAACTGATCGAATTTTTTTCAGAAATATACTTGAATACATTATTTAAGAAAACTACACTCAAGGTAACGTTAGCGCGACGGGTAGTAGATCGTTTGTTGCTACTGTAAATGATATTTTCATAATACTACCACCCCTCGATACTACCGCTCGTTTTTAGACGTAGTTTGTATGTTGCAATGACAAAATGGCTACATACGTATAGTTACTAAGCGGAGTTCAATCAATTCAGTCGTACACAAATTTATTCTCCGGGAATTTTTTTTTCCACTGTGATTGGTGTATTAGGAAGGTGGAATATTTTATGCAGATGTGTATATTCTCGAGTAATTTTATTTACCCTATGTCAAAAAATGATGATAGTAGCACTTCTCCATATTGATATCGATACCTTTGAATAACTCTTCAGCTTACACAGTCCAGTCAGTTGAATTATACCATAGCCACACAAAAGTTATGCAACGAACATCTCCGATCAACGCGTTCTACGACCCGGTTTAATTCAAAAAGTAATCTACCCATTTGGTCAGTGAGAGCGAGCTACTATAAATACCTCTCCCACGAGGGATGTCCCCATTTTTGGCGGTCTGAAAACGATAGAGTTGAGCGGAATACCAGGAGAGAGTAGGCGGCGTAATATGTTACTCGTATATTCGCTACGATTACTTAAATTCTTTTTTAAGAAGAAGAAGTTCCGAAAATCTAATAATTCATCAGCAAGCATTGCTGATTGTTAAAAGTCATAGGCACAAAGCGCTGTCAGAAAGCACGGAGCTCAGTCGGACGACGATACGTCGCATTTGGAGCACGGTTTTCACGCTGGCCGGTTTACGGGTCGGATTACTCTGCGACCGCAAAGCCGTGTACGAGAGAGAGGAAATTTGCAACAAGTTCTTACGTCTTTACAAAAAGAATCTTCGGAATAGTTATGAGACAAACGACTGATGGAAATGTGTGTATATATATTGGATCGATCGACATAATATTGCTTAAAAAAGGATATTGCACTTGCTGCGCATATCACCAGGTTGAGAAGTGATGCTATCGTACGTTAAGACCAATTTTTTTTGCAAGGGCATCTTCAAAATGCAAAGAGGACGTGCCGTTCTCCACGATCCGACAAGGAAACGCAGAGAATCCGCTAGAGAGGGCCAAGTGAATATTCCTGAAATTATACTTGATTCTTCTTTGAAACCAGTACAAGAAAAAGAGCCTTCCCGTCATTATCATTGCTAGCGGAGAGAATTTACAAATTTTTAGTATTAGGCCAACCGCTACCCTCTCTTTTACGCAGTAGGCCCGTCAACGATTGCTGTGGTCAGGTATGAAAAGCTGGTTTGACCGCGTGCATGAACGCCGACCGAGCAGAAACAGTTCTGCCGCTGGGTATCCATGTGTGTATTGTTGAGTGTTTGCTATCCATTTTGGGCGAAATGACCTTTTTGAATATGTTACCAAGCAGGCGCCATAACCTATTACGGTAATGCTTTTGAACATATGATAATAAATGCTAGAGTTTACATCGATCTACAGGTGGAGTGTCGCTCTATTAAGCGGATGATTTATATGGTAAAAACGGTTCGGGCCATTTTTGAGAGGAAGATAAAGAAATTTTGAAAGGTTAGTTTCTGTTATAGAAGAAAATAAACGCACGCTGGATGTACTATGTATTACAAGGTGAAGCGCATGTGTTGACTGATGATTCGGTGAACAAATACCGTCGCCATAATTTTAGGCAGGGGTTGAGACATACGTGTGGTTCATATGATGTCCGTAAAAATTAAACACGACTAACTAAGCACATCTGGCGGACACGATCGTCACCTAACCATTACCTTGACATAGGCTGAAACAAAGCACGACATAACGTAATATAACATATTGTAGATATCTAGCCCGACACAACTGAAATTAGATTAAACGAACTATCAACAATTCGAAATGAAAACAAGCAAATATAAATTAAAAAATAGGTAGGCAGGCTGAAATGTTCATTTATTAATTATTTCATTAACCCCGTTAATCTATTTTCGATTTAACTGATTTCCACAACACGCACTCCCGGAAAAGCTTGTTCGTTCATACACGACCATATCACAAAGTAAAAAATATTGTCATTGTCCAACGTCTGTACTGACTACAATCACAGAGCACCTTATACTGTAACATATATATATATATATATATATATATATATATATATATATATATAGCTAACCATTTGCAGAACACTATAACAATAATTTCTTTTCGATTTCAAGCTGCCGCACGAAGGCGCCCACCAAAATGCAACCATCCGCCAAGTCGTTCTCGATATCAAATTGAGTTCTCATCCGTCGGAGCTTTACCTCGTGGATGAACGCATGGGCAAGCGAAAGACTCGTCAAATGATTCAAGCATCTACCTAAGGATGTTTACACGTACACAGGATAGATCTGCAGCAGTTTTCCAGCTCCAGGTTCTTGTACCTAAAGGAACTCCGGCGACAGTTTAATTTTTCAGTCGCCATCGGTTCACCTTAAAAAAATTCACTTAGTAACGATACATCGGCCGTACGCACATTGACACGTATGTTAATTTATACAAATAGAATACATTTAAAGAATGGAAAAAAGACTAGAAAAAAAAAGATGCATTGATAGAGTTCTGGCAGAAACGCGTCGGCGACCTCCTCCCGTGGGACTTAGGGACCCATGGAAACGACGAATGGTAGCTAAGCCGGTGTATCAAGTGAACGCGATAAAGTGCAGTGGTTATGTGTGTGTGTAGGATCGGTTCTTTAGCGTAACTTTGAAAATGATTCTGCTAGCGGCTGAGATTAAGGTATCTTGGAAAGATTTAGAGCGTGTTTTCTCGTGCACGATGGTGCTTGCCAAGCAACGGTGCCCCACCAGCGTGTTGTAAGCAGCAGAATAGAAGACGTTCAACTCCCAGATGGAGAATTTGTTTCGACGTCGCGTAAAACCCGTACATTTAGTGTCGTACAGGTGTGACGATTTGTGGCTAGCAGTGAAGGGTCTTAGTAGGCGTAACCCAGACCTGATGAACTGCTCAGCCCGTTTCGCTAGATCGGTCCGGCAGCCAAGCTTAGCTGCCATAGGTCGTCTTTCACATACATAGTTAAGGAGCTTTACCTTCTTCCAATTTTCCTGCGCAGAAATCTGCTGTTACTGCGCACTCGACGGACTACCCGAACTAAGCATGCCTAAAATGTGCTAAGGAAAGCCTGAAGCTTGCTTTCCTCCTTATTTCCAAATAGCATGCTTTAAGCGCACGGACAGGGGCCCGATGCATCCCAACATTTTCACAGCGCAGTCTTGGGCGGCGATGCAAGAGATAAGCACAATGTGTTTCGTACGCGAGGTTTCACCTCCTTTGTCAAGCCATGCTTGAGACCTGCAGCACATCCCGCTGCTAGAGTCGATGCGATCTTATACGATGTCACTTTGTGCGCCGTGTATAAACACACAGGTCGTAAGCAGCACGTACGACGTGAGGCCTGCTTGTCTTGTTTGTGGCCTAATTGTTCCTTGTCGTCAAAATCTACTCTACTTACAAACAGTAGCAACGGCAGCGAGCTGTACAGCCCTGAATCTGTAGTGATGGTTGAGGTAGTGCTGAAGTTGGAACTCGCTGTGGAGGTTCGAGTGATCTTGCTGATGCTGCTCACTAAATTGTTGACGTTGATCTTATTCTGGCTGAGATAGGTGCTGTTGATAGATGCAGACGAAACGTCCGGCCCCTTGACACCACCACACGGAAAGGGTCAAAATTTCTTACTTGTGTTCTGCTGTAAAGGGAAACACTGAAGCTTTAGAGGACTCGCCCAACTACCCGATTGGCATCGACAACAAAACACTATTGAAGTCGTTGGGAGGGAGAATTAGCTCTGAGATGAGAGGAGCAACATGAAATTTGCAAAAAAAAAGAACAAAACAAAACAATACCACTAAAAATAGAAAAAAAATGGATCAAATCCCTCATTTTAAAAAAGGTGCGGACTTACGGAGTAAACAACTAGATGATCAAGCAAAATGGTTAGAAACGTCTTTAAACGAGTTTGTTAGAAACTGCATAAGAAAGCGTTTTTTTTTTGCGTTAATGTAATCAAGAATGTTTGTTCTTTCTACATAGGACAGTGAGGAAATTTATTGTAATTGAATTAGTGAGCACTGAAACGTCTGATTTTAAAGGGAAAATTAGATACTGTTTAAATGTATGGAAGAGATCCACCTCATATGAGCATTGATCTGAAATAAGGAAAGCTCTTCGCACATTGAGTTGATGCCACAGGTTTCATTCGTGTTCGTATACCTTGAAGATCGACTGTCGTATCGGGAAGCTCAAAGTACACTGATGAAATTCATTCTCGCTTAAAGACCGTGCGATACGCAATGCGTTGCATAGATACATATATAGAATAGTCACACGCGAATGCTACCTATGCAGACGGATTGCTTTAAATCAATTCTAACGCCAAATAAGTAACAATAAAGTAACCAATAAAAATAGGGATAGGAACAGGACGGAAGGGACAATACTTGAAGGCAAGCTTCTTTATGTATACTTTAACGAGAGAACGGGGTATGCTAATTAAGGTATAATCCAAGGGCAACCCTACACGTCCGTATATCGTTTGACGCCTGAGAATAAAAATTCTAATCAGCCAGGTGTTGTGCTTGAATATCGTGCGCTGAGGTCGACCTTTCCATTACGGATCAAGTGGATCGTCGGTGATCGTTTGTCGTCTTTTTAGCGGAAAGACAAAAACATCGCAGGTGCAAATACCGGGAGAGACGTTCGTACTGGAATACTTCAGCTTGAAGCTATGAAGCTTGAAAACTTTGAAGGAATAAGGTGGGCTCGAAAACTACACGTCCTTGTACCAATGGAGCATGCGTATAATACAGAGTGAGGTAATTTTTCCACGTTTTCGAAACCTTAGTTCCACACTTAGCCAGCAGAAAAAGGGCCCATGTATGGAGGATGGTGCTGCTGTTATATGGGCTAAATGCCAGTAATGCATTTTTACAGCAAGCCTCCTAAAATTTCCTAAGTCAAAGGTATTAATTGACGAAGCTCTGGAAATACAGCCTGTTATCAAAGGACATTGGTGCATCTAGAACAAGCGGTCTCTGTTTCTAGAAACAAGCATAATAGTAATAAAGAGAACTATGCATGTTTCCTGAGTTAGTCTCCTGAGATACTGCTATGCAGCACGATGAAGCCACACTCTTTCTTAGACCTGGGTATACTTTAACCTAATCCTAATATGAGCAACGCTAAAAAAAATGCAAATACCATAAGTCGCATTGTGCGTGATATTTCTCGCGACGTTTCTCCTGACCCATCGCGCCATATTGTTCAAAGATTACGTTTTCAAAATTTCGACTCTGTTCAGTCCGTGTTAGCAGATGCAGTAGCGCCATACGAAACGCAATTCGTCCGCCCGTGTACTTCGTTCACGTGGTTAGGCACTACCATTTTTTTGTGAGACAGTGTGCAATTTATCGCGTCGCAAGACACTGATGCACGATGTAGGTGAAGTCCGCAAAAACGGAACGCCAGTCTGGTGAAATAGCTAAAAAGTTGCTTGTAAAAAGTGCTGTTGGCGACGCGACTGCCATTGTGCGCGAATACGCCTAGTGAAGCGTATTTGCAAGGCACTGAAAGCCTTTTTTTCTTTATCAGAGAAAGAAGATGAAAAGTGGAAGGGTGAATCGTGAGAATCGATCGTGGAGGTTAGCTTATCGTAGTATGTAGAGTCAACTTCATATTGTCTGGGATGCTCGTGTACATGCGTAGGTATATATATCCCTTGCGCAATGATAAATAGCTACAGCTAGAGAAGGGGGTAGGTGGTAAAAGGGGCACGAAAATGACATTCTCAACGATTAATCAATGACTATGTATAATCAGTTGCAATGCGAGCGTGATTTGTTAACGATCGAGTGACTTGGCAATATGAACAGACTCGTATCGTTCGTCGATGGAAGGCATGGCATATTAGGTTTCAAATAGAGTCTTTCAACTTTACTCTTGCCATAAGACTGTGGATTCTTCAGATTACATTTGAAAAAAAGCGCCATTCGCATTCGAGGTAGAGGGAAATGGTCGCCAGTTTGTTCGGATGTGTGTGCGGATTAAAGTAACCATAGTTTTGTTGAATACGGCTTACCAATTTAAGGACCGCCAAAATATCGACAACTTGCAGAAAAATACACGTGTTAGTTTCAACTTGTAATTAACATGGGTTTAAAAATCCCCGTTAACCACAAGACAAAGGTCTCCTAAGTCTGATATATGCGCGAAATAAAAAAAAAAAAGACAAAACCTCGCGCATTTCCTCGCGTATGACATACTATTAGCTTGTTGTTGTTATTGTTGCTAAATTATTCCTGCATAAATGCGTATCATTATTTGCAAATTTGCGAAGTTTAAACAAATGAGTCTAGCAGGGACTTTTTGTTTGCTTAGAAACATTTACACGCCAGCATTACATGGCTTAACTATCACTTTTTTCCATTGTCTTCTAATTCGCTAGTCTCAACATTTTACATGATGATTTAACATGATCGTGGGTTCGAATCAATATAGTAACAAACCATTAGCTGTTGTAACTAGGCGAACTTATTTTTGTTAATGGTACGTAGAATACATTAAACGCTTGTCACAGCCGATCGATTACGGTCGTGCCTGTCATCTAGCCGCGGTTAACGTCACTAGCTATTTCCTAATACTAAAGGGGAATTATAGAATGAATCACCGATTCAGTTAAAAGATCTTTAAACGCACAGATAAAATCAATAATTATTGTACATTAACCGAAGTAAATGAAGAGCAGGATGTAAAAGTAGTAACTGTTAGTTCTTAGAAATAACCTCCTACTTACTATATGATGAGTGAGCACAAAAAAAACAGTAGCACTCACTAACTCTTAGGAGTGGCATATATTTTCCAGAATCAAAATTAAGGATCTTTCTAGAAAACGAATAGAAATAACATAGTATTTAATACTAACCGGCGAATCAGTGGTACCACCCTGGTTCTGATTATTTGTCAATGTTGCCCTCGTTGTTGATGAGTCCTTTGCATTTCTTGAGTTTTCCCTATAACGAAGATCAGACAGCGCCTTATCGAAAGTAGGCCGTGAAGTTAAATCCTCGACTGACGGCGATCTATTATAACGCAGGCCTGCGACTCGGCCCTGAGCTCCGCCAAGCGAATTTAAAGGAAGACTCTCTATTCGATCCCGCTCCTGAAAAAAAGTCAATCATCGATAAATAGAAAGATGAAGACTCTAAAAACTGTCTTTAACGTTCTTTGAAATCCAGATTTGCTGTGGAGGCTTAGTCACGAAACAGCAAGGATTCAAGATTAACATAAAGTGTGCTATAGCATTACGAAAAAAAGCTTTCAAAACTATTTCAAAAATATCGTAACTCAATGGTAATGAAGTTACTTGGAGAAGAACGACGGCTTCAAGCTACAGAACATTATAGCTGAGGGGAAAGCGTTCAAAATTACTGAACTCCTTCATTGCGGTGTTAAACAAAGGTCGACAAAAATCGTTTAATAATGATAATAATCAGAGAATAAAATAACCTACCAGGTTCTCCTGCGCGACAATTTCGTAAGCGTTATCACACAGACGCATTTACGCAGTACCTTTCGGTGAACAGGACTCATATATAAGGCTCGTTGGTAAACACCGGAGCCTACCTTTTTTTTTCGAATACTTTCGGAAAGGTATAATTGAAAATATTTTTTTGCGCGAATACGAGCATACCTGTTTTGAAAGTTAACACAGTCTCGCTAAACACGTACCTTGCTATGTTGTTGAATGACGTCAATGAATTCTATTGTTGGATCTTCTCCGTCTGCAAAAAAGGTCACGGAAACGCTTTAATGTATTCCGTCTATCCGAAGAAAATAACGTTCGTATTCGTATAACATTTAGATATGTGCATGATAAGGTTATATTAGGTGGTCATAAATCTGTCTAGGCTGTGGAAGCATCAGATGGATCTAATCCTACTGTAAGCGTAAGTAAACTTTTAGCTTTTTTTTTTTGGAAATTTAAATATCACGGTAAATTAATAGCTGATAATTACGGAGTTGCAAATTTTGTTGCTGATAGACTGGAAACCGTCTTCAATTATGCTACCCTTAATGAATGTCATTATATTTATGAACTTCTTTGCTTTTTATGTTTCAGCTAGAGATCCAGGACCTTGCAATTGCGATTCCGATGGCATAGTTATATAAAATAGTATTTAAATTATTCTATATGTAAAGCATGAGTAATTCAATTCCTTTAAACACATCTGTTGTAGGTCGATTACTGGACATGGCTGACACACAGGAAAAGGTGTCATGGTAGGGGTATTTTAAGTTTGATGACCTCCCGTCTGGGTTCTAATAAAAACTAACTTTGCTAGGTTGCTCAAATTGTCAGCGAATCTCTCAATAACGTTATTATTCTCATTATTACAATGGTTAACTATACCATGGTGAAGGGTGCCGCATTTGCCATTACGAGACGTTTCTAGTCATATCTCTAATAACAATATCGAATTATCACTTCACTACAATTTACTAAACTATTTTTTTACCCACGTAGGACGACTAGATTAGGAAAACAACGTTCTCTGGATATTCCGTATTAAACACTCGGTGCCTTAGCGTTCCGGATGAAATTAGGACTGAAGTAGTCGAGCATGCAGCAGATACGCAAAGGATGGGATAAAAGCGGTCAGAGGTGAAGCGAAAATCATAATTTTTTTGCGCTTTAATCACATATAGCGTGTGGCTTCATAATGATCTTCAATTCCAATGCCAAATGTATGTTCAGGTATTTAGTCACAGTATCTTTACGTATAGTTTATTCCGCAAGCCACTTTTCGCGTCAGTAAATAAACATTCAGAAAATTAGCTACGCATCTAACAATACTGGCAAGCAACTTCATGAGAAATGTAGGTTTTGTGGACACTAAAAGGTGTGCAGCTACTCCTTCGTGTGCCGAAAGTCAAGCTAAGAGGTTAACGACACTTATGAAATGCGTCCAGAAACGGTGAAGAGTGGGAGAAACTAGATGGAGGCGACCGTGTATCGGGGGCAATGAATGTGGTCTAAAAAACTGTGGGCGATAAATGAAGGAATGTTTCGCATGACCTCAACGGCCGCGTTGTAATAGTCCATAGTCAAATGCTGCAGCAGAGCTGGCCCCACCATCGGACACGCACGTCAATGAAGTTTCCCCGATGTTCATCCTTTGTCGTTATGTCTCCAGCACCTAAACAGTTTCCCCACCCAGCTGCGCTTAATTTCTCTTTCTGTATCTATGACTATCTGTATTTTCGCCACTGTCGCCTTCTATCTGTAGTGACGGTGTATGCTCTCCGTAATCGCCCCGGGAAGTCGACAAGCTCTGTTTTACAGGTTCATGCTCTATCTGCAGGCTTTACGTGTCCATGACCCGTATACGTGCGCAAAGCCATAACTACCTCTCATGAGCTCGTCGCTGAATTTGCGAAATTGCACTCGGCAGCTTTCACTGGTCTCTACGTGGCCATGCAGTATCTGCCAAACAATCACGAGCGCGTCCAGATCGCCATCGGAAGCCGTACGCGGACACAAAGGCACGCTGGCTTGGCATATGTGGCAAGTTGTTTAGAAAAAGAATACGAGAGCCTCGATGGCAATGGCATCCAGGCGGTGTAGGGACGACTTATTTTCTTGGCCGAGGCGGCTATTGTGCTCAACCCGAGCGAGCGGGTACTCCTATGCCATAATGGTGTAAAAAGTTGTACAGGGAAACTCGCCCATTTTGCAATGTACGACATGGTCTCAGTGTGGTAGATAGAAATGTCGTACAATAAAGGGTCGATATTCGACTAGTGCTTGAATGGACACAACGAATGGACATTGGCTACCAACGGTGAGATCGAGCGATGCGGTTTCTCAGCTCACACAACATTTGTGCATATTGGACGCACGGAGGCAATACAGGGTGCCTCAGCTCAAACACAAGCTTACAAAATACAAATGTTCTCCTATTTAATAAAGAGTCCTGCAAGGAAAGGAAGAGATAATAATAAGAAAATAGCTCAGGATTAGAAGGTGGGTAAGGCGAAACATTCCATTTTTATTTGTACTATTTTCGGCGGGTCATGAATGCGATGTCTGAGATTGAGAGATGACAGGACGTAACTCCTTCCTCTTCGCCATAGTTGGGTCCTTTTTTTAGGTACATCGCTTTAACCGATCGAGCCAATAACAGTACACTGTCAACTGAGTTAACGCTTAGGTTGTCTAAGAGAAGTCTATAGAAAAGCAATCCCTGACAATCCCACCAAATACAGAGCCTTATTTTACTTTGGATAGGGTGCGATTTTAGCTCTAGTTCGAAAAGCAGTACTGCGCTTTGCTGCTGGTAACTTCCTCCAAGTGACGTTATTGCCATTTCATCGCTGATCGCCATCTTGCAAGCAAAGGGTTGTCCTTGTTGTATTTTAGAGGATTATCGATCATGAAAACATAGTTCATCAGTTGGCGGTCGATCAACCCATGGATGTCTGTTCGATTAACGGAATTATTGCTTGCTTGCTTGCTTGCTAGATGTCCTTCGAACAGACGATTTGGAGGCTTCTGTGTGTTCTGCAATTTTATAGAGGCTGATATGCAAGTTCCGCTCGACCACAGTAAGAATTTCAGCGTTGTTGTAGCCGACCAAAACGTGCTTTGTCTCCGATAGCGAAGCCTCTATTCAAAAAAACTAGTAAATCATTTTCTGATCGTACGATCGCTTATAGTGTTGGATCCATGTACCCCACAAATTTTCTCACTGGTTTTTTTTTTAGCTATTCCATTTAGCTAATTCAAAAACAAAACTTCCGAAGCGGCATTACGTACGGTTTTGACATCTCCATCTTTGTGCGCCTTAACTAAAATGTACACTCGAATCGAATATCTTATCAAAAACAAAGAATCATTAAACACTTCTACAACTAGCTTTTTTATGGTGCAAACATGTGGACCGCTTCGAAATTTCAAATTTGTCGCGCGACCTAACATCTAATAGGATTAAATCTAATAGGATTTTGGGCATCTGCTTTCTCGGTAAGGTTAAGTAAGTTGACTACTATATCTTCGAAACTTTCTCCGGAACTTTTCAAGAATTCTCATAAATTTGGCATGTCTGTGGTTCAGGCGGTACTTGTATGCAAGCGTAAATTTGTAGTGTATATATAATAAAGTTGTAGGTTAGTCAACGAGTTAGATTGGACTGTAAATCTCCATGTTTTATTATTATGGGCTAGGTCGCAATCTTTAATTGAAAAGGTTCGATAGGCATAAAAATGTCCAGCCATTGTCGATATCTGCTGCATCGACAACTAGATCTACACTATTTGGAGAGTTTGCAATCGGTTTTTTTTCATTTAGCTCTACACAAATATGTATAGCCAAGAAAACGTTCGCGCTATCCTTTTGTTGAATGCAGAGGGGTATCACTGAGCGAAAGCAAATCAAGATTATGCAAAAAAAATGTATATGCTGTATACGTTTTTTTTCCGTACAAGGGTTTAACTGTGGCAAAGCCGATTTCGACGGGGACATGTTATGGTTGTGCTAAACATCAGTGCTATGAACTAGAAAAGTTAAGGTTTGATAAATATAATAAGATATACTTCTCAATGGGAACATCTTTTTAGCAGCATGCGCCATAAACTAATATATTTTATACTAAAGTAGTTATTTGCGTTTAGTTCTGGTTAAATTTTCTTTCTTTTTTTTCCATCGACGTCTAACAGCGCCATTTTAATCTTAATTTAATGCTTTACTTAGGAAAAAAACTTACCATCTCAAACATAGAAGATCTAACGGGTCTATTATCACTATTATCGTACAATTTAGTATAGCCAAAGACGTTTAACCGCGACGCTAAATATCGGGTGAAAGGTATTACAAAAAACGCTGTGCCACCGTCGAGAATGATTACGATGCAGGAGAAAAAGCCGGCGGGCGATAGCGTAGGGGGTATACGTAGGTATACCTCATTCAAGTTGAGAGTAGGAACAATGTCTTGATGACAACGATAGAAAAAGGTTAGGCAAAATCAAAGCTGAAACAAGCGGTCGACAAATAACTCAATACAACTGAACAAGATTATCATGTCTTCAGTACTGAGGATTAAAGGACCTCACCATAAGCTATTTGAATGTACAAAGCGCTAATAGCTGAACGCTCCCTAATGGATACAACAACAAAAACAAAAGTATATATATACGTATATATATATATATATATACGTACTACATGTACATATATCGTACAGGTATAAAATAAAGACCCTTAAACTGTCAGGCAACTTTGGTTAAGAGATTTTTTTTGTTAGCTTGTATTATCAACAGCAGTATTGAAATTATCTAGAAACAGCAATTGGCAGTGGGCAGTTAGTACAAGTAATAGAATCACCTGGAGCCAATGTGTGGTATGAGATTTCAGGTAAACCTACCTAAAATGCTCTTACCCGCCGAGACACTGGTAGCCCGTTCCGCTAGGCGACTACCTGGACCACCAGCGCTTCCTACAGGTGGCGCACCTCCAGACGAATGTCCGCTAACGCCTATCGTCGCGTTGTCGCTTCTGAACATTGTTTGAACTTCACTAGCTGCATTCACGCTGTTCGCGTTGTGACTACTATTGTTGTTGTTGTTGTTGTTACTTATGTTGGAAGCATTGTTGCCCAGGTTGGCGCCGATACCCCCAGTGTCGCGGTTACTCGTATTGTTATTGTTGTTTTGCTGAGCGGTATTGTTAACGCCCCCGGTAAGGTGGTGTTCAAAATTTCGGTAACAGCCTGCGTCCGTGTTACCTCCGCGACCGTTCGAGTCTGCGTCAATTGATGCAGTATCAGCCTGCGCCAGTCGATGTCGCGACGTAACCGATCGCGGTGTGAGATAGCAGGAAAATGCAACCGAATAAAGAAAATTCAAAACGTTAGTGTAATGTCCGGTACTTAAGCCGTTCGGCATTACTTCAGACGACTACGCTTGTTCCAGTACGACACAAAATGTGTCTACACTGCGATTCGAGTCTAGACCACCACGTGTCTTTGCGCTATCACGGGGACACGTCTATAGCGGGTCAAACAGCCAAGGAGGCGTGGATAAAGACAAACGAAGTAGCCATTAACGCACAGAAGGAGAATTATGTAAACAAATAGTCCGCTTAATTTTTCATATAAATATGTATTTATGTTAACAGTTTTGGCTAAGCGTAGATAGAAGACCATGCTCGGCAAAAAAATATGCCGAGAGGGCAACAAATTTAGCACGATCTTATTATAACACTGATTGACAAAACGAGACGCTTGAAGAATTCAAAGAACACAAGGGACGCTTTAAATGCGAATAATTTCTAGGCAGAGCTTGAACAGAGAAAGGCATATCGATAATTACATTTAGAATTTAGGTACAGTCTCGGGTTTGTATATATTATTACGACTATTAACGTATCTGTAACAGGTGAGTTCAATTCTAAGCATTTATACTGCGTCAGATTTGACAGTACTAATGAATTAAGCTCTACGCTGTTGTCGATTCTAACCCATTTTTCCGTGGTTGTTAACAGTAAATACTTAATAATAATCAGTAGGGCAACAGAATGGTCAGATTTGGTCTTGGAAACACCAAACATGACACTTCTGATTCTTCCGTCCTAATAAACAAAAATTCTTGGCTTTTGCTGGCGTACGTCATCTAGCTGCAGCACCCAAAGATAAACAATCTTTGAGAAAGAAAAAAATGTAAACCAGTAAATTCAAACAAATAGATCAAATTGTTGACAAACGAATAAGGAGGAGGATATTAATACAATTGTACGTTTGTGTGTCTATAGCCTTCGACGTGTACGAAAATAAGTGTTCTCAAAATTACAAGTCATCGTCCCTGCATCCTGTTGAGAAAACTGTGATGGCGCTTCTGTCGTCTGCAATTTGCCACTCTGTGGGCTGCCGTATATGATATTTCCTTTCAAAGACTAGAGGCAAGTCGCTGAATGGGCGCCATAAATCAAAATCATTGTCACCCAGGCCGTCCTTATTTCCATCCACATCTCCTTGTACTGGCTAGACCCAGACAACTCACTTGTAGCTCCTGCTTTCCAAGCCTTCCTTCTCTGACCTTATCTTACCTTATATAAGCAGACAACATCGACTGGGTCATCACCAAAAACCGGCCAGGGTATGCTACATCGTCGTTATGAAAAGAGCCCACTAAGAGGATCCCCATATCCGCCAACCTTGCCTGCCAGATACCTGTGAGTTTGCCAGCGCGTGGAGTGACTCGTGTTTGATGGAGCTTAGCAGCACGCAACCCCTTCCTCGCAAGGACATCCTCCTCTTTTGTTATTTGTTGGCGTTTATGGATAACGGTGGCATCCATGTTCTGTCAGAAATTGCCATAAGAACGTCACACAATAACCACACGGGGTGACTCAGCGCCAAGTGAGTGCACAAAGGGCTAAGTCTAGCGTTAGGTTAGTTCTTCCAAATATCCAAATGACAGATTATGAGCCACCCTTACGATGGAGCAGGTGAAACAAATGATCGGGCACCCGTTCAGTTTATGTCCACTGGTCTTAGGGCCATGACACTCCCCCAGACAACCAAGGGAACAGCTGGGTTGTATGCGATCGACTATCTGGGGCTTCCATACCACTTCATATAATGTAATTTATGTAGCGTTCAGGCATAGTGCTATATAAAAGGTGCGAATGTATTAATTCCTTTGTTGTGTGAATACAACGCGAAATGATGAGAAGCATCGACATACTCATTAGTACTGTATATATAACCAACCAAATAGATAATAATGTTGGTAATTTTTTTTTAAAGTTTACGAAAACTTTAAAAGAAGGAGACATATTCTGTTAGTTTTAATATCAATAGTAGCACTAGTCCTAGCACTAGGTCAGTTCCGATCTTAGACACCACAAGTCGCCCTAGGTGTATGAAAATGCTTTTCACGGTATTCCGAAGATGGGAAGTCACAGTCCGTATTTTGATGATTAAGAAGCAAAATGCCCTAAACCGTAATAAACAAGGGTTACGCTCAGGTCTTTATAGCTTTTCGTTTTTAATACATTCAACGTCCTTCCTCCCTCAACACTGCCACTCACTTTTAAAAGCGTTTCTTTCTAGGTCAGCAATTGTTACGCAAACTTTTCCACGGGACTTAATCTCCTACGAGAATACGTAAGCAAGTCCCAAATCGTCATCACAACAAACGGCACTCACCTGATTAATCGTGTGACCCGAAGTGTCGACTAGTACGTCGACGAGATCCATACTCTTGGCGAACGCATCGCGAAGATTGACGTGATGGAAAGAGACGATACTTCCTTCCCGCCTGGCGCGCTCCAGCGCCTCCTTGCGTTTAAGCGCCTTTTCGCGGCGCATCTGGTTCTTGTAGAACTCGGCAAAGTTGTTGACGATGATGGGAATGGGCAGGGCAATGACGAGCACCCCGCAAATGCAGCAGACGCTGCCGACGATTTTGCCTAATAACGTCGTTGGGCAAATGTCACCATAGCCAACTGTTGTCATAGTAATGCCAGCCCACCAGAATGCTTCTGGGATGCTCGTGAACTTTGTACCTGTCTCGTCCTTTTCGGCAAAGTACGCTAACGATGAGAAGATCATAACGCCAATTGCTAAAAACAGCATGAGTAGTCCTAACTCTTTGTAGCTGTTGCGCAACGTGAATCCGAGCGACTGTAAGCCGGTCGAGTGTCGCGCTAGCTTGAGAATACGAAGAATTCGCATTATACGGAATACCTGCACGACCCGCCGCACGTCTTGAAAGTGTGCGCTATGCTTTTGTTGGTCATGAGGCTCCTTACTGTCTTGGTCTTCGGGTATGAACTGCGAAATGAAGTATGGTAGGATGGCCAGCAGGTCAATTACGTTTAGCATGCCTTTGAAAAATTTCCATTTATTGGGCGAGCTTAGAAAACGCAGGATGTATTCGAGCGTGAACCACGTGATGCAGACCACCTCGATCATGGCGAGCGTCTCATTTTCGCCAATTACATCGCCCTGCTCATTACGATGTTGCAGGGACTTCACTGTGTTGAGGGTGAGCCCGATTGTCGATAGGATGATGAAGCAAATGGAAAAGATGGCCACCACCTGCGCGAGGTGGATTTTGCGATAATCAATAGCAGAAGTAGCAGACGACGTTTTCGGCAAGGACGGCACCAGCATGACGACGCGTAACACAGAATTCGCGAGGTAATCGGACATATCCGGATACACACCCGACGATTTAAATATGGGAGCACGGAGGCAAAAGAAAATCGAATGTCGAAAAAAGACACAGAGCAATAACAATGAAGAGACACAAAGAGGTCGCTATGAGGAAGGCAATTTTTCTCCTTGGTAACGTTATTTTTGGTATCTGGAGCTCCACGACTTCCTCAAGTCAGTCTTTACAGCAGATATATATTAATAGAATATGTGCTTTTATTAAGATGTTACGCGATTACCAGGGAAGCCATGGCTCTCGAGGGTGCACAATACCCATAGTTTATGAGCAAGCAGCATTGATCTATTTATTTCACCGTCAACCAATCTCCCATGAATCAATGGGAATAGCTACTGTTAATGACAAATAATTATACCCGTCAAAACCGATGTTCTATAACCCACTGTTCATGCCCAATAATGAGCGGGCACCGTTATTTATAAACATATATAGGTTCTTTACGAATAACTGCGGCACAGCATAGTTAGTCTACGCTAATATAGAGCATGAACTGTTAGAGATCACGACGTAAACGTGTAGGCGATAGACGTATACTCATTGATATAGATAGTAGACAAAGATGTGGGACAGTGGTGTACTACTATACATTTTCTACTGGTCGGCCAAGGTTTCATTTGATTTGAATGATGATAACCCACCGTGTAGTGGGCGCCGCAAAGGGCCTGAAGCGGTTCGTTTCTGTATATGGCCTGATGTTTTATGTTATTTAGTTTCACCGTAGTTCAATCATACGTAAACAGTTAATGTTTATTGAGGTACGCGCTGAAACTACCATTAACAAGGTTAAGTTTCACTTGGGCCTTTTGTTGGGTTAAAGATTTGTTATTAGACAATTAACTCAATGCATCCATAAAAAAAAGCATACACACAATGTGCACTATAGCTATGTATGCTATTCGATTATAGTGTTAGTAACGATTAATTATTTTTTTAACAGGGGGCGCAACAGCACAGGGGAATAGCATTACATTTACAGAGATTTTCTTGACGCTTTTTTCTATGGTTGTTGTTGTTGTTCAGCGTTAGCCAAGTGCACAATACACAACTACATTCAGTGGCGGCGGCGGCAGCAACAGAACATTCAGCAGGGCTGATCACAGCGGAGTGAGCGATACCTGGTTATTCGGAGGGAGTAATTGCTCGTTGGCATCGTCTGGGCTTTGACGAGGGGTCTGGGAGCGGGTGACGCAAGCAAAAAGCAACAGCAGCAGCAGTAACCGTCCGATAAACGGCGAAGAGGCGGCACATATCCGACCGTAGCGTTTAGCCACAGAAATATCTCGACGCTCATTGAACTAAGTCTGCAGCACCTCCCGAGTTCGAAGCGCTTTGTATCTTGGCGGGACGAGGGATCGGCAGAAGCGTCATCGAACGCCGCGTTCTCTCGGTCGATGACTGTTCGATGAAGCCTGAATGGGTGACTAGCTGAGCTACGCGGCTTCATACATGTACGAGATCGCCAACAGTGAGAAAGTTGCCGGTAGTTCCGTCCGGTACAAGTATGGCGATGTGTCGTTCGAAGAGTCGCACTCTCAGGCACAGGAGATGTTTACTGGCGAGGACATCTTTAGGGCGTTTAGAAAAACTCTACCAATAGTCTGGCTGATACGGGTTCATTCACTTCGACATCCGAACACGCCGTTCTTTTCATGTATCTGCTATGTCTCGATTAACATCCACGTCACTTTCGGGCCGCCCCGTGCGTCTGGGATATTTTGCTTAACCCATCACAAGACCGCCTATTATAGCCATGTGCGAGTGGAAAAAATCGTTACCGCTGATTGTCTCATGTAGAATAAGGCACATTCGCATCGTTAGACAACGCGATGTAGATATTCATCAACACAGTGATGGCGCTGTCATTTCTTGATGAGATCCCAGGATATTCAATATTATAGTCGAACAGTGGTAAATTTCGACGGCGCAGTAGAAGATTCTACCGCGGCTTCGTAATTTACCATTGCTCGGTTGCTTGCTTCGATGTGAATCTGCACTGTTAAACTGTATGTGGATCTTCCATGCGCGACAATGCTACATGGCTTACATCGAGCGGTATTCGGATTCGCAACAAATGCCGGTGCGAGCAGATGTCTACACTGATACAAGGCGACTCGGATAAGTTGCAGTTCATCGTAAAAGCCTTACCAAAAAGTATGACTTTAGCTAAGGTATTATGTGAAATTCGATTATTATAAAAAAAAAAATAAGGGCACACTACGTTAAAATAAAAGCAGATGTCGCACTAATGTGAAAACTTGAAAAGTACGTGTTGTTGAATCTACATGTTGACGTATTGTCTGAGCAACTGTATGAGGCCTAAGGTGACGCTAACCAATCATTAGTCTGTGAGAGACAAATTTCATGAAGGGATTATTTAATCCGATGAAGATAGTTTGCAAAGAAGAAGTGATATGCTATCCGGAGCTATAGTAATGCAAAACCGACATCATTGGCTGCTTATCTAAGAGAAAAATGCTGCTTCTGCCACAGTTTCTTCTACTATATTTCCGCTACATATGGCCTGTTATGCTGCTTGGTGGGTAAAAAGCTGCACCTTTTCCCTTCTCCCCGCTCTTACTAAATGAACCATTTGGTCATTAACTGAGTAAACTTTCCCAAAACTTTGTTGACTCTTTTTTACTACGTTATAGAGAAGCCCAATTATTTGTTAGACAAAAATGCTCGATCGGGTAGCAGGATGTGGTGGATCGGAGAGGCACAATCATCGCGAAGAGGTCTCGTCAAGGTTCATTGCTGGGGTCAAGCGACTCCTCTTCCCAAAAAAAGAAGAAAACCACAGGTACCATACGGTTTTCTAATTCTTCATAGAACGACCAACTGATCGACGTGTCGATATGTAGAAACTGAAGGATTTTTTTCGCTTTAAAGGCTAGCCAAGACGCTTGCAATTATTATTACCGATCAACGACGAACGTCAACTGCGTCTGCGTGATGACCGTTATTGCCGGCTTGCCCAGTCCCATCATCAATACAACACATATCAGTAAATGTTCTGTTGAACGGTTGATACTTTTTCAAATGTTGAGTTGGCGTCCCTTTGTATTATTCGAGTGCGTACTGTTGCGCATTTGTCAACTTCTTAGCTAGTCGGGTGTAGCCGGGTATATTTAGCTAATTAGCTAGAAACGGACAGACAATGCACGACGCAGATCTTTACTACATGCCAGCAGCTCGTAACGTGAGGCACATGGCTCGTAACAGCACTCCCTGCTGGTCCTGCAGACGTAGGAAATGTCGCTTCTAGGCCGTTTCTATCTATCTTCCACTGGTGCTCGCCTCAAAGTTATTGGTAAACGCTGTAGAATAGAGGCAGGGCCAACAAACCGGCAGCTTCGAAACAAGCTATTCGGTTGCCGCCGTCGCTGCAGAGTAAGGCCAAGCCCTGGATTTCTCTCCGTCAACGTGATACGCCGGCCATGTGGAAACATTTAGGGTTATAAAGAGTTGTGCGTTCAAATGAATATTATTAGACATCGTGTAGAGCGAAGACGGACAGCTGCCCTATCCCGACCAGAAAGCTCAAAGGGCAAGTTGGTTATGCCGCGGACAGTCGCCGGACCTCGGTAGGCCGCCAGGCTAGCAGACGATGACGCTGTTCGCTTTGCTGTTGTTATTGTTTGTTTGTTTGTTTGTCTGTTTGTTTGTTTGTCGACCCTGGATATTGAAGTTTCGTGCTCGTACCGGACGAGTCAGAGAGAAAGTCTGAGCTGCAAGAAGCGGTTAGAGAGGTCGATAAAACACGACGCATGCAGAATAAACAGCATCACCACTATAACGGAAGAACAATTAACTGCATGACAAGTAATTTGCATTGACGTTAATATGCCACGCCATATTAATGAACGGTTTCAACGGCACGACAAATTATAGCAAGGCAAACCTATGTAAAGAACGTATTTAAGAACGCAACAATAGAAAAATCTTCAATGACGGTTATCATTACCTTATATTCATGTGTGGCCAACGTGCAAATTTGTTAGTCGCGTGTTTTATCCATGCAGACAGAGTAGTAGATATATTTTCTGCTATAACGGTACAAGATCGTTCGCTGATTAGAAAGAAAACACTATCATTGACAATGTATGTGTCTACTACAATGTAAATATCCGACTTCACATCCTGCTTCCGATGAAGGACTACTGAAATGATGCACAAATTAGTACAATTACATCTAACAATTATATTCACCCAGCCTCGTAAAGCTTCGCATGATCCTGTCACCCTCTTAAAGGTAAGCCCTTTAAAAAAATAGACCGCAGCTGCCAGAAGAGTCGCTGCATACATACAGGATAAAGTAAACTTCCTGTTGATGTAGATGCTGCTTCAATTCTGGCTCTACTTGTCCGCAATCATAGCTTTAACGTTCCCCTAATGGTAAACTTCAGCCCTTTTCTTCACTATATGTCTACCTTTGCCGCACCTAGAATATCGTTTCTGTATCCATTTTTACTTAGCAGGCCTACCAGAAAGCTAGGACAATAGTTAGTCAGACAAAATATATGCCAGGTTGCACCGACGCCTGATAAGAGTACATGCTTTCTATGTGACGATTGGCTTGTGTCGTTTCAACGTAGCGGACGGCTGACGCCGCGAATGAGTGAAAATACAATTATATAAATCATTCTATTTCATTAATTGCTTTGTTTCACAAGCTCATATAGTTAGTCACAAAGCACTTTTTATAAACATCCGTGGATCACAAGAACCATGCGTCTTCAACACTGAAGCTACATACAATGAACCATACGACGTCTACGATGTATAGCATATCCACTAATGAAGGTCATCTTTTCAGAATGAGTCTTACCTTAATTAGGTTTCATTTCAAAAACATTAGGATTGTCATCGAAGGCCAAGCAAGTTACGCTCATATTATGGTTGTTTATTTATGTCCTCTGGTGTTTATGCTTGCCCTGATCGCACCATTGGCATCTGGACATTAAAATATTATAGGAAGCTCTCTTAGCGTTCAAGCCGCCTAGTCATAAACAGCAACCAATACATAAATTTACAATAGAACCCATATTTAATAAAAATAACATTTTCAAGCATACTCTTCCAAATGTTTTTTGGTACTCTCTTACGATATCTTTCAACGATATCTTGAGCTCCAATGGCTATAGTTTCTCGAAAAGACTGGTAGCAGGCACTGCCTAAGAAATCAGCTTTTTTCATCAATTTTCAATCAATTTTTCTCGTCGTTTCGAAACTTGTTCCACGACTGCCTACCCTAACTATTTCGAAAAATTGTGCACCTCTATGATCTGATAAATTAGGCTTTATTAACCCCGAAAATTTCCTATAGTGAATCAGGATCATCTTAAAGAAGCATTTGAAATTCGCTGATTTTGTGCTTTTTAGAAGAAAAGGTGTCACTTGTAATCCTTAATATAACTGATCGCATTACAAGCGAGGGTCAGATCTGGCGCAAACGTCCAAGCATTTTCCGACAAACAAAGCAATACGGAACAACACCGTCCGCGTAACACGGCCACACACAAAGCTGTTTTTCTCTGTTTGTCCGTTTTATTCTGAAAATGGGTCAGACATCGTTTGTGCCTTATGTCTGTCAAGCCATATCCAGGGCCTGGTGACGAGAACATGTCGATGCAGTTGTCACCCACTCGACCTAGCACTGAGAAAGGAACCTTTCCTAATGTTAAATCGGTACCGATTTGAATTTGCCACGTATGTCCCTTCCTCCGTGTTTTGCTACTGAAAGCGCTTTGGTACTAGCTGTTAATTGTGTTCGCAAGGTAAAGCTGACGCTTGTTTTTCGAACGATTGAGACTCGTACAAATAGAATTTAGCTATGACAAAAACTAAGAACCTCTCGAGGATTCCGATAGGCGGAGGCCAAAGGGGTGACAGCCGGCACTAGGCAAGCATCGAGTAAATCGGCCTGAGTTGGCGACGATCCAGCGGAGCCCCACATGGGATTGATCCGACCACAGACAGCGCTGGCCTCAGCACGAACCCAACCCATACCGTGACCATTACGTGGCTAAGAAATATCGTTCGTCGACACGAGAGTACCCCAAACAACCTGAAAGAGGTTGAAAGAAGCAAGGATGCATTACTGCCTAACGCCATATCCACAGGGGTATTCTTGTCCAGGCAACGTCCATATATTTAGCGAGCGGCCATGTCAGCAGTATGGCAATGAACACCGCAGCCTACACGCGCTTTGCTGTATGGGCACCTAAGTGAGCATGACGTGGGCATCGGTAGTCGTACCCTGCAGTTCTTTGCATACACCACGGTAATTTACCTAGGTTTTAATCCATATATATATATACGTGTCATGGATCGATTCATCCTGACAAAATCAGTAATCGAAAACCTTTTATTAAACATCAGAAAAATTCTTTGTTCAGTGTCTATGCGTCTAGTTGAAGGTCTTTACTTATCGGGTGAACTTCATTAATGCCTTTTTGAGCCCCCAGATAATGTCCATGCTTACGGTTATTTCTACTGAACCGACTGCCTCAGTAGCAATGCTGCTATATCTGTTGTCTTTATATTTAACGTATATGCATTCCCGCATCTTATAAGGCCAAGTTTGCTTATCACCGTTCAACGGTACGCCACCCGTCGCAAAAAACTGCAGACCGGCTCGCCAAGCAGTCTTTCTACTTCAACCCCAATCTTTATCTTTCGCCTTATATTCTAGGCGTTCGCTACCATTGCTGACACAAAAAAAAATTGCCCGCTTACCCAATTCTTTCGCCACCGATTGATGGCACTGGCGGCTAAAATAAAAATGGTTGTTTCTCTGTCGCCGCCGTTTCTACCAGCCATTGCAGAAGTAGCAGCATCACAATAGTGCAATGATAACTTGTTGGAGGAACGATGCATCATCTTTAAGTCGCGGTACTCTCTGTGGGCACAGTGGCCGCTCGCCATCAGACTGTGATCGAGGCACACAACTTGCATACGAGAACAAACCTGGTTCTTTCCTCAGCTTCGGCGGCCACCCCACGAAGCCAAGGGAGGTGGCCGGCAAAACAGCAGTGGGCGGGGGATTCTTACCAAACGAACACAAGGAAACGAACTCCCGTTTACTGGCCGGCAGTCGGTGTCGTCTTGATATCGTTGTTGAAAGCTTTGGGTTTAGGCTTACGTGTCGAATTTTGCGGACTTCAGGATACTTAACAAGGCCTTTTCTTCGCTTGGAGACAGGAAGCGGATAAGGTAAACTAAGAAACCTTCGCTGCAAGAATAAGTAAAGGGAATAAATACCTGACACGGTTGTCAGGGCACGCATACACATATACACATACTGCCATTTAGAATCAACTAGATGTCGTCTGGTCGTTGTACCGTCGTATAAAAACCAGTAAGAAACTACCAGCCTCCTGATCAGACTCTTAGTAGTTACCCGTCACACGTAAATAGATTTTGCCCTATTTGACTCAGCGAAATATGACGAAAGAAAGTAAAACAGAAGGTGGACACTTTCTGAGATCGATATGTTTCTGTAATTAACCTTTTGTAGTGTACCCCCATAGAATAAAACCTCAACGTACGTGACACTATCTGATTTCTATTACGGAAGGTAAATCACTGGAAAGGTAACGAGTTGGAGACAGAATCTTGCTGGAACAGATGATAGAATATCGTGTTTAGCCTTGAATGCGAATGCCTTCAGTGTATATTTGAGTAAGTATAAGACTGTTGGCACGGGAGAGCTGTGTCGCGGTATTAGCCCGAGTAGTTCTTGGGGTACCTTTTTTCCTAAGATCTGTCAAGCATTGTCCAACGGAAACATTTTACTACTACAACGTGGTCCTGTTCAATAAAAGCCAGTTACGTCGGACCACAGACATTTGGGAGTGGCGCTCAGCATATCACAGCTGCTCAACCATCTCAGTCGGGTCTGTTTGAACGAGATTGTCTTGGGATGTTTTTGCTGAATAACAAATTATTACGGACCATCAAGTAATTCTCCTGCGATGCTTGTCCGCCGATGTTTTGTGAAAGAGACGGCCATCTGGGTTTAATTCTATTAACTGAGGCACTCGATTTCGGACCAAAGCAACTGACCGTTACCGTTGTTGTTGTTGACCGTTGGAGAGATAATATTATCTATTTTTTGGACCCTATTTATCTTTTTTTTAAAGCACCGTTTTATTTCTGTCTAAAATACAACACATGTCTTCATCCATAATGGACATATGAATCGTAGGTCCAAATCTCATTGATGTACCACAACCGATGGAGAAAGAAACGTACCATACAGTACTGGGCCTGAAACGTTTCGACGGTGGCCTGCAGTAGGCCCGGTTATACTCTGACCTACCCCTTGGATAACCCCCGAAAATACCTCGCGGATCAAATCCAGGGCGACTCAATATACAGGGGGTAGAGCCGGAGAGTTAGTCGCTCGTTAAAAATATTTGTCTGCTGCCTTTAGAACCTAAAGGAATTATGTTAAACTGCTGTTAGAATATATAAGACTGTTTTACAAGTCAGATTTTGTCCTTAATAATGGCTTTCGTTTAATGTGTCGTTGTTCTCATTGCTGTTGTTGATCTCTTCTATTCAGTAACACCGCCGCTATACATTTTTAAACGCAGTTTAGCAAACAAATTTGCGTTCTTACTTAACAACAAAGTTACGAGATGCCATAGTTGCCTGCTAGAGCGCCTAGACTAAAAGGCGTCAATCACGCTCGTCCGTCGCGTACCCGCCCATGTATTACGTCAGTTACCTTAGAACAAAACTTACATGACCCAACAAATATTTTCGGGGAAAATACAGCTGTACACTCCTATGTGCTATTACAAAAGGCATGGGATCCCATTTTCAACCATTTCGAGGATCATTGAGCTTGTGGCCAAACCTTTTTTTTCACTAGACGCAGCTATCCAAACCGTAGACAGAAAGATAGGTAAAATTGAATCGACCCAATTTCACATTCTATACATCTACGTGCATTTAGTAGTGTTGCTTCGACTGGTGCTCCATTATTCACCCGTATTGTCATCAGATCTTCGTCCTTCCACCGATTTTGTTTTGCCTTTACATAAGTTGGGAACTAAGCAGTCTTTATGTAGCGGTGGCAGTCGGGAAACCCAAGCAGACACCAGATGAAGGTAACAGGAATGAGCTAGGACAAAGGCCTGGCACGGACGGCACCAGGTCTTCTCCTTCGCCCACTTTTTCGCTTCTCGACTGCGTACGTATATCGAAGGTCACTTCATCATGGGCGCAGCGCCGGCCCCAGTTATAATGAGCGTTCAAGCGTTGACGACACACAGTTTTGTTCAAAAGTTACGCAACGATGACACGTTACGTTTATCGTCGAGACAACCGCTTCAACAACAGTAGCAGCAGTAAGTCGTAACACCCTTCATTTCTATGATACGACAAAAGCACACTTAAAAATAAACATATCCATGTTGCACCGCGTGAGAGATGCATGGAGCGCAGAAAATGTGCGGATCAGCAGCTTGGGAGCGGGAAATGCGATCGGCACGACGAATAAGTGGGCGTGCTACGAGTCTTAGGCTTTGGTTAAAGACATCGAGGATTTTTATCGCATTAGATGTATTAAAATTGGACGAGAGTATGCTTAGGATAGGCATAAGGATAGGCGACACGGTTTTGAAAAGAAGAGAACTGTAACAAAGGAGGGGAAAATCCTTGAGCGGCTGTTACGATTGAAGCTGGTAGCTATGCATAGGCAACCATTATTGCGGGCAGAATTGCGGTTTCGCCCGCTGTCCAAGTGTCGATTGGAACGCCCACATTGTACGCTACGCGCTGTAAACACTCATCGCGTCTTACTAGTATATCGGCTGACGCATATCTGAAGTTCTCAGGTGCTTCGGATCCTGATCTCGGAAGGTCAGTTCGGAGAAGTGGTAATGCTGGTTCAGGTGCAAACTTGTTTTGGTAGAACACGTGCTCTGCTTTTGAGAGTTTTGATCGCAATCTTCAGAGAAATCTTTGGAGGACTGCTGAGTCAACCAGCTCAAAAGGGTAAAAAGCAGACCACTAGTGAACAGATTAAGCGGATATACGCCATTTTGTCAAAATGCAATTAGATACAATTGGCGTGCTCGAACGAGATGAGAACTTTTACATAGCCACTTCTACAAGTAGATGAGTTAATACCAGGGACCATATGTTACAAGTAATAACGACTGGAAAAATTTAAATTAAATGATATACCAGTAATAGCTGAAAGTCCAAAGCATCTTGCTTCAATGGATAACCTCCTGGTTTCTATCATTCATTATGTACTTCATTCGTGTGATTACTAGTACTTGTCGAAGTAACTTTGCATCACATAACAACAGTATGACTCTGTGAATAACGTTAGTTGTACTAGTAGGATACTCCCGTAGTAGAGTCAAAGTTTGACGCTCGTATAACGACAAGTCAAGGTAAACTGCAAGAAAATAGTGATCTATCAGAGGTTTTAATAAATGCACTTTGCCATTGATACTTGAGAAGGGAGAGGCTCAGTGAAGGCAATCGCTTCGTGCACAGAGATTGCTTATGCTTCAAGCCCCTTAACCTCTTCTGAAGTCATTTGTTCACATTTTGTCAAGCACTTGAGGGTAGAAAAGCCTTGCTTAGCGGTCTTATTTCGTTCGCGTGGGCTTAAACGTTCTACCGTAACCGAAACGTATAAACACAGCGTACCAGTTTGTCTAATGCAGTTTCCTATTCGATCAGCGTTTGAGGAATTATTTTTGCGATAATCATCTCCGGTGGTATTTTTTACTAGATTTTTATCAGATTCGTCAGCGATCCTGTACTGGCTTTCGCAACCATTTACACATGTGTGTTTACATATAAAAAAAAAAAAAAAAACAGGTTTCAACAACACTATTCTATTTACGGAGACTACAGTGCAATTTGTATCTCCCTGTCTTCTTCATTGACGGAAAACATTCCAACGCACGGATACGCACCCATATCGGGTGTTCGAAAAGGTAAATGAATGCAGTATCTTTACTTTATTATGTCAGTGTAAACCTACCTGTAATGTGCTCAAAGACAATTATATTTTATTCCATTGGTCTCAGCTTGTGGGTCGACATAAGAAATGGTCTTTATCACCATCGGGTTTACTATGGCGCCACTGTTGCCATCGCCATAATGTGGTCGTCGTACCCGGCACGTGTACTCGATATGTGTGTGTTTATGCGAAAGCAAAAGGAAAAGTAGTTTAGAGGAAACTGTCTATTAAAGCAAGCAACGAACACGATTACCGATAGTTTTGTAGGCAACCTCTTGCAATACATGTTTATACACCATCCGTCAAACATCAATGAGCACGAATATCAGACCCGAAACGAAAGCTACATTTACCTGGCGGCAAAGAACAACAACCCAAATAACATTGATCTGGGCATTCTTTTGTCAATTTAGTAAGTACGCGTTGCTAAAACAATGCATTAGCCCATGAGATTGTCAAGGGACATTTGTGATGCGTGCGGTTTTGCCCACATAAGCTGTTCCGTATAGAAGTCCCTTCATCGAACGTTCGTATGTTGGGATGCGCCTGCTTCTTCGTTACTAGCAAAGATCGATCACTTACTTCACATGAGTCGTGTCATAGTCGGCCACTGGCAAATGTTACACGTGTGATTCATAAAACAATGTTATAGATTACATAACATGACAAAAGTAACTACGATACTGGCATAGTAAGCGTCTATGACTAAGTGTTGTTATTAGTATTATCTACCTGAGATGTTTAGCTAATTAAACAAAAAAAAAAAAACACTGGCTCGAGTTGATGTCATTGATAAGCGAACCATGCACGCTAATCAATGTAGACGGACGCGAAAATGTTAAACGCTCCATGGCCATTTTTTTGTTAGGACATTTGAAATACGCTTTCGTTATCATGATAGTTACGTATAAAATAATTATATATAGTGAAATGCACTTGTATCTATCTTCAGTTATACTGATAAAAGAGAAGTGGGGTTACTGTAGAATACGGGTATATACTGCTGCTACCCCTTGTTGAAAGCTATAAGCACGATAAAGCGAAGCCTTGTGCGTAGCATGCTTAATTAAAACTTGCAGTTCTAAAAAGGGCATTGTAATGGAAACAGTGCTGTAAGATAAGTTACTAGATTGGCGTAGTTCGTAATCTGTTGTTACCTAGGCTGATCTCTTAACTAGCTACAATGGTTGACTGATTAGTTATCGAGGGGGTGAAAACGCTTAAGACTTGTTAGTGGCCGAGTACTCCAACCAAAACCTATAACACTGGCAGACTGTATCCTATATACATGGATATTTGGCGACCACATTTTCGGTGACGGACTAATTCTACGTTTTACCGTTTCAATAATACGTACCCTTGCCGCCATTGATGACTGCGGCTTTTCAAGAAGGTCCCACAGAAACTTTTGGAACTGCGCCCTGCGACCCTCGCCGAAATATTCCTCGTCCCTCTGCCGGAGACTTTCCGCCTCTTTGCGCATTTCCTCGTGCACATGCTCCTAAAAACAGCAGAAGAGGACGGGTCAATTTCCCGTTAGCATCATAAACGTGAAGCTTGTTCTACGATTGGGCTTCTATTTCTTAAGCTCTTAAGGAAAAGAGGAACATTTAAGGTGAGGTAGTGCAGGTCTGAAGGCGGGCGTGGGTGCAATCCATTTTGTGTGAAACGAATGCCCACTCATTTGAAGTAGTGCATAACCAAGGCAGTACTAGAGGTAAGATTGGCTGGTTAACTGCGTACAACTTGCTATAAAACTGAAGGCGTTTTGAGTTGACGCTGAGCGCGGATACTGACGAGGTTTCCACCGAATGTTCAAATAAAATAATATTGTACTAGTGTAATTTCTTTGCTGTAATGAAATGTTGCCGATTTCGTCAGAATCAGTAGTTTTTTTAGCTTTACAAACACTTGCCTCTCCACACAGTTGTGTAGCACGCGTACGATATGTCTCATTGGCATTTGTTTAGATCTGAGCCAGATCTATAACATACCTATACATAAATTAGATTGGGTTTATCATTTACTCACAGCACGCGTCTCGACGCGGCCGGCGTAACGAGCGTAGTAACCATTTCAACGCCTTTGCCAGTATTCCACATTTGTTCCTAAATGTACACATTCATCATCATTATTATTTCCTGTCTATAAAAATCCCGATGTTGTGGCCTTAAGCGGGGCTGACGCTAGAAGTAATGTTGAGGCTACCTGTTGCCTTTGAAGATGCCATATCAGAAAGGTAATGGCGACATCCATTGAGTGCGCACTGCAAACAATGTTCCATTCATGAGAGGTCCTATTATATGTGAACAATTGGTGGTCGCGTCACGCACGAACACAGTGAATCGTATGCTTCACGACATTTAGCTCAATCGATGGCTAAGCTTACTGATTATCAACCTAATCAGATCTCCCCACAAAATGGTTTTTTTTAATAGACCTCATTAATAGTAACAAACATTTGGAAAAAAACAGGTAGCTGTCGCTTTTTTTTTTGCTACGTGCCTCGGTGTAAAAATTCGTATGAAAATAATGTCGATGAAATAGTTTGATTTCAAGGCACAGGTTCATGACAAAAAAGGCTATTTTTCAAATGGTCTGTGTTACATTTTGTTTAGCGTCTATTAAAGTATGCGGACAGCTGCATTCAAATTGCTTCGGCGGGCTGTCTTCCGTAACGGGCATCTGCTGTTCCAGCTCTCAGACGAAAGCCAGTTCTTACTAGAATAAAGCAACAGATTTGTTATGATCATTTTCGGGATTCGAGCGAAAATCAGCCGTTATCCAACACGTTCGTGCGAAACTAATTTGTCTCCAAGACTAAAAATGTTCTCTTGATAGGACTCGATGATCTTAGTTTCAATTGAGAGTTATTATATGATTTGAGGAGGTGTCGGGAAATTCTCAGCAAGGTTTACATTGAAAGGGCTTAAAATTTCATCAAAATTATTTCCCATTTTTGCGTACGCCTACAGTTTACAGACACTGACCGCTTATTTTAAGGAAAACCGGACTGTCTACATCGACTCTAATCGTTCGAGCGCTATGGCATTTTATTTGTTGTTAAGTTCTAACATTTTCGCGTTTTTGCATTATTAGACTTCCGGTCTGTTCTATTATTAAATTCCGTTGGAACTTTTTATATGTACCGTAATTGACCGTTACATTAACGAGTTCACACTTTCCAACATCGGTTACTGTTAAATTCACTACTTATTATCATAAAATATGAGTACTGGTTTAAAGCCGAGACCATGCTACGTTACACGTTTACCACGTACAAAAATATTTTCGTTGAAACATCTGCTTGTGTTTAAATTAAAAAACAAACGTGTGTATGACTTGAAAAACGATAAACCCTTTTTGACCACGAAAAAAAGTGATACTCGTTTGTTCCAAGACAATCCCTGCTTGCAATAAATAACCTTTAACGATCTCAATAAACGGTCTGCAAGTCGGGTCACTTCCCGTTAATTTATGGCGAGCATATTTTCTTTATGTCAGCCTCTATCTAGATGCAACGACTTAGCCTGCCCCGTATGGTGGAAACGGAAATGCAGACAACTGTTAAAGGGGTCGCGCGGTTGGTGGTGGTGCTGCTGCTGCTGCTGCTGCTGCTGCTGCTGCTTGGCGTAGCACATCTGCAAATTGGAAACTGTTTCTCTCGGTGAGTCGAAGGAAAATCGGCGAAGGGGGGCCATCGACCAAGAGTACTTACAGGTTTCTCGCGTCCTTTTCTTTGAACCTGAACCAGTAAGGCCTCAGTGGAGAACTAAACGACAGACGTTTAGGCGAAGGATGGGTTCTCCGACGTTTAATTGGAAGTAATTCAGATTGTTGATGGTGCGCTAAGGCCGGTACAATTGGTCGCCTTGTTCGCCTCGGCAGCTTTTCGAAAATGAAATACGAGTTAAATGTTAAAGAGCCCTTGATAACCGATTGTAGGAGCGAATGTGTACTAATAATTTTTTTTTTTAATGCAATGTAAATGTTTCAAATCTTCTGTCCTGCTCCGCTGTCAGGAATTGCTTCCGAGAATTGGCTTCTGGCATAAAACGAATAATACCTGGTCTTGGATCCAGATTGTTTCGCCTGGTGCCCCTGAGTTTGGTAAGCAACCGTGTTATTACTGCACTACTATCACATGGATTACTTGGAAATGAAAGTATCAAGCCTTTGCGCGTATAACTTGCCGTTGCATATTGTCTGAGATGATTAGACACCGGGCGGGCGGGCGGGGGGGGGGGGGATTTACCCTTAAATCTCCTTGCGAATGATCGACTGCAATGCAACGAAGCTGGCTGACCTCGCGGCTTGACCCGTGACCATCACAGGCTCAGGTCATTTGATTTCAATAGAAATATGCACTGTTATTATTATTTATAACCTTCTGCCATTTGAATGACAAACCGCTGCTGTAGAAAAGAATCTGCGATTCTGAGCTCTTTGAAGTCTTGAAGGCTAATTTCGACATCATGTTAAGATGTGAATAATTTTTTATGATTTTAAGGTTGTCGAAATTTTGGAGAATATGACAATCTGCCGCGTATGACGGATGACAGTGACTTCTCAACTGTAATTTTTGTATTTTTGCCAGTATATAACCCACGTAATTAGAGTGGTTTACCTCTGTTCACTAATTTTAGCTGTTTAACGTGGAGATCATTTGTCACCTTGTTCAGCCGTAATAGACAAATCAGGGCTCATGAATCTGTGGTATGTGACACCAAATAGATCTTATACATATCAGTGTATTTTAAGCCTACGTTACGCCGGTTGAAACGCATAAACTTGCTAATGTAATCATCAGCGATTATCGTAGAGGCTACACTGCTCACCACAAGTCACAATCAGATGTAAAAACGGGTCATTTTTGTAACGTGAAAAAACCAACCTTCTATAAGTCTCTGTTGATTCTCGCCAAAATCATGTGGCACCCATTTGTCTACCTTATTATTATTATTTTGATCGAGGCCAATAGGTATGGTGTTTTTACGTACACTAAACCAAGTATTAAACACGCCCATTTTGAAAATAGGTCGGCTTGTCCTACTACTCGTTCTCCACTTCTGCAAGATGCCCCCTCACTAAGCTCACTTAAAATTTCCGTTTCGAAATGTTATTATACCAACAGCTCACGGTATCTCTAATAGAACCCCCATCAGGTTTGCATGCCAAGCTCTCTCTCCGCTGCTGTAATTTCAATATAATTCACATCCGTATTTCGTGATTCTCTATGGCTCCCTAAAGTTCGTCAGCTAGAGGTTCGAGAGTCAACAACCTCACCAAGAGGTACTTCGAATACAGAAAAGTGTTACAAGACATCGTACTGTATTAAAACAGCATCATTTTTAAATTTACGGGCTAAATGATTTATGATGTTTTTGATGATGAACTTTTGCCCTATTTTGTATAAAATGTACTTGCCTTCCTTTGGTGGTACTTATGCTGACAACAGCTTTCTAAGTACAGCTCATCGATGCCCCAGTACTCGAGGTCGTCCGCAAACGCGATCACGCACATTTCCTCGACCAGATGGAGTTTGCCCGTTCTGTAAATAATAATACCGACTAACCAACTAATAATGCATCGGATCACTACCCCAGCAAGGAACTAGTCTATATCCCACACTATATGTACGCGACCTTTCTACGCCTAAGATTTGTGGCTTTGATAATCAATTTACAGTGTAGACATTTTTAGGTTGCCGTATCAGACTGAGATTAGATGTATCAAGTATCGGATTTGAGCTCCGATGACCAATGGTCGTTTTGGAATGAGTAGTGCATTTCATAAACGGCGATACACCGCCCTGCCCTCGCATCGACAAAATTGAAAGATACCGTCGAAAGTAGGAATTCAAAAAAAAAAAGAGTCATTCTAAGACATGCGCAGAACATGGGTTCTTGTATTCAAGGATCCAGCGATTGTAATTCTCAAGTGGGTAACATTATAACACATGAATGAAGATGTAACACATGGCCCATTTCTCACAGATATCCAGTAACTATTTTCGAAAAAGACACTGTTTAATGTGTACACAAGTTTAAATAGAGGACCTGTATACATCCCTTCACACTGATAAGTTTTATAGCACATTAGCATACAGCCCGAGACCGATTTACAATCTCACGTATATTCAAACGTACACCAATCCCCATATAAAGAGATAAATATATATAATGAGATAGGTATATACCGATGGGGTACACTTACCGGAAGAAGTTGAGCACGGCTCCGAATGAACGTGGATGTCGGTCAAAGAAATATTCGTTGTCGGTGAGCGAGTAATCATCACAGAGCTCCATAATGGCTTCATGCGTATTGCACTCGCGCAGTCGACCGAGTCGCGTGTGGGGTAAGCGCTCCAATGTACGCCATAAAACCTAGAAGCCCGATTAAAGTGTGCCGAAGAATTGCACCAAAATTGTATAGGGGAAACTTTTAGTTTTGATTTTTAATCGTGAAGCGTTTGCAGTTAAAGAGAAGTATCGAAGCGACAGAACAAACCGCGCACGTATTTAACTTCTGCTTCTAGATTACAGATGCTCCTCCATCATTGTCTGCGTTTGATAAAAAATGGCTAGCGTAACTTTTCGAACAACATGGATAAGTTCGATTTATTTGACGGAAGTTACAACTCGCGTTTCCTTCCCCAATATAACAACTAACTGAATTTCTAGTCTGAGCTTACTGCCATTGTAAGGCAGCCAGTACACAGACTAAAATACTTGTGTGACAGTGCCGAAGTCCACTTATGTAATTAGCACTTTTCAACAAATGCAATAGAAAAACGCTTGATTTCGGCTTTGCGCACGCGTTCCATTGACGGATTCGAAAGGAACTACTAGACACCTGTCGACATGATCCGCCCAGGCTACAATAGGTAAAAACCCGAACGCTTACGTACCATCCCGCCTGATACTAACACACTGGAAAACGTGGCCACATGCAGAAACAAAAATAGGATGATGGATAGACCCATTTTATCCTAAAGCTATTCAGTTATAGATATAATTGCACGAAGAGCTGGCAAAAGTGACGAAATTCAAGTCAGTTGTCAGAATAGAATGGATATGGGCGTTGTGACCGGCCATATATTCCGATAGGTCTAGTTAGATAGCGGTAGGGATTGTTCATATTTACATGTGCAATTGTCAGCGTAGAAGATTGTTAGGCCGTTTGTCAACCCTTTCAGCCGCTGCGCAAATGTAAGCACAAGTTATATTTGTCTGTCAAGGATACGCCTACTCGAACGAACAAAAGGATTGTTACACTCTAAAAGTTTTTCCTAAAAAGGCTCAATCAATATCTCGATACATTTAGAGATACAATTTACCAGGTACGAGATAGAAAACTTGGTGCAGAGAGCTTTAGGCTTCATTGAGGTTAAGAAATATTGGTGTACACATCATCGAAGACGCTGATATTGGAATATCTCGCGAATTTGCGGTTGTCACACGACTGTTGCTTATGGGGCCTTCTATTAGGTGGCATATTCACTGTTACTATGCTTCGGAGATCCATTGTTCATTTATTGACTTACACCGAATAACTACGTTAGAACATGTTTATCATCGACTCAGAAACTTTGTCGCCTCATCGATGACCGTGAAGCCAATCTTGTCAAGAAACACGTTATGAGCCTTCTCTCCCTTAGTTAGCCCGCACAGCTCGTGCCTAACAGAAACACGCAGTTTGGATAATATTCGCATAGTTGCTGGTACGGAGAAATGTTACTTGCCATTTCTGATATTTTACTTACCTCATGTTTGACGCCTCCGACGTTAATCACCACCCGTTTATTAAGCGCTTTGGATCGCATGATCATGAATGGCTCTGGTGGTAAAGCAGTCAACGATCTTGAAAAGTTTCGATGTGCGATGCCCAGCGGGGGCGTCACGCCGTGCGCTACTGCACCTCCACCTCCGCCCATGCCGCCTCCAGTCACAGGCACGATAGTGCGCACCGTGTGAGTGACGGCTGGGGACTGAGCGAGAAGGACGCCCCCCTGCCCCGAACCGGATGTGGCTCCTCCTGGCGGCAATGACATTTCGCCACAACCAACGTTATCGCGTTTACACAACTAACTCGGCTCGCCTGACTTTCTTCTAACAACAACAGCGGGGAAAAAACAACACCCTGAAGCGAGATTTACCTCCAGTGGTTCGTTTTATCGACGTTGGTGGACGCAATCACGAATCGAAAAATTGTACTAATCCGCATTACGTCGCACTATTTGTCAGTGCCTCTGAGTCTCTACAAGGATAGTGCTTGCTATCCCCGTGATAGACGGTGAATGTTTAGAAATATTGCTGATTCACAATATGGACTGCGGCGGCCTTGTTGGTTCACGCTAAAGGCTTCACGACGCTTTTTCAAACAGCGTAGATGTGGTAGACGATGCCGGTGTCGGCAATTACCCAACTTCCGTTGTTTTACCGTGGCCTTGTTTTAATCGATTGCTGTCGGTCGTGGCCGTCTACTCGTCGACACTTCCGCCTTGCTAGCGTAACGTAAACACTAGTCTGATTCGTAGTTAAGTTGGTGCAGCTGTTGGCGCAGAAAGAGAACAAATGGCGGCTGCAGGGGAGGGGGGCTCCAGCTGTCGGAGATCCACAATGGCCACTCGGCCGAAGATCGGGTCACGGCGCGATCGAGAGTCTGACTGGAAAAGCTGAACCTGGCTTGTATCACCGGCAGTCGCCGTCCGGAATGGCTGAATAGCTTTTTTGTCGTTGACGATTTGCCGCTTTGCGATTTATCAGCTGTTTTGTTTTTAGCAGCGCAGCAACTAGCGGTCTATATAATGTCTGGGACGATTGACTCTGTGCGACACAGGGGCGAGGATGACGCGGCGTTCGGATCTGTTTTTGTAAGTTGCTATTTTCCTCGATATTTTCCCCCTTTACGAACGGTGACCGGGAACGAAATGTTTGTCGACTTCTCGTAGAAAGATGTCCTGCGACCTATCTTCCCCGTTCGATCCTTTTCCTTCTTTTGCGTTTTTATGCTTTTTGGTTCTTCCTTTTACACTTTGTTTTCTGTTCTATTCTACTGTATCATAGTTGAACTCTTCGGTTTATCGTCTCGCTCGCTACGAAACTTTCTCGACCCCTCAAGCCTTCACTCCGTTATGTAATTTTCCTCTACTGATAGATTATCCGATCACTGCCTTTCTACTACGCCGGCGTATAGGATATATATAGGAGTTACTCGAATTGTTTTCGATACGAAATCGATCTTTCAGCTTACGGGTTTATGATAGTCGCGCGACGTATTACCACCTACCTTTATCGCGCCTATAACTGACGTTGGCGTCGTCTCTGTTACGGTTAAGAGTGTTAACAATATGGTAGTTCCATGCAGGGTATGATGCGTTGTTGCTTTTGGCCTTATTGTTATTATTAGTGTTCTTCGTGTTGATCTATTTTTGATGGGAGGCCATAGATCGCCGTTTTCTGATCTTAAGCCAACTAAAACCTTTATGGATGACTAGTTTCGAAGCTCTCTTATCGCTTAGCAATAGCTGCAGCCGTGACGATCGCTCCCCTGTTAGAAGAAAGACGATAATAATAATTAGTATTATTATTATCACTGGGGTTTACTGTAACCAGATTGCATACTCCCTGCTTACGTTCCTCCGGTGCTATCGTCTTGATCGGAACGAACGTCGTTCAATAGTCGTGCGCACACCCTCGGTAGTTGACGTCCCCAGGTGGCACGCTACTCAGATAGTATATTACTGAATACACTTCACAGTGGTGTTTCTATTACTGATTTCTCTTTCTCAGCGTTTTTTTTTTTTATTCATAGTTGATATTGGATCTCTATGTAGTGTTTCACTCCGGTCGTTGCGTTCGTCGTCGCTTGAAACACTGAAGCAACAGGAGTTCAACGGGGGCGCTGTCTAACCACAACCTTTTCGAAGCACGGGTGTTCTCTCCCTGTAGTTCCACGTATGTATTTCTCTTTGTCCGCTTGTCTGTTTGTACCTATCTATTCTTTTTCTGATTTCTGATGCGTGTCTAATTCTTTCTAGTAGAAAAAGCGACCTATTGTTTACGCTGGGATGTTTATCGATATTTGTTTTCTTTGTACAAGAATGCTGCTGCAACAGGTATGGTATATCTTCCTTTTTGTCGTTTGCCGTTGTCCTCTTAACAAAGCTTGGTCACTTATCCGTATTTCGAAAAGTAGATGTTTTCAAGAGCTCATACATAAGGTCGCTTCGTCAGCATCCTCGAGCCTAAACCATAACACAGTGTATATATATATATATATATGTCTACTTTTTTTTGTCTCGTTTCCTACATAAACCTGTATTAGCTTTGTTCCTTGATTCTGTCCTGCCTCCGTCCAATGGCCCCGTTTCCGTCCGCACCAGCGTCTATTTATGGTTTTCTTGCCTTTCCTTCGATTAATATATTTATCTATTTGAATCCCGCTGGATTTCTGCACAACAGCTGGAGTTGTCTGGGAGCTTTCCCAGAGACTCTTCAACGACGTAAAAAATGTTTTAACGGCCAGTGCAGTTCTATAAAACACACTTCTTTAGCCTTCTGTTAATCGCTTGTCATGTCGGCTATTATATGGCTTCCGCTTATCTGTATTCCTGAATCCCTATAACACAGCGCTCGACATCCAGGCATGCAGTATTCTATTTCAGAAACCTGTCCTGCAGCTGGATAGGTCCGCACGGTGTTTTAAGCCTTCGCCTTCTTCTTCGCGACTTTGGCCTGTCTCTCGGGCTAGCTTTCTGCTGCTGTGACGGCTGTCGCGTCGTCGGCTGGTGCGTCGGTTGTTGCTGTCGTCGTCGTTGTTTTCTGTTCCGTGGTGCGACGCGAGGCGGCCACACTCTCCTGGGCCGCTCGGCCGCGCCGCTTTCGTTTCTGAATTGACTTCGATCTTCCGCTATCCTGAAATCAGGCACCATAAATATCACACGGAATTATTGAGACTCGAGATCACGATAGTTCGGACCTGTAGTGTTCTTTTACACTTTTGTTTTCTGTTCTATTCTATTTTATCATAGTTGAGCTTTTCGGTTTATCGTTTCGCCCACCGCGTGACGTTCTCGACCCTTCAACTACGTAGTGTTCAATAAACAAAAAGCTGAGAGTTAGAGGATAGTCAGTCTCCAATTCGTTGCTATCGCTTATACTTTTTAACTGAAACATAACATTTCAGGCACAGGTAACAAACAATATAGTACTGCGAATTCGTGAAACAGCGTTCTCCTTCTAGTGTAGCAGTCTAGTAGAGCACGGGCCTTGATTTGGAACTCGTAAAATACCTAGGCAATTTCATGCGAACATTCAGATAATAGAAAAACTAACTGATTTTGATAAGGCTAGGGGGCGAATCTTTAACCTATGCCGATGGAAGGCTTTAATAGAAGGCCGACAGGCCAACATTTTCACATAGATCTACAGTACTTACTGATCAAGTCAATAAATAGAGATAAAAAAAAAAATTACTTACACTTAGATTCTAACCTGGGTTAGAAATAAGTTCACAGTAAGATAGAACAAATGCCTCTTTGATATTTCAAAAGTCTTTTGGAAGTACATAACAATAAACAGCAAATGAAGCAAAACGCAATAAAAATTAGAACACAAAAAAACCTTTGCCAAGATGTATACAGCATATTTTAGAGGATATTTTAGCGAATAAATTCATGGTAAAAAAATACGTTTTCTATTTCTTACTTGAATAGTAGATATATTCTGGTTTCAGCAAAGAGAGGATTCTTCACGGTGGCGGCGGTAGCCGATCTTTGAACCGAAGTTTGAGCCACTTCAGCCTCGGCATCTCAGTCGTGAGGCCGCTGGATTATCATCATAGCCACCGCTCCGCCGCTGTAGCGTCGCGGAGATGACGCAACGCTCGTCTAATTAACTGAAACCGAAAAACAAGCAAGCACAATAACGAAAAACTACGACATTTCATAATTTTCTCTTACAGGACCGTCTTCTACGTGATAAAAATACGTTGCTACCTGTTTTAAACGGTACTTGACATAGTACAGAGAAACGTGTCGCAAAGTACTGCGGTCCTCGAATGATATACGTAAACATGGTGGTACAACAAAAAAACATCGTCACAACTGCTTTGGAATAGAATTGTACGGATTCGACGGGTCAGTAATCCAATTACGTTTCGTATCTTGAATGGAGACGTTGCTTTGTCTCCATTCAAGCGTAACGAAATTAACAGTTAGCAAGGAATCGTCGATTAAAATACGATAGTCACACCCTAATGGCAGTAGACGATACACGTTTTCAAACAAATTTCACTATACGGGGCAAGGCAAAGGACGTTCTCTTGTTTTTACTAGATAGAGATCACCCTTCACCGACAAAAAGAAAAATGCGGCGAGAAATCTCGTGCCCCACATGTTATAATATTCACAAAGATTCTGCTTCGTGCATCTATATTGGCCTACTATTTTTTTTCTAGTATTACTATCTAGGACCATTTACCTACCGCTTATTGCAGCTATTTACGATCGCCAAACAATAAATACAATTTCATCGAAGTTCGAATTGGGTAAGCGGTTTGCAACAGCCGTGAAGATCAGGCCTTCACTCCGTGAAGACAAAGTCCGACTATGTCTATGATGTGGTCATTATCATCAACCGTATATGAGTTCGTACTATATGAGAAAAATAATAGATGATGAGTATTGTAAGATGGACGTTTTAAACAGCGGACCTTTCGCATAACACTACGGACAGCGAGCTATTGACATATTTTCCTACTGTTTGTTGGGATAGTGTTGGGGATTTCCCCGACTTTTTTGTATCCTGCTTACAGCTTGTTTATGGGTCAATGTTTGCCGAATTACCGAACAGCAAAAAGATACGAGGTATCTTTTTTGTTCCGTTATTTCTACTGAGAGGCACTTAGAAGCATCAGCAAGTCCGTGATGAAGTTCCGCCTACCCAGTGAATGAATGAACCTATGGCCAATTTCCATGCGCATATCGATGACGGCGTGAAAGGGGTATACGACCTAATGCATTGATACGTGGCCATTGCCACACGATAGGGGGGTTAAAGCCCGCTAACGCTTGCTGAACGCCGTCTACAAAAGCGAAACCTATAATTTATGTTTTAGTCCAGCTTAGGAAGAGAGTACAAGTCTTCGTAAAAAATGCACATCCAATGTGCCAAATCGTGTTACTAGCCTCGCTTTTGGTATCATCAATTTGACTACACACTTATTCAATCAAGAGCGCGCCTAGAAATACCCTCGACTAGTATAACGAAACGACTGAATGAGGTAAGCGTACGTTTCGCGAAGCCATTCTACGCGTTTGCTTAAGTGGATTTTCGGCAGGGAAAGCTATGCGTGGAGAAACAGCAATTGCGGATCCTTAGTTTTAGTTAGGATCGGCATCCTTAACTCGAGGGTAGTAGTAATAGTTCTGAGCTTCTGGCGATTTCTCCCCGACGTGACTTTAATAGCACCGGCGGCGCCTTATCAGCGTTTCATTCAGTCGACCTTGTAATAATGATGTTATGTTTTTTCTATCCACCAATATGTCCTCAAAAAACTTTGTGGCCTTGCGCACGAAATATGCACAGTTGTTCCTAAGCGGCCATATTACGTAACAGATCTACATCTCAGAACCCACGTGATCTCTTCGTTTTTGTAACTTCTCCCCTTAATGGGTATCCTGTCAAAATGAAGTTCATATTTGTATCACGCAACCTGACCGCACAAAATCCTTCTTTTCAGCCTTTAAAGGCCCGCATCGACGTCTATTTCGCGAAACATCTTGTGACCAAAATTAATGAGTATGGTTTGTTTTTCCTCCACTAACAATCGCGAAGACTCTTCACGCTTGAGCGGTGCTCAAAACCTCGCTGAACCAAACTACTCTATTCACCGTGTCCCAGACTAAACGTCTGCCTAAAACCTTCCAACAGAAATAGAACGATTTCAAGTATCGACATGACGCATTGCGATGCATCTTGCACGAGGTTCGCCTTCTCTTCAACGTCAGAGAGATATTCAACACAGCTATCTTCATGCTGCAGCTCGGTCGGTCGTATTGGCACCCCCACAGTGAGCTCCGTGTTAGCCATCTATACATGGCACCGAACAGCTGCTTACGCCTCAAAACTCGCGCGCCTAAGCCCTTCATTTTTAAAAATGATGCCACGATTCCTCACGGGTATTCCATACCCATCTAAAATACGTAGCTCTAAAGCTGCCGTTATGGACGCATTGAGTTTCGTGTCAGTGACGACCAATCAACGAGCACATGTTTATTTTAGATAAGCTTCAGAGCAATAGACGATAAATTATGGCTGTCCCGTGTATCAAATACCCGCCAAACGCATAGTCGTTTCATTAGGATAAGCTGATATATCAGCTAAATAGAGATTTCCAACTTGGCGTTCAGTGCTACCGTCCTAGATAAGCATTGACGTTGATTCTGATTTTCACTGCACTAACGTTGATGACTGATTGATCTGACTAACAGACTTTTCCAGAGCGCAAGGAAGGGTACCTACGCTAGATTTCAAATCTAGGCCAGTTCAACTCGTGTTGCTAAGTCTTCACCTCATGGAGCTCCTAAGAGACAATCTATGCATAGCTACGTGTCTCAGTGCTCTTTTCACATCGCGCAGCCGTGACGCCGATCTATAGCAAGCGCCTGCGTAGTTCTATTGAACAAGTCGTTTCGTGGTTAACTCGTCAAGATACTGGCATCACCATTCACATATGTGTGTCACAATGAAAAAGACAGCGTGGCAATTTTTTTGTATTTCATTCTCTAGTAGTTTGGTTGATTTTTAAAAAATTAGGCCGAAGGCCAGTGCTACGTATGGCAAGAAGGTCAATCAACCGATTCATTCAACACATGTCGTATAGCTGGTGTAAATAATAAATTCCTATAGGGTGATGATATCTACATTCAGACCTAATCGGGACCTACGTGGCTGTGTAAGTCGCATGTAACCTCACTTGTTTATTGTTTGGAACGTCGAAAAGTTTACCCTTACAGACACATTCATAGGTAGCAAACAAAGCTGTACTCGAGAACCTAATGCGAGCGAATGCATGCATGCATGCATGACTGTCAATGAAGCGATTAACAAACAAGTCTTCATCGAAATCGTACGCTAACTACTCAACTTATGTCCACCTCAAGTTAGGTAAACATTATGTGCGCCACTGAGATTTTCGCTGATTTTTCGGGGCTTCTTGAAAGGTACCCAAATACCTATGACCTATAGATAAATAAGATAAGGTAAATAAGCACCTTACTTCAATTGAGTCACTGGCTCGGCGAATGAACACATGTGAAATGTACACATGAAACACGCCTCAGAGTGGCCTCAGAGTAACGTATTCATCGCCTCAGATATTTATACATATCATTATACAGCAGACGAATTTGTCTTCGGTCGCGAACTAACCTTGTAAAGAACGCCGATAACGATACGGCAGCCTCCTCCTTATAGTAAAGGATTAAGCCTGCCCACATAGTTTATGGGGTCGAGTTCCATTGTCCCATGGTCTAATATCCATTATTCTACAGGTGTTTTACGGGTAATCGGCAACAAAAGAAAATGCCCACTACGATATGGCGTATGCTTCGTGTTGATGCAATGGGCAAAGCTATACGAACGCCACACACACATGGTTCCCATTTAGCTGGCCGGGCCAGGACTCGATTGCACCCACTTCGTTATCTTACTGATCGATCTACCTATGATGGCGATTTCACGTGCGAGCACATAACAACGGTCGTTTGAGTCTCTAAAGGGCTGTTAGCTGCATTGCCGAGCTACAGCTTCGAGGTACGCATATGCACTGTCCTAAGGGCTTGTGAGAATCTTTTGGTGAAAGTTTTGGGCACTGCCCAAGTTGGGTGTTTGATTCGATTTTTTTTTCGTTGGCTTTTGCTGCCTTCGTTGGATCCCACCAGACAGTTGTTGACACTGCATCCTAAAGCCTGATGTAATTTGACTTAACCGATAATCTCCCGCTAACATTATCTAACGTGAGTTTCAAAGGAATATGTAGGCAAGCACTTAAGGATATTATTGGAAATTTGTGTACCCCATGAAACGTGGGGGTCGTTAGCGAAGAACCTGCCCGTTGTTTTTAAGTATGAGTACGTCCAGTTTTATCGACGTTCGTAACGGAAACCTGCCAATATACTTTTCACTAAGTGATAAAAGTAAGGCATAAGTGATTAAAGTAACTGAAATAAAAATCTACAAATAAATTATAACAACTTGATTTCTCAGAAATTATACGTTTTTGCGCTTTTTATGATGGCACCCTAACGCAATCACAGTATACGACCATCCTCAGAACAGATATTTATCAACGAACCATCAGTGTTGCGTACTTCGTATTGAAGGATAGTCACATAAAACCTGTCACACTGATTATGGCTGCGCATGCTGGACCAGAGCCAGTTAGTAGAAGAACATGCTTTCTGCATACATGCATGTATGTGTGAAAAAGGTATGAATCGTTCGTAAAATCAAAGTATTTTTTATTTTTATGTTAAAATAACATTTCTAGATCCGTCGGATGTGCGCCATGCTGATCGATGACCATTATACCGTCAGCAATATTACTATGCGATCGTTTACTTTATTCTCAGTCTGAATAAAAACATAATTCTAATAGCAAGTGTAATACGGCGAGATTTCAGCAAGTGGCACGTTGATCCGATACGACTGACTACATAACCTACGATATGTGATTGTAAAGCTAACTAACCAATCCATGTTTATCCGACAAATCGATATATATGCTGCAGGGCAAGAAGTGATCTCGGTAAATCCACGCTACACCGTATTTATCGAACTATATAGAATTGTTAAGGCCAGTGATAGTATGAGCCGTTATGTTAGCATAGAAAACCAAAATGTTTACTAATAACTGCGGTGTCAGACATCGATCAAGTCGTTATCAGGCCGTCTACCACTGTAGTTAACTATTCAGTGCGTGCTATTGAACGTTCCAAGCCGGTATGTTATTGTAACTTAAATGATGCCTATCTTGAGCACCTTGTTTGGGTAGGTAATCGTATTCGACGGCCGATCAAAGATTTCTCGAGGAGCTCGTTAATAACAGAACATTATTATTATAAAGTTAGGCTCTAAACACTACACGTGTTATATCTGTGTGAATCGATTGAATTTTTTTAGCTAAAAAACAGACAGCTCGCTAGACAGATACGGGTTACTTACCTTCTAGTGTTGGATTGCATAGCGTCTCAATGGCTTTGTATCCGACATTCTCATTTACCGAGAGAGTGTAACCAATATATGTCTAGAATCGTCTTTCATACTTATCTCATCATGGCAATCATAATACTTGTCCTAAACAGCGCGTCGATTAATATTATATCACGGTTGAAAAATGGCTAGATGTGATAGTCCTAAAAATATTTATATTGCTTTCAAGTCCAGTTCCAATGGCGGACACTTATGACTTCAATTGGGATTTCTCTTTGAAGCCCTGGCCTTCAAGCTTAAATATTCTTTCATGTTGTATATATACGTGTTTTGTAATCGCGCGCCACTTAACGCAAAGAGATGATGCTTACTGGGCCATTTTAAAGCTGGACCTGTTCGTGTCTCTAAGAATCGCTGGATTCGTACGTTTCGTCGTTGATAGATTTTAATTGCCGTGTTGAAACAAGAGCACCGGAACGGTTCCTTTTGCGGATTCGACCCAGATATCGTCCCAATTTAACAAAATCGTAGCGGGCTAACGATCGTAAGGTTTTTGTTCGAAGAACCAGGCTCGCCTTTGAGTAGATTATGAACCTGCAGGTTTAAGCAATACAAAGCTTGTTCAATTCGAGCCTTTCACGGAAAAATATCGTAGAAATGTCATAGAAAGAAAAAAAAGTGCTAGTGTCAAAAAATAAAGAGTAATTACGCGTTTTCGGTAGCGGTCTTTAAGCCAAAAGTTCCCAGTGGTATACTTTAACATGTGGCAAGACTTACCGGTACGTTCATGACCAATAACTCCGAAATTCACCGCTGATTGTCTGAAGTAGCCACCTCAAGCGATACATAACGCAACTGTCAATGTTTTAGAAAGAAAGGTCTATAGGCCAATAATGCTAGAGGTTGCGTGACTACAAGGCACTTCATGGCTTTCGTAGCAGTAGGCAAGAAACCCCAGGGTTGGAAACTACGAGGCAGTCCAGGGCGAGGGTTCGAAGGAACCAAAAAAGACAGGTTTATAATGCGTTCTCTGAGTCATTAATTTTGCTGACCTTTAAGGAACTGGCTTTCTGCCCGTGAACCTAATAAATGAAGATGTTTAATCTGTATCCGACATCGTAATGTAATACTTGACGACCGCATTGTGGTGTCTGGCAGAAGGAAGATAAACTGCGTTACTTCCAAAGATGTTGTATGGGCTAGACCTTTTAACTTACTGTGTAAGTATTAGCAATTGGTTTTGTAGATTTATAGTCAACTCTGATTGAAACTGTCGAAATTTCGAGACAAATAGATAAGCCAATAAATTTACATAAATAAAAAAAAACAAAAAAATATGTATCACCTCATGCCGCGGTACTCTTTTTTCTTCATTTTTCTCCATTTAGCTAACAAAATAAAAAGCTACCATGAGATCCACTCTTGAACACGCTACCTTCTAGGAGCAGACCATAACTCGCAGCCTAGCAAAAATTATCAAGCCACGATAATGTTTACTGATCAGTGATGTTGCCGTTTCAGCTGCCGTAAAAGTTTTTGTCGTTTTCCCTGTGTCCTCCTACCACGTACGGACACCACAGTTCTCTTGAACGGCAAAAGGCGCTCGTTGTATTACGCTACTTTTACAGGGCTTTAATGTCAGTCACATCTCCGTATTTAACTGACTGGAATTCGATTCGAGCCCCACCACACTCAAAAACTTATGTTAGTTTTTGGGAGAACGTCTGTCTACGCGATACTATTGCTTAGCAGTTTTATTATTATTAAAAATAATAGTTGTTATTATACTACGTGAAGTTAACACGATGTCCAGCCGTTGTTTCCAGCAACATTTTAAAATATTACGTGTTTTAGTTTCATATATAAACAATTCTTTTCGATTTGTTATCTTTCAGCTATTCGTGTTGTCGACAAGACCCGACTTTGGCCTCGCTTTTACGCGGTAACTCATTCGACCTTAACGTAACTTAGATCGGTTAACCCGTTGCATAGGCATAAATAGCAGCGCACAATCGTTCAAACAGCAAAGCGGCTCTGTGGGCCAAAATAAGCGACTTTTAATAGTGTTTGTATTTAGAATATTGGATATTCCCTATAAATGTCCGCTTATCAATCCATCCGTTAGTGCAGTCGCTGCTATTTTTGCTCCTAATTTTACTGCTGATCTCGTGTTCCGCTAACTCTTCCTTCACGAAAATATCTCGTCCGATACGCTCGCTTGGTACGCCAGTATATTTCCGGTTCGGGACAACCGTCGTATGGTGTTATTTCAGATCCGTACTAATCAAATCCGTAGGCAGCCGTTTCAGTCGTTGCCATAGAGACAGACGATAATTACCGAGCGGCACAGAACGAAGAACAGATTGTTTGGTTTTTAGCTCTTTTCCTTCCAATCAGCAGTTGCGCCAATGTGTGACGTTTTGCGAACTATTTTCTTATCATATTCTATGACTTTTTTCTATAACGTTTGTGGAGAAAAACAATACGATATTAGCAATCAGAATTAACAGTGGCAGGTTCTGACACACAGTAGACAGGTCATTGTTGATGGCATTGTCTAAGCATGACAAAATGTAGAAAAAAACGCCTGATTTGGATCGTATCGATATCATGGACGGCTATTAAGCGGTAGCCATATCATAAACAAATCGGAAACGTAAGGAAAACAAAGAAGATTGCAGATGAATCATAGATCATCCTATTTGAGGCTGGAGCTAACATCGCACAAGAACGAACGGCCGCCTACCAGCTGCGTTTACTACCAATCTACACATGTGCTGGACCGCCGAGTCATTAGAGGCAGTCAATTTCAACGTATGCCGGCCGCAAACGCTAAGCAATATACTGATTTCTATTCGATAGAAATTTAACCAGAGAGACCTATCAAACGACATTACGTCTATAAAACTATAGTACAGCATGTTGACGAATGCAAAATTTCCAGCTATACAATACAATATCGTCTCGTATATATGAACCTAATAGTAGGTTGCACTAGAAGCACCCGGGAACTAACTGTGACTAACGACACAGCTAAACAAACTAACCGGCTTGGCCTATTATACATCTGGCATGTTATATATGTAGTCCAGGAGTCGCCAAATTGATTAATTTCTAACTAAGCACTTATAGACCAACACTCATATCGTATAACCATAAGTTAGAAGTTGAATAAAACTAGAAAATGTTGCGGCTGTCATAGTAAATAGCAGACAAATAACTTCCTAGACTTTACGATACCAAATCCCTACATTGATATGACTGCTATAAAGTTGATTCCAGATTAGATACCCGTCGTGTTGTGTCATGCCCCGCTGTCTATATTTTTCTTAAGGGGGCATTTATTCGAACGTTTGGCGACAGCCCTGTTGTGGCGGTATCTGTTTTTTGTTTAGATACAGTTTTAGAAACAAAAAAATAGGAAAAATCCTCCGTTTAGGCGACCCCTAATATATCCATTGTACGATCCCACGCCGACCAGTGGAGCTTATAGTAGGCACTCAGCAAAACACGCAAATGGCACAGATGTTGCCCATGGGCAACGTCACTACCAGCAGTTGTGGCAATTATGTGCAAGGCGGAATCAACTATTCAACACAGCTGTATATACCTACGCCGGTCTTTTAGCCGCTAAAGAGTTACCACCTGCCTGACAATTTGCTGGAAGCAAGTTGCCTTCTAGATGTGAATCTAGGCTATCGTTTACTTGAATGAACACGTCTTCCTGGCGAGCGTTTATTTCTTTCCTCATACATTGGTCGTTTATCGTCATCTCAGAATGTCTCTTTCTGGCTGGTTTGTGCTATATTATTTTCCACAGCTTCGCCCCTGGCGGACGGCTAGCCGCAGCGTCGCTATCGGCAATGCCGAGTCACTCGTTGCTTATGTTTGAATTTTAAGTAATATTAGCCTGTACACATTGTTTCTATAGCTTTATATGGATAGAGAAAATCGCACAACAGAAAGATAGGAAACACTTTGGAAACCAGCCGATTCACAGAAGACGACTTGTTACATGTTTGGCCGAAAATATTTACATTGTAAATATAGTACATAGCAGATCCTTCCGCCGTTCCTTCTGCTTCGACTGTCTCGCAGCTGACCTCGTTGCGTAATGCACCTTATGACATATAGGTACGTACATACGTAAAAGGTTAAGCTTGGAGAAAAGCATCTGCGTCCCGTGGCAGCGGCGTCTACGACTGTGACGGCCGCAGAAATGTCAACTGCTTGACGCAGGTTCGTACCAACCGAGCGGGTACGACAGATCGCTTGGTACGAACTTGTGCCGGTTGGCGTGTCTAGCGGGACAGTGTCTTGTGTTATACGGTAAAGGTTCGGAGTATTCCGCTTGTAGATTTTGGTAGGCAGTCCCACGTTATCTAACAAACTCAAATTGGCAGCGGTCTGGTACATCGACTCGAAACTGTTAGGTCATATTGGAGTAGCACATTGTTCGAGCAGTGAGAAACGCGTGTCAGTCGACGATGCCTAAATTCACGAGTAACGTGAGAAAAAAATCTAGTGAAGAAGAATGACGTCGATACGGTCGTGGAACGTCACGTTCAATGCTTGCAGTCCCGTGCTAGTATCGGGAGGACGTCAGGGGCGGTCTTTTCGTATAATACCGTGCACTGCTCACGCACGTATTCAATGACGGATAACAAAGTAGCGTATAAGGACGGGTTATTAAATAGAAAATGAATTATTTTTTTTTTCTAGATCGAATGAATATTGATGGTGCACTGCGCTTGCATTTCTAATTATGAATACTTGAATGTTGTTTTAGAAGTGAGCGAAAGGATCACTGACTTGATGTTTCACATGTATCGCCTAAAGAGCTATCGACCAAAATAACATCGAGTGACTGTATACAGATTACGATAAGCAAAGTCTTACCCGGACATATCTAAGTAGATCGGTTAGTTTGTGAAGAAGGGGCTGACAGCTTCCACCACCATGGCTAGCCCGTCTAGTCTATTTAGCAGTCGTCTCAGCGAGATTGAAACCTAGAAATCAAATACTGCGCACGTCGACGACCTTCTGGGCTAGCCTGTTTCCCCAGCACTCGGTGTTTCGAACGCGTTTAAATGGAGACACAGGCCGAAATGAATTTATATAAAGCCAGCATATGCTGACATAGGGGAGATTCGCTTTACCTGACAGACCTGTCGAATCAACCGAACAGCCGAAGCTATAAATAATTTGAAATATATAAGGAGTTATTTAAATTGTCATTTCCTACCACAGAATGATGGCGTACTGCGTCTTCGTTGATACGCCACCAGTTTCCATGTTTATCCGTGCGCTTTGATATTAGATAGACACATAATCGGTGTTTACTATGGACGGTTCCTCCCTGTGCCAGTTAGTTTAATGACTAGAATTATTGTTCGTGCTGGAAAAATGTTCTGGCAGAAGGCTTAGAGTTGATAAACTGCTATGTGTATTTACAGGTTGAATTATGTTCATAGAAGAAAGGAGCTTATATAGACGAGGGCACCGATGATGGGTTATGATGAAGGTCTAGGCTGGTAAGCAAACACAGGTTTAGCTTAGTACTCGCTGTTTTACTGATTACATATACATGCACGATATCTAAGTTCAAGCGTATTTTAATGTGCTATTTCTAAGATTGTATCGAAATATTAGTTTTTTTTTTTATTTGGAAAAAGTAGTGCGCTAAACGATAGTCCGATTCGTCAACATGCTACTGTAATACGATTCATACAAAAAGTTTCGGTGGGGTTAAACTTTGAGCTGACGCCAGGCCAAAGATCCTAAAAAATCCAAAACTCAAAACAGCCAATGGGTACAAAAGGTAAAAGAGAGAGCGCCGAATGTCTCAAAAATAGTAACTGTTGAAGCTTATCTGGGCCGTCCCAGTTGATACTTGGCTACTCAAAACGACTGTTAATTTCAGTATAAAAATTCTGGTACATCAAAAATGGTAGTACATCTATAAACTCTTCAACAGATCTTTCAATCTGACTTCCAAACTTCTTTCTTAGATTTTTTCAAAAGCGGCATGTCTTAACCTAGCTCGCAGATTTCTGGTAAAAAGGTATGGGATCATCTCGCGTGAATAACTGGATAACTACCCGCTGTTTTGTCCTAGAAAGAACTGAATTTCTCATACTAGCTTTTACATAGTCATCTTTCTCACGGTCTCACGCTTAATGTGGCTTGTGACGACGAGCCATCATGATCATTACTAAATGATCGGGTAATCTGCTTTATACAATGAAACGGACCGATCCAATATGTTATAGCTTATAGATATTTCTAGACATTTAGGATCGATGTTGAACTAGGTTTGCCACGTTGCAACTTGGCAGCAGCGATGGGATGGGATAGACGAAATCGCGCGCCACTTAGTAAACGTATTGTCTATATATTATACATTATAGTCATGCTCACAATGTGTAAATATTTTGCACAATGACATTACCTGCAGTCATATTCGATCATCGACATGGCGTCGATTGCCCCTTAATGTAATACCTTTTAATTAATTTCCTTGTAGTTTTTGTCCGCCACATGTTGATGTTTAATTTATGCAATCTGAAATCGGTCCCGTCCAGATACAATTGCCTACGACGTTAATTTGCCTCACCTGCCTCAACCCACCAGATGTCGTAGATGTTCAACTCATATTAACACACAACGTAAACTCCCATACAAAAGCTGTATGGGCACTTTTGTCTACTAAAATACTCGCGAAAAATTCCGCGAGCGACCGAAACACGTATATCCCTTCCCCAAAACCTCCATGCGGCAGTTGAAAGCCTTCGCAACAGGCAGAGATGAATCAAGGCCTTGCCACTCCCACCATCATCGCCATAGAAAATGAAGCGCAGATATTTGCAGTGTTGCTGGAAGTACTGGCAATGCTATATGCACTGTGTTCGCATCGACTATGCGGTACCAGTTTACTTCAGTAGCACTCAGCATTGATCATCAGAGCATAAATGGAACACTATTGAGCACAGGATAGTGCAGTAGACCCTTGCGGTTGTTCTGCGCACACAATGGTCTAGATAATTTTGGCTTAGCCAAGGCCGCAGATAATCGAATCATTTTAGTAGCGACGAAGCAGTAATAATAATGGCGATATGGGCCAGATGCGATAATGCCAGTGTGCTGAGAGTTCCTGTACTTGGAGTTAGGAGTTTAGAGACTGAGAAATGGGGTAAAATCGAAGGGTAAAATCGGTGTTCAGGGGGGCGGCAGGGGATGAGTCGAGCCGGTGTCTGCGTATTCGTCTGACCTGTAGATGACCCTAGAAACTCTTTCTAGGTTTGCTTTCTAGGTCCGCACTCTAGCGCGGAGTGTTTGAGGCTTCTCTACGTTTTCCCATGTTTCCTGTGCACCACAGTATGGCTGTCTCTCACAAATTTCGGACACGCCTTTGGCTTCATTCAATAGAACTGTCTCACCTTTAATTTACCTGTCAACTCTCTGCGCTTCCCCACATCTGCTTAGATCATGCCGTAGTTGTGCTAGCTTTGAGGGACACGCTTCATTTACAGCATGGGTTCGGCGTTGGTTTTGTACCTGTCCCTAGGGATCTGACCTCGACGTGAGGATCGGTAGGAAAATTGGCATTCTCTCTGGTTGCCGTGGATATCCTGTACGTAGAGTTGGCTAGAATAGCCGGCGTGAGGCTACTACTCCTTTCTGCCTTCGAACCCCTTAGCCTCAGTAGCCCCTGGAACATTTTAGGTACGGCACTGGACCATGGTACTCCCAATGGTTTTTGCGCTTGCTCACCCTATCGTCAACCTTATGCCACCTAACATGCCACTGCATGAGTATACAATATCTTCGGCCCATCCGTAGCTGTATAGATTGACTGCCAGTTGCCAGACTCGAGCTAATGTAGCTATGTCAGCATGCAATGCATGCGAAATAAAGGCTCCTTGCGAGGTACATTTTCTGCAAGATCTGGTGTGCAGTGAAAAAAGTATACAGAAGCAGACGTATAAAATTTGCAGTTGAAAGCTCGCCTTATATCACCGGTGATCGAATAATTGTACATCGATGAACGCAGTGGATAAACCCTAAACTTTCTATGTATGTTGATATCGAAGTACAAAAAAGATTTGAGCAATACGCCTATGTAATGGAATATGTAAGGGACTTTTGATTAAACTGTGACTTAGATTAAACTGTAATTACGTGCAGTTTTTCGAAGCGTATTTACGACGTACCATATCTCTGTATCAGTTTATAGTTGAAGCTTAAGTAGACGTATTGCTTATCTCCTTTGTATTAACTAGGCATTCAGTGCAAGTCACGCATAGCACCTAAAGTCCGCCCCTTCATTGCAACGCTATTCAATGTCAACAGCAACCCTGGCATAACAATGCTCCTAAAAGCGTAAACGCTTAGGTTTTGTATACTAAAGAGTTGAAGAATGACGCTATCTACATTTGAAGTTATTCCGCAATCTTTATGGAACGTTTTTACCTGCCACTTGTAATGCTCTATCTTCGTACTGCGTTGCAGTGTCCAAGCAATACACGTGTATGAATAGAAATAATTTGATTCCTAGCTTTTATAATTTCAAGGCCGGCCACGTAAACGCACTTCGTTTGTTAGTTATCCTTTATGGGTGCTCGCAATAAACAGACCGCGTAAGCTTATCCACGTCGTGGTTTTCCTTCGAGAAAACATCGAATGCCCTTTGCGCGCACGGCTTCTGAGTCAAATTGCCAAGGGCGGCTTCCTGTACTTGTCAAGTACAGATGCAATTGCATGTATATACCTAGTAAATATAAAAGCGAACAAAGCGACGAAAAAATAAGCAGAACAAAAATTATAATTTTAAACAATTAATTTAATAAGCAACCAAGGTCCACGCTATAAAATTGTACTAATTGCAATATTATATGCCGCAATTTCTATTCAAAACCTTATAGCAAAAATCAGTCCATACTAGAAAAACCTATTTGTTTAATCTGCGGCTGATCTTCAGTTTCATTGATATTATATATTGCATTACCTCAGATCTATCTGAATTATGAGGTATTACTACGGGGATCACCGAAGAGAATTGACGGCAGAAGCGAGCTCCTTTAGTTAACCTACGAAGGGCAGGCTTACGCTGAAGACTGTCAGCCCTGATTTACTGCTGGCTATCCGGTCTGTGGGTCTTGCTGGATGAGATGTATCAAAGTGACCATCTTCCGACGCAAGCCAGCGATGACCTTTTGTTCATGGTTACCATGGCAACGCACTCAAGGGTTTATGCCAGTATTGAACCTGTTGCATAAATATCGTTTTTAGTTGTTGTTGCTTTGATTGGCTGCCGCTGTTAGCGTCAGCTCCGTCTACCTGGTCTGTCCGTATTGCTGTTGTTGTCGTTTATGCTATCTAGAAGGAGCCAGACGCGTTCGACGTTATCGCTGCACGTTAGTTATACTCATGTAAATAGGCAAAAATCTCTTACGCCTCTTCGAATAAGGATTCAACAAGGGGCGTACGTGCGCCTTCAGGCTTTGCGCATAATTCAACATTGCGCTGCCTGACCTACCGTATCAAGTAAGCGTCATTCCAGTCTTTTAGCCTAATTTATATCCCACTCCAAGACCCATTTTCAGTTTCTCTTCGAACACTAATGCGCACGCGTATTTTTGAGTTCATGCTTACACAGTGTGTTTAGAAAGTAAGTAAGCTACCTCAGAGAACACCGGCTGAGGCGGGCGAAGGACCATAAGACAATACACCAGAATTAAGCTAGATTCTCCCTCTTCAAAATTGCCGGTCGGCTGCTTCATTCGTTAGCTGGCTGAGCGACCCTCGCTCCGGAACCGATCTGCGTTCAACAAATGCTATGACACGAAATGATTTTGAGCAAATTATATGGCGCTTTTCACGAATCGAAAAATCCACAACATAGATACAGGTAGTCCCAGTCCGCATCAGAAACGCAGAGCTTTGTCACGTAAGCGGCATGATTGTTTCCAATTTTCCCTGTTGCTTCCTTCATCTGTATTTTGCGTCGGTCCTCATCCCGCAGAGATCGCTTCTGCATGCAAAGGACACAATGTCTGCACGCTGTGCAGAAGTCTATGGATGGAAGTTATCGATGAAGTTGTTCAGCATTGTCTTCGATTCGAAACAGACAAATGTCATACTTACGTAATTCAGTATATGAGCTGTGTGTATAGTCTACGAATTCAGAACACGAAAATCATGTATGCACTATTAGATATTTTACCCTTCTGACATCGACAGATACTGCACTGCCTTTATGCCGCAATAAACGAATGATATCGGCATCAATATAAAGTATAGAAGAAACATAATTAGCAAATTGCTTGGTAGCGTAATAGAACGTTTGAGCTTCAGAACGCTCATAAAGGATCTTTGGCTTCTTGCAAGAGGGACAAGCAATGACTATTTGAAGGTTCCCTTTGCGGCGCTATTACTATTGATCATTATCATATTGGCCATGCAGTGGCTTAAACGTTTAAAGTTCTGGCTGAAATAAGTTAGCGAGGAACGCTACTTCAGCCGGTCTCGCCAACCGCATAACTACACGGGAATGAAGGAAGAAAGCAAGCAACTACCCATGCGTTATACAATACCTAATAAATAGTATACTTTATATGCGAATCACAAGATTTTACTATACACAATTGTAAATGTGGTACGTCCGTGGCAATTATTCGCGCAATAGGTTCGTGTCTAACCTGTTATCGTTTTGTATGTAAAATAGCAAATCTTAACTGCCGACGAATCAACGGCGTTTAGACATTGTTTTAATTGAGGAAGAATGATAATCCATCGACCAGCATGAAGCTGTTCAGAAGCTTCGAAGAGACTACATGAAGTTCCTCTAAGGCCCTCATGAAAAAGACGATGTGTTTTCTATGCGTGCGCATACTGAGGCCTCTTTTAATACCTGTCTATCGTAAAGTCTCAAAAACTGTTTCGTCACGAAATTTTACAGGTGTGTTTATCCTTGTATTTTCGCTATATACCTTTGTTCTTATCTGGCTCGAAGTTTGTTGTTTTTCTAGACGAATGCAAACTAATTCGCTATTTCATCCATATATATATTTTTTTTGTTCGAAATTTGCTATATTTAGAACCGTTCAAGGACCTTATGTTGTCAGGTCCTTTTCTATTTCATGAAATTTCATCTGCTCTTTTCCTCTTTCGGTCTGTTACGCTAGATCATATGCTTTCTTCTTATCTATATGCAACTATCTGTAAAGCTCTTTTTGTCGCTTTTCACAATAAAACATCGTCATTTCGCCGGTCACTCGTCCCATTCTTTCGAAGCACACCCCCACTGGGGAAGCGCTCAAGGTATTAGTCCCCTTGACCATTTTGAGGTGACCAGTCTCAACAACAAATGCATGCACGCGTTTAAGTTCTGCGACAGCAAACAACAGTAGCGTTTACTATTTCATGAGTATGAAAAAAATCGTCTAATGTGGTTTTTCAACAATTCTTTCAAACGCTACGTTGTGGTACTTCGTCTTCGTTTGTGAGACATCGTTCGAAAACGACAGAAGCTAAATTATCCGTGCAGTTGGCTTAACAATTTGCCAATCCATCTAATTTACTCGAGACAGGATATGTAAGCACTATCAAATGTATATATATATATATATCATATATAATCATATACCGCAAAAAAAAACAATCGATTCTTAGTTTGCTTCTGTCCCACCGCTGCCCTGTCTCAGTTTAGGCACATGAAGCATACGACAAAACTCGGCTTTTCGAATAGGTCCATGGAACTGTTGGCCACTTTGTCACTGAACGACTGAGCGTTCTCTCCCAATCAAATCTGCAATAAATATAGGACAATTTGTATTTTGGAAGCGCTGTTGCTGCGTTCGCCGCTACCATACGATTTTTTCTGTCGTCACTTCAATAATTCGATATATATGTAATACATTTTCTTTTTTCGATAAAGCACTGCTTTCAGATTCGTCTATGTAAGATACGGTCTATGGGGTTTATTGCCAGAATTTCCCTGGCTCGGTGTTAGCAGCATATAGCTTATGTGCCATATATAAGAAGTCTAAATACGAACACGTAATCTTTTTCGGTGTGAAGAGCCACATAGTTTCTGCCGTTTAAACGATTTAGATAGAAATGCGCACCTGTTTTTATAATTCTACGTTATAAACAATCTGTTCGTAAAGTTACGCAGGCCTGCCGGAAACTACGCTGGTCTGCTTCGATTTGTTTTCTTATGCAGTCAACTTTATGGACAGTAACAGTTTCTTCAAAACCGAAAAGAAAAAATCTACAGAAAGATATTTTAGGCGAATATGAGTGTCCGAGATTTCCAATGAATCGATTCAGCTTCACCCTAAGTATAATAAACCTAATTAACGTGTTTTTAACAGAGATTAGCCGTTATCTGAGGTAACGTGTGATTTTAAGGTGTTTTTTTTTCTCATTTTTCTTAATTTCACAGAACACTCTACTATTTACAAAGCAAAGGGTAAATTTCAATGAAAGTACAAACATTGTCCGGCTGCCTATTAAGAGTTACGCGATGTTATGAATATCCGATTGGTTGGCTGCAGTCTTCGTGGTATAATAGGCAATTTCGATCTGATTTACCGACATTCATGTCTGATCGCAAAGGCCATGCGCTGCGCCAGTAGATGTAACATCACCTTTGTTTCCTGGAAGTTGAGGCTGAAGGGTAGACGTCCGCTAGTAGGGCTTGCACGACCGGGAACTATTGATATTTCCGGATAAGACCTGCTCAAAATAGCCAGTTAATGAACGATTTCTATGCCAAGATAGCTCCATTCAATATATACGCAGAAAAGAGCAAAATGGAAGGGGAGAAAGACTTAAAGAAAGTTTTTTTTTTTATTTAAAGAAAAAAAACTGGTCTTACAGATAATAGACAAAAAATGAACTTACAGCGTTCCGTTTTTATGTGCACACTGCAATCATTGTCGGAAGGTGTTTACCTTTACTACGACGGAGTTTGGGCACAGATTATCTTCATGATTGGAAATATGATGACATAATATAGATCTCATTTATGTATATTAGGTTTGACACGCAATTGATCCATAGTTTCTTGCTATTGTCGACGCTCGCTGATGTGCTGTATTTATGTCAGAGAACACAGTATCTATTCTTGTGTGCAACAGCTTTGTTTGAGATGTCCATTGACTGATAGCTTACATAGAAACGTACATAGCTCAATGAACCGTTAGAATAGAATGGCTGATTTCAATCATGTCGGGTCTCAAAAATTGTCTAGAAATATTTCAAGTTATAGGTAAGGTCCTGTTTTTAAGCGTTGCCTGGAACGCATAGAGGCTGAGCCGAACAATGATCGAAAAAAGCTTCAGAAAATCGGAGTGACTCTCGGCTGGGACGATGTAAGCCAATCAGCTAAACGCGATAAGACTTCTAAGCAGACATCCAAATCTGACGCAGATGCTATAGCCAATTACTCATATATATATAAATGTGCATTTATGTTATTTAACGATTTTATCTGTTGGATCCGATTCCCGATTCACGAATAACATCCATAAGTAAACTATACAGCTCATATACTACCTAAGAACATGTATGGATTCTAAGATACCGTGTCTTGACGCTAAGGCAGATAACGAAGGTCAGGTTTACGATTAAATTCATACGACACAATCTTAACTGTACAATTGGCATTGAATAACTGCAAAGTGTCAAAGGTGAACCGGGACTCGTATCAAGGTTGCCATCGGTTTCAATGGAGCAAAGTGCTACTTCCTGCTTGTGATATACAACCAATAATATAGCCACATATTTGCGCAGAGCCCAAAAAAGCGACAACGCGTTTTTGGGCTCTGCGCAAAAAAAGGATTTTCGACATATGTCAGCTGACAAATGTCATTTATGCCTGCATTAGTAGCTTAATATAGATCGATATAGCTGTACATAGCAAGGTAATATCCCACTGATAGCGCCACGCGTATCGGATGCTGAGCAGATTCCACTAGCATCCCAGTGTCTGACGTTTACGCATCCACTCATTTATACCAGACTATGTGGCATACGCGCTAAACGGCGGATCCACAAAGGTACTATTCGAGATTGAATGAAGACAAGCAGTTGTGTCTACCGCTCAACTTCTAGTAAAATGTAAACTTTTTCGAATTCAGCGGTACCACTATAGAAATTGTTTAGAATCACGTGATAGAATGATTTGCTATGGACTGTTTGACTGGCGGGTCAATCTGCAGCAAAACGCAGTATATTTGTTTTAACGATTCATTCATTAGGAAGGATTATTGCACATTGTATTTAGCATTGTAATAAGGACAATCTCTTCATTATATAACGCCGCTAATGACATTGCTATAGCACACGTTGATTGAATAAAGAATTATTAAGATTATGATCGTTATCATGGCCTTTCTTTTGAGCGGGTTTTGCTTCGTCTTAAAGTCTATATATCTTTAGGTCGGCTTCGAAATAGCAGCATGGCCACATTTCACCTTAAATCGTTTCAATGTTGTATTTCAGCAAGGCTCGTTCAATTTAGGCCGTTCAATGAGCCGCCTTTGATGTACAGGGCCAATATAATCTGCCCTCTGTATGGAGTTGACTTATCGCTGTCTATAAATTTAGCTTCATTGCACCTGTGGGTAATTAAGCGTATCGTTCACGTACCCATCCAATATTCAAAATGTTTTGCAGTGGCAGCCAGCCTACTTGACCCGATTTATCTGTACGTATGATTATTGAAGGACGATCTGTCGTGTAAGAACGGTCGATGGAGAACATCGGCCCTCAGCAATCTGTCCCTAAATGAAGATATGCAGTGAGACCGATTGAAGTTATAATGTGGGACAAACAATCTCCGTGGCAGGTCAGTGGGTAACGTGTTTGCCTACTGGGCTTGTGAATATCTGGCGATCTACATTCGAATCCCTTAGTTTGGTGTCAGAAAAGGTCAGCTGCCCGGTAGGATGCCTAACGGTAGTACCGGGCGTAAAACTTGACACATTTTTTTAAGTGGCCCCTATCGAACGCTAAGGCCGTTTTCGTCCGTACATTCACTTGTTTTCGTTTCAACTTTCTCTGTGCTGTTTGCCTATTGGTCTCTGGACAGAGCGTTGCCGTAACTGCTAGATGTGTTTTTCTTGCAAGGGCACTGACCCGTCGATGGGCAGACAATCGCCAGAAAGTCCTTCGAGTAGAGTTTTCTTGTTCACACCTATGAAATATTAATATCTGTAGCACATACTCTCGTCAATCATACCGGCAGCTTTTATTCTTCGCTCTTTTTTGTTACTCATATTATTGAAATTGGGCGACGAAAAGAGTTCTTATCGCCATGTCGATGTCTAGCTGTCGCTACGATTAGATCTTTGCGCCATTTCATGGTAAATTTGCTAGCAAGGAAGCGGACAGGCACTCTATGCCAAACGCCAACATTATGCTGTTTGTATTGAGTGTACGTAAGCATACGGTTGTAATGAACCGGGGCGAAATAAGAGGGACATTGAAGCGACATCGGCAACCCAGTCGAGTGGACTTACAGGGAGGACGACATACAACATATTTCGATTGCCGATGACAGTAGCCATGACTTAACCTCTGTGAGCTGCGCATCTGCCTGTTTATCTCTGGCCGCTTGTTTTGACCCTCCTTCTGCTGCACCAGTCCGAAGAAGCGTGCGTAGGTCCCAAAAAAATAGTAGCTAAGATTACAATGGCACATCGCCAGTAGTTGTAGCAACAACATTGAAATTAACAAATGCCCAAAACTAGGAAAAAGGGTGCCACCTGAAAAAGAAGACACTCCTGTTGCAACTATCGGTTCCCACTCTCAACTGGGTTCAATTCCAGGAGCTAACGAAAGGTGATAACGGGGCCATGAGCCCTGCGGCAAGGCGGTAGTCGAACGAAAACCTCAGGTATCCCCAGAGCAAAAACAATAAATCAGGACCGAACGAGGCAATATATTGGCAAAAGACAACACCATGATACGTTTAACTATATGTTGCTCGAGAGTCAGCATTCTTGAACTGAAGATTTTCAGTCGCTGTAACGTTACTACCCCTATGCCTACCGCTTGTGGGTCAGACGAAAATTGGGCCCTGTTCATGCAGAGACGAATATACTGAGCTAGTGCTGGGCTATCTTCCGTTCTCTCGATTGGAATGACCCTTAAAACTAACTTAGGTCGAAATGACTCAATGAAATTTTCAAACCCAGATGTCTCCGCCATCAGCACGCCATCCACGGACGGCTCGCTGCCCCGGAAGTCTAATTTGAATTACTAAGCAGTAAATTATTTGTAGTATTAAGTAGTGTGACTCTAACCAATCGTACTTTTTCCTGCAATATATGATGCCTGTGTCTTTTACGCGTAATAATAGTAATAATGTTAGTAAAAATACTATTTTCGATGGCTTCAGGTAAAGGTATAGGAGAACAGATCAGGGTTTTGTAGAGGTTGTGCCCGTTGACGCTTCTGGGCGCGATTCTCTGCGGGTAAACCTGGGCGACGTTAACATGATTTATTGTGCTGCTTGTGGTAAAGCGGTAGCATGCAAAGCGAATACGAGATTATCGCATGCGAGTTGTTTACCTCCGAGGCGATACTATCGAATAGTATTTCTACGAAATCAACAGCTTGTGTGAGCGAGAGCTATAACTTGCTGAGATAAAACAACTACTGTAAAAAGAACATGGAACTCAAATCGACTTGTTCTTTCCGGCTAGGATCCGTGTGGTCGGGCACAAATGAAGAACCCTGCGAGACAACTGTGCGACAAGGCATTGATATGGACGGGGTCGATTCACGGAAAGAGCGAAGCGTTGGTTACACCCACAAACCTCACAAAGTAGCATAAAGCACCAAAAGTGCGATTTCACGGCCAACCTTCAATTCACTAATCCTTCGACACCTCGTGAGCGATCACCTCCTCGTCCTGAGTCGATCCTTCATTTGGCTTGGCTGACAGACTTACGACTGAGGTATAGCCAACCTTAGGCCTATTTCCCCCAGCTGTTTCTACTCGCAAATAGCCTGTTAGTGTACGGTTGCTACACGAAAAGAAAAGTTTCATGTTTTTTTCGGACTATTAATACCTTCTGGCGTGAAACGAAGCATGTCTACCCCCGGTTGAAAAATTTTCGTTCTGTCGTCAATCATTGCAGCATCTTACACGGGAAATTAGCCGAAACTATTATTTATGAGTTATAATATGCGCGACTTGAGACGTCGCGGTCTAATCTTTGTGTCGCAATATACTAGTTGTCGTTCAGAATGATAATTTTTGAAGATCATTGTATAGTTGAATTTCCAAAACACTCCTTAATGTATCTTTTTAAATTAGCTTTTACTGGTTAGCAATCTATCACCATCGTACCTGGTTGTTCCATAATTTTCGGAATGATCCGAGAACGTTTAAGGGTTCTAAGGTACATTGTTAGGGCTGAAAAGCGCCTTGCTGTCTCAGCAGTTAACGTTACCATTGCAATGCTTCGAAGAGCGACTCCTCGCCAGTAATGACGTCTCCTCGAAGATTAAAAGACAGCGAACAAATCAAACATACTATATATTTTATTGTTTTTGCTTTATAGTTTTGTTGCTTTATTACTATGTCATTAACAGGTTGTCTACGCTCAAACGTATCTAAAATGACAAACATTTTAAAACGCCAGGAACAAGCGATTTGGATATACTAAATTTAGCCGGCGGATCTATAGTGCTGTAAACCAAACAATCTATAGCAATTCGTTCTATGAGTGTTGCTTAAAACGAAGTTTCCTCAACTTCTACTAATTGTTAACTGGCAACTCATTTCATATCAACACAGAAGAGTAACTAATACAACAGACCCAGCAAGTATGTGTATTCAAGGTTATGGCGGCACATGGAAATGTTTCTTCGCCTGGTCGCAAAACCTTTAGCATCACACGAATGCCTCGCCGTTCACCTAGACATAAGTGACAAAGGACCTTTTCCGATGCTAGATAACACTGTTCGCGCCTGAGAACATTTTTTTTTTCCGATGTTTTTAGCGGCCGTTCCTTTCAATTCACTTCTTATTACTACAACACGCAACTGGAAAACAGATTCCCTATTTCCACCTGTTAAATCAATTCCACCTGTTGCTCATCGTTCATCACAGCACACGCACAGCCTCCACTGTTTGTTTATTCTTTGAGTCCATAAAAGTCGGCTGCAGTCTGCTATCCTCGCTTCTTTTCGACCGTTCCCCCTAAAACCTCGGGGTGTGGCTTTCAAATGAAGCTGTATACGTCAGCAAGGTAATCCCAAAGAAGGACAAGGCAGGAGAAAAAGCAAAGTAAGATGACTCGCCAGGATGTTGGTATCGAAGAAAGATCAGTGAATCAAAAGGTTTTGTTCGGAGCTTTCAGCGACGGCCTTTCGCCATTCCACCATCTGGTATTAACGAAACAGATGGGAGCGTGGAAAACAGTAGCGAACGAGTCGTCCCAAGCTCTTATGGGGGAGACACTCCACCCTGCTCCGGATAAGACACGAAGGTAAACGATCAAGATTACGGTGGAGAAGAAGTAAGGCAATTTTCAAAGGAAATCAATGAAATTTGCTCTGCGTATAAACGTACGAGATTTATTTACTGTTTAGCTTTTCTTTTTTTTTATTTGACCTGTTATTTGGTTAAAGTAGACAAGGGTTGGTTGTTACAAAAGAACCAATTTTCATCGTTTGATTTCGTATATCAATAAAATTTTTTACCCCCCTTAAGCCTACATCTACCTACCGGTGCCCCTTGCCCGCATGTAGAGCATTTTGTTAAGTAGATTTCTTCCTTACAAAGGCTAATTATATTTCATGCCAAGACGGGGCATTTGTTTGGAATGAGCAATTATCTACTGCAATACTATGGAGAGATGTAAATATGATTTGCTGTGTAAACGATGTCCCGAGAGATCCGCACTGCCGCTACTGGCACTCTACCAGCAGACGTATATAGTAATTAGGGGATTCATTATTCTAGCCGTAACGGTGCTGATGGCTATTAGGAATAAAACAACATTGGACTAACAGTCAACGTAAAGAAGCCATTGTTTTTCTCACATCGTGCTTAGTTTGCCCGATCCGTGTTGTTATAGCATTGCTCTCACTTGCGTCGTACTTGCCCCTTCCCCCTCTCTCGCGCTCCCTCCTTCCCTTCGCTCTCTTCCAATCTGTCTGTTTGTCCTTCTATATTTTTCGTGCCGTAAACTTTCGGTATTTGCTGGCGGTATACACTGTCTGCTCGTCTTTGTTGAGACGTTCAAGCAATTGGTTGCTCACGCGAGCTTTTCCTCGAGGAAAGAATATCGCGTATGGGAGATGAAAGCGGAACAGTTAAAGAGAACGTGGGCTGGGGAGCATGAAGATTTGGCGAAGTCTGAGGGCGCTAAGACGAGGTTTAGTCGCCGTTGGACCAGCTGCTTTAAAAACAGTACCAGATGAAAACTCTGCTCTCTTCTTGAATAATTGACATCATGGCTTTTAACGACTCCCATCTATCCGCTCGAAGTTTAACGTAAAGCGAAGCATTACATAGCTGTAGATGCATGATCGCTAACGTGTCTCCGTCGTGAGTCAAACAGTTATGCGCTAGCAATTTCCAAGCAAACTTACCATGTAATTTCTAATCGCATAGAAATAATAGTATTTGCCGTAATAGGAATTGTGGAACCCCATAAAGAACGCAAGTGCACCAGTTCAACCTATTCGGGAGCCTATTGCAGAAGCCAACAGATAAAGCATCTCCAGCCTCACGTTAGAACCTAAGCACACTGAATCTAGTCGGTTTTTTTTTCGAATTTAACGAAACTACTGCGCTCTGGATGAGAGCTCCAGAGCAGCTTTCACCATCACGCAAGGAACAACAGGAGTAGCAATAACAACTAGAATGAGAGTAAAGAAAATTGGTGAGCTCTGTCGAAATCGAAGGAATTCGGTTGACCAGCAAAAGAAGGTAATATTCAGATCCCTTTCTGACATTCGGAATCTTCCCTTAAATTACAGCACGCTCTTTCTTTTCCTATTTCTAACTTATACGACTACGCATCGTTCAACCCAACCTGCATACAACCTTGGGAAAAGCCACACAAACGATCACGTGAAATCCTAAACAAAGCATCTATTAGCAAAGGACCCTAGAACTAACTAGCCAGTACTGCGGAAATAATACTGTTAGAAACAAAGGTTGTTCACGTTAGAGCACAACAAGCGGCGTCAGTAGCACCAAGCGTAAGAGGCTACCAGATATAGAGTCAACTGAAGAACGTGACGAGGCGATAAAATCGAAGAAAACTGAGGCCCTTTATCTACCTCGGTGAAAGCAATGAAAGATTAATTATACGTTGTAATCGTAGTAGCACCTGCAGTTGTACTAGTTCGGCAAAAGAGGCCAGCCTGGGGGCAGCCAGGTTTCCACCCTTCATCTCACCGTTCGATAACTTTTTAGCCGTAAATGAATAATATGAAGAGAGTCTTCGGCGTTAAGTCGTGGTCAGCGTAACTAGGTACATCTAAACACCAGAGATTCATCTGCTGTAAACTAACACAGTTATGAAAGTCTAGCACAAATGAGAAGACAGCTGGCTGGAAAAACGAAGGGGGTCTATGAAAGCAGACAAATTTTTGAAGTAGAAGGACAAAGCGACAGTTTTGTTTCAGACGGGACCAACTATTGCGAGCGGCTGTTTCTGTCCAGGTGGTCGTTACAAACAAATGGAAAGCGGATGATGTGATATTGATTTAAACGCTGGCTGTACTCGTCTTGTAGCTTATTTTGTTGCAGGAAGCATTAGTAAAATGTACCACTAGATTTAGAATTTAAAATTTTACCTTGATCTTGATATCACGTTTTTATAATGATGACTTTATTTAATGTTTTTCTTACAAAATACAATTCCGTTTTAATTATAATATTGTATTGTGTAATACAAAGATAATATAATATCGTGACCGGTAATCTGCGGCGTAATGCGCCACTGTAACTATAAAGAAATTAAGCTCAAAGTTTTATTATAATATATTAACGGCTTCCTCCTTCATGCATAACGCAGATCGTCACTGCAGGACGTTTCCTGAAGTCGAGAGGAACAAAAATTTGCCACACATATGAATTGAACGATAACTATTTAAAGTTTAAGCTTCAAGTTTCTTTTTTTTGCGGAAGTACTATACGCCTATCCTCAAACGATGTGTTTTTGCCGTATCACTAGTGCTTTAAGTGTAGGTTAACTTCAAAGGCTATTTTGAAACTACCCTTTATTAACTTAGGAAGAACACGCCTGTGAAAATGATTTGCAGGACTGTCTCATCACAGTAATTACGAATTAGGATCCTTCCGTAATCACATCCATTCTTGACTCACGTTTAACTGAGGATTTATTTCGTTTATCACGAGCCACATGTTCCCCAACAGATACGGCAAGCTAACCTTCTACCCCTTTTCACGCTTCAGGCGAAGTAGCTTCAGGATGCCTAGACATAATTTTAAATTACTTAGCAGTGAAAGATTTTTTTATCATAACTCTTACTAATTCGAATAACAAGTGAACGTATCTCGTTTAAATGATTAACCTAAGCTTCTTCAGGAAGCTTCGTTTTGGAGGCATTTAAAAGCTTCGTCTGAATGATGTTTGGAACTAAGCGCGGAGGGCAAATATTTGTCATATGAATGTCACTAGCATAAAAATTCGTTGGGCTAACAACAAGTTTGAAGCTTAATAATCTGAAACGCAAGCAAACACAATAACAGAAACATTTAATATAGCACGTTATATTATATATTAGCGTACTCTTATGCAATTATTGCCATACGCAACGCTTGCCTGAAACCGAGACGTTACCAAGACAATTTCTTATACGAACGACAAAATCCTGCAGTTAGTGAAAAAGTTAGCACTAGCGGCCTTCAAAAGTAACTAGCAAAAGACCGTAGTCCCGGTCCATGGCGTGGCTCCACCCATCAACAGCAGCAGCATCAAGAGCACGGACGATAGCCTAAGCGAAAACTACTACAGGCGGATCCACTCCGGAGCTTATGTCTGTACGTGCCCACTTTATATTTACTTTCGTCGGAGTCCATCTCTTGTCTCCGCTGTGACCTGATGATATTCTCTGAACTGTCCTCGACCTGCGATAATCATCGGGTTTTCACCTTCCCGCAAAGACGTACATTCGTATTGCTTTGACAACACTTTACTGCCCACAGCCGTTGGCGACTTCGCCCGAAAGAGCCCCGCCTAGGTATTATTCTACCTGTGCTCATTCCTCGCTGATATGTACTACTCATGTCGTCTTAATTTTACTCTGATGTCCCAGTTGTGTGTTGCTGTGTCTTTATGGGGACCTGTCAATAAATATGGGTCCATATTGAGCTTACGGCGACAAGGTAACCCGTCTGTCATTTAAGTTAACCATTTTCTAAGGCTTTTTCTCGTCCGTAGTCCGTTGATGTGTCCACGACAACCACTCGGGTAGAAAACATATGGAGGCAGTAATGTCTCCACGCTTCTTTCTCGTATGGGAGCAGCAGCAGCAGCCTCATAGATTCGCCCTGCATGGGGATGGACCTCCTCTTCGTTCCTTACCTTCTGTACCCTACCTGCCATTCAGGCAACGGCTCTATGTCAGGTAAGGTATAGAAATCTTTGATGCCAGACCTAGCCACACACCTGGTCTAGGACGCCTATGTTTCCATACATCGTACAGTCAAGACCATAGGAATAGTTCAATATTACGACAAAGGGGCCGAGAAGAAGGTACCGCTGAGTGTCCCTACCCTATCCGTCGATCCAAGACATTAGGATGCTACAGGACAGCGCGACTAAGGGGGGTGGCTGTCGCTGTGTTTGTTGTGGACAGAAAGCTATCACCAGCACTAGTGCTGTCATCCTCAGGCGAAGGGACCCATGAAAAAAACCGTTCTGCAAAGCTTACTTCCCATACTCCTTCTACGGGGTATTTGCCTTGCAAGAGTTTTCGTCTGCTTCTTCCTCCATAGCCAACGTTCTACGCTGCGAAGATATGACGTAGTTGGCCAACAAAGGATCACCTATCGTCCGTCAAGGGGAGCAGTCCTTCGTTAATAAAATGGCTAGCTAAAACTACCCTTTCCCTGTCCCTGTATGAAAAATGTACGAAGTATATATCATGTAAATATGATTCGAACAGACGACAGAGATTGCAGATGTATTTGGTAGTTTAGTCTCGAAGAACAGCGATGACGCTTGCGCCAAATGCTCGCTGATTGCTGATCGAACGTCAAACGTAATCGGTACGATCATACGGTGTACTTCCTGAGAGCGGAGCTTAGCATATTTGGACTTACTCTGTTATTCTGCAGCAACGGAAAATAGTAAGAGTGACGACACAGATAGGTTAAAGCAATCATTGCGCCAGCTTTAAAGATAGCAGAAGGGTGGAATCCAGTTTACTGTTTTCTAATGACCGTGACAATGGCACATTCAAATTCAGGTAGTAGCTAATATATAAATGTATTAAATTAAATAAAAAAAAAGTTGAATAAAAAAGTATAAATAAAAATATCACTATACGCGTGATAACGTAATGGTTAACGTGTTTGCCTGCTAAATCTAAGGACTCGTAGTGCCATGTATTTGAAACAGGGCGTATATATGCGACTCTTTTCGTCTGGAAAGCCAGTCATTTAAGGTAATTCTTATTGGTCTAACTGCCAGCTGTAAAACATAGCAAAAAAAAAAACAGCAGACAACGTCGGTTCGACCGTTGTTCCTGTCTTCATGTACCACCGAACAAGTACGGATTGTGCATGGAAAAATAACGGAAAAAATAAACAGGAAAGGATCATTGAGCTAATAGTTTGGGAAGAGGCAAGTAGATTTTAAAATATGTGCATTAAACACGTTGACTTCACGGAACGTACGAGCGTAATTGTTTACTTCAGATGGGTTAGCCATGGGGCAATCAACGATGGCAAATAATTCGATTACATAAAGTTAGTGATTATAGTTACGTACCAACCTATACGCGCGGTTCTAGTTAGTTAAAATAATACGCGTGCTATTTGCGATGTTGGATATCATTTGCCTCAATCTAAACACCAACTCTTACCCATCAACCCTTGCCGCTCTATGCCAGAAAGTCAGAAAAAAAAATAGATACTGCCACAAACTATATATACTGGTTCAAAAATCTTTCTCTAGCTAAATGGCTTCACATTTCGAGCTACGTAACTTGTGTCGGATCAGCGTTACATGATAATTATTCATTGTACTAAACTGCCTTCGTTTAGTTATGATGAAGCAGCTTGAAGATCACTGAAGTGTCTGTAAAAACTCACTGCATTTTACGCGTATATTATAATGAAGTCAAACGGTCCTCAAACCCGTAGAAAATGTGAGCTATTATTTATGGCTAAGATACGATATTGGCCGAAACGACCCCAGTATAGCTTTATCGCTTTCGTTCTGGAAACGACATCTCCACGGAACACACATTCACCATTACACGGTTTGAAGAACAAAAATCACGGCTGTTGAAAAGAGGATCACATACGACAATAATTTGCAAATAAAAAAAGAAAAAGGAAAAAAATACGCAGTCTGTGGAAAACTCCACGCCGACAAATGATGTTATTGATTTCGTGAAGCTGGATAATAATAGCGCTCTATGAGTCGAGGCGGCCAAGCAAAACCGTTAATTCGGACCTATACTGTCAACGGCTAGCACGATTGTTAGTAATTGCCAAAATTCATATAATTATACCGCATGTTTTCAAGTTAATTAGGCCTATTTCTATAGGGGTAGACAATTACCGCTGTGGCAACTTTAGCGGAACCCGGTTTTGGATATTTTACGCGTTAACCATTGTTTTTTACTGTCAAAGGGGCATTCGTTGTTGGTGTTATGTCGAACTACTTGGCAACAAAAAATAATCATCTCCTGATTCATTAGTATTTCATACAATAATAATGAATCATTCCATAAGACACGCACTTACGCCAGTGAGCAAAACAAGATTAGATATAAACATCTGGCAGGTAATAACCTGCAATAATGCTGATTTTCCACTGTAAAACAAATAGGTATTAGTACCACACCGGGGCTTTTGGGTGTCTGCAACAGAAGAAAAGCAACAACAACAACGACAATGAGAGTAGCAGCAGGGGTGAAAAGGCAGTGGGAACAGTATCAAAAAGCAACTGCTTAGCAAAACCCTATATTATTGGCCAGGCCGATAACAACAGGCCGAGCAGGCCATAATCGTCTATTTACATTGCATCATCGACGTTTTCCCCGTCGTAAACGGAGGACGAATAAAAGCATATGGTGGTCTGTTATAATCATCGTCATCTTGTTTATCTCTCGTTAACAGACGAACATCTCTACTTGAAAGGATGTTGTTTAGATAGCTTTCAGGTTTATCAGCCTTGTCGATTTTTGATACATTTGACTATGGTCAGCAGCACAACAGCAGACCAAATAAACGGCATCGGCCTGCTGTGGCAGCATATCAACCCGCGAACACTCATCACGATATCAATCGTAACCCGTGTGGACTGAGCCCCATTGAGGGGTGCCGGGGGTAATGTGAGCTAAAACAAATGCACCTACCTATATCGATATATATATATATATATATAGTTAGTGACAATGTCGCAATAGGTCGGCCGACCTAAGTTCTTTCGGGAGAACGCGCTTCTTCGCGCATCGCACTATTTCTAGTTAAACGGTTGATCTAGTTGTTCGAAGATACTTTTAATCTTATAGATTCTCGTTATCAGTTTCACGACGGAGTCGTGCAGGTTGACTAGAGTCTTTTGATCAAACTTGCACAGGCCGAGCGTCAGATTCAACAGCCAACTAGGTCTGTCGGCACTCAGTCTGACTGACTCTCAGATTTAAGCTACGGCCGGGATATGAGGGCTACCTAAGGAAACTAACTTTGAATACATAATGTGCTATTGCCCTGCCAATCGCCTGACAGGCCTCAACTGCAAGGCGTGGCACTGTCACACTGAATGCCATACATGCGCTGCACACATCTTAATGCATTGAAAAATCTATCACTACCATCTGACTTCAGCGTTTTGGGCGATGCTAAAGTGATTTCATCGCAGCTAATCGACGTATATTCGGCTGTGGGATCAGTAGATTGGCTTGTTACGAAATGGCAGAGTGAAGCCAACGAGGGTCGCCCGTAAAAAAAAGCGTAATCAGTAAGTACTAGCAACACTATCCGGAAAACGTGGTCCGTTTTATGCCGGCGTGGTACGTCTATTATTAGTGTGATGTCCTGTTAGCTAGCTAAGTTATGTTAATCGTGTGCAATTAGCAAAAGTCATTACGAGAGTAATTTTCGCGTTTACACGTTCACCTGGTCTTTGATGAGCTGGCCTAAAGGCATTGGTTCGGCTATGGCCACCCAGAAGTGAGAAAGATCGATTCTTACGTAGGTTGTTCACGTACGGTACAAAACGGCACTCGATTCAACCTCTGAACAGCCTGCGCAGACGTTCACCGGTATACCATCTCTAATGCGTAGATAAGGGGTTCTATATCAGGCAAAATGGTATCGCGTTGAACCTATTAACGCCATCGTCGCCAACAAGACTGACGAATTCATTGAACTGACGAATACGGTGAAACAAAGCGGGTGGAAAGAGGTCAAAAGTAGCCTTCCAATAATATCCGTATCATCTCTAAACGTAATTCTATTTTGATAATAGAAGGTTAGTTTTACCAAATTTCGAGCCGTCGTTAGAACGTACGGGCTGTCTGCTTTTGTGTCTGACTTGTGATCTGCTGGCTGAACGAGAGAGTTGAGAATATCACTCTTAAATTCGTTGTTATTCTAGCCATAATCGGTGTTCTAACAACCCGTAATAACAGTCGGCTATTTATTACCGTGGACTCAAAAAGATTAGCACTCAAAGTAAGCTAAAATATACGTCATCTATTTTGGATAGAGCTCGGCCAGATCAGATGGTGTTTATGTCCCAACTCCCGGTATGCCATCCGGCTCTTGCCTAACCCTGCGATAATAAATTAAAGTTATAAACACGAATTCGAACACAAACGAAGGATTCAATAAGTAAGTTAAACACTTGATGTTTGCTTCGTCCAACACTCGCATGGTTCACGTTAGCTCAGCGCCTTGATACAAACCGAGACCGAGCTCTTCCACTAGTATTGGTAGTACGTCGCGCTATGTGCGCATGATTCTGCCAGGTCTGCTAACGCTTATGGCAAGTATGATTAGGACGCCTACATGTACAATACGAAAATCATTAGCTATACTTCTGACGCATGCGCAAACGTGTTGCTCAACACAGCGTTGTCTACCTAGGTTCAACATGACTCACTGCTCTACTCTTTTTTTTTCTTCTATCACCCAGAGTTCCTCATTGAACAGAGCTTTTCCGAGCTTTGCCTACCATTCGTTGTCTTTATGGCTTTGGTCGCAACACATTCCAGTTCTCCTTTGTTGATATCACTGGCACTGGCTACCCCCAAACACCTAAACGACCTACAGGCCGCTCCCAGCTGGGCAGGGACCTAGACCGACCTAACGCATGGGATGCTCTTAACTCACGCTCTCTGATTTATTTTCTCTCGATTTGATGGCTTTGCTTCTCCCGCCATGCAATCACTTGTGGCTCCATTACCGGCTCCACTGCCTTTGCCCTGTCTCCATCCGTTAGCAGAAATCGATGCCAAAAGAGACCTATTTAAAAAGGGCCGATGCTGAGCAAGTAACAGCTAGTGGTCGGTTCGCCTCTTGAAGGAGTAGATTAAGCCTTAAGGCGGAAGAGATGTAGGTAGAGCTAGCTCTAGCGTTTAGGCAGCGTCACAGGGGGTTCCTTAACGGTGGGTGAACGTCTTTTCCTTGAAGATTGAAGTAGAACTATTTTTATCATCGACTGGCCGATGTCCAACGTTAAAGTGACAGAGTTGGAATAGGCGAGGGGAAAGCAGGTGAGGAAAAGGAGTTCGGCTGGCCTGAGCGTAAGCTTGTGCAGAATTACCGGCATTTGTCACATGTTCACAGATGCATCAAGGGAACAGTTAGAAATGTGTGAACCGGTGCGGAACGGCCGGTAGGAAATATATGCGTCAAAGGGTTGTATGGAAGGAGCGCATATTTGGTGGCATTTCTTCATCTAGCCTGGTGTGTAAAGTATCTGCATATATATATATATATATATATATATATATATACATAAATTATTTGCGATAATAGACTAAGCGAGCGGAATTTGTCAGTTAAGGACACTCTATCAGTATAATGTTGTAGCTGCGTATTGTTTACGGTGGGTCAGATACGTACGACATAGATGCCAAATTCTTCTAACAACGAAAATCAGATTGCTCTTCAAAATGCAAGTAGAAAAAACACAGTACCCATCCTAGCTGGATTTATATTCTCATTTTGCTGCTACAAAAAAGTTACGCTTACGGTTAATCCAAATGCTCTCGTCGAGTATACTGTTCTCTGTCTAGGGTCTGTTTGTTAATAAATCGTACAGGAAAACAGCTGAACACAAATCCGATGAAAGATATGCCTGCAGAAGGACCTATTGGTAACCTTTATAGTCGCAACACTGGAATAAATCCTCAGTAGTATCTCGCCTATAACATCGAGAATTTATCATATAGCATCTCCATACATTCACACATGCAACCCACCGCAAGCATCGTATAATACAGAAGATTCATTTTTACAATTTGACGTAAGGGCAAAAGACAAAATGATACGGAAGCGGCGTTGCTCTTGTAACGACTCGTCCTAACGTGCCTCCTCGATGTTATGGTGAATTGATTAGAACAAAAGATTTTACTGATTCCGCCTTAACGATAATTGGTCTAGGTCGACATCTTAATTAATCAAATGCCAGCCAGGGCTTTAGTCTACGTGATAACACTGAAGGCGTCAACGAAGTAAGGTTTCTAAATGGAAGCCGTACCGCTTTATAATCGTACGACTTCGACCGACATCTCTAGCCATGGATATTTTGCGGGCTTCCCTCAAGCTTCTCTAACAAGCGTATAACCAAAGGTATTCAAACTAACTCGTATGGGAGAAAGGCTTGCTTATTTCTAATTCTATTCCCTTTACAGAGGAGGAGTAATGTCAGGAAAAATGAACGATACTTTAAATATACACAATGAAAGTATTCCTCATTTGTTTTTGTATTTGTTAATCCTATTGGAGGGCTGCGAGATGCTGAACAATTCCCTTCGCCGAGCACTGACTTTTTTTAAGGGCTTAATGTGCAAGTCTCGTTTACAGGCACCAGACGTCGCATCGTGCTACTTGCTTCAATAGCATGGGATTTAAGCCAGAATCTTCTGACCACAACGACCAAATTTATCATGTTAGTACTACAGAAACACTTGTAATGGTTCACCGAAACTGTCCCGTTCGTGGAACCTTATACATAGTTTTTGAATACTGCTACTGGAATACGGTCCTGCGTTCAATCATACATAGAACAGACTGGAACTTTCCTTGGGTAAATCTTTCGTTTCTTGGCCTCGCACTTTTCGATAACGTTTTCATATACCTAAGCTGACAGACTATTCTTTCGAGCTAACAAAGAGTTCGAAGGGTTGCAGTTTTATGGCTGAGCCAACTTGTGACAAAGGAGTATTTGTCATCGTTCTACGTAATAGCGAGAAAGCTTTTCATGAATTCGATATGCGCGCACGTACGCAGAAAAATGGGGTGGGTGTTTTTTAGTTTTATTCAAAGTCACTCGCCTCGGACATGATCGTATTATATTTGCTCGGTAATTCATCTATCGTGATATTGATGCTCCATTATGTTCTACCTTTCTATGACTCGATTCAAAACGAAGAAGAAAAACTATGATTCTATTCTATTACATACCACTAGTAGCAAGGTAATTCAAAGGTACCACTAAGATAGTCTCGGCGCAGCTTCTCCCCTGGGGGTTGCAGGTGAGCCTTTCGTCTATCATTTCCACAGATTCTAATCCTGTTGTGAATAGCCCGGATAAATCTGACTAGGCTTCTCTGGGGCTTCTGCAGCTACCGTTAACGCGAAATCAGCTGTTATAGAAAGACATCAATCTATAGTATACATAACAAAGGACGGTACAAGCAGCATACCATTGCAATGGGCATTATTGCCCTGACTGGAATAGCAACTGACGCTGAACAACTGAGAGAGCCGAGGACGGCGACTTCTATTGGGGGGCATTGGCGAAGATGGTCAATGAAGAGTGAGGACAATGTGAATGCCGCGCTTGCCCACTGGAGCCGGCTGGAGACGGAGTCGATCGGATCGGCGCAGTCTGCGTGTTAGCCGCTTTCCGGCTGTGGATGCATTAGTGGAAATGAAAGACATTCATGTTAGAAACCACAGGATCCGTTAGACGATGCTGTCCACAACTTATATCAATTTGTATCGAAGGAAAATGCACTAAGTGTTTCTCTGCCGCGGTCTATTACATAGTGCGATGACATAGGTATCACTGAAGACGCTTTGGGTAATAATATAAAAGCGAACGAAGCTTCTACAAGAACTTCATACCTCAGATGATATATTTGGAAGTGAACGCCAGTCCGCGTACGAAGAGAAGAACATTTAGTGTATAGCCTCTATTTCTGTTTGCGGTGCAGGTGGAGTGGTCTCATTATGTATTCCACTTTCTGGGTTTATGGGTTTTCTGTAATTGAAAACCAACCCTTATAGTTGATACGTGCTCATCTAGTCGATTTGTCTACGATCGATTTATCGGTCTCAACGTAGTGTTATGGTACTAGTGAGTGGTCGAAAAAACTATTGACTGTATTTCTGGCTAGATGGCGCTAATGTCACGTATGTCGAGTAATACGGGTATTGTCGTGTTTGCGTCGGTGTATCTTAAAGCTAAAACTTGGCAGTATTGAAGACGTATTCGTTCACATCGGCGTTAAAGTGCTTTGATGATGAGTGAAAACTATGCACGGATACACTTCAAGTTTATCACGACTGACGCCATACGAATGCAAAAAAAATCTGGTACGTCCGGTAAAGGTGCATGATAGGAAAGAACAATCGAAAGACGGCGTCGTCGCTTTTATTCGGTGTAACCGATGCTTTTCATCGCAGACGACCAACTGAAGAAATAGTTAGTAACCTTATTGCGAAAGTCAACCAAGGCATCTCGATGACCATAAACAACGCTAAAAAACTAAACGTCCAATTAGAAAAAAGCTGGCTAGAAAAATCTCGATTTTCTCATTGACGCAGAAGATCTTACTCGAGCGTATCTATTACTTCCAGCTGCAAAACTCTGCCGAAATACAATGAAATCATATTATTTCGAAAGCGATTGGTCAGGAGGGTGATGAAAGGTGGATTAGAAGCGACATTGACGAACAAATAAAAACAAGCCATAGCAATGTATTCCATAACCTGTAGCAGAGTTCTGACCGACGGCAAAAAACACGACGCTATGTGTTAGGTGGGATTGACGACAAACGGTGCACTACAAATTGCTGCCATAATTTACTCAAATTTCCACTAGCATTAGCTAACAAGATCGTAACAAGTTATTGAAAACAATTGACCGGAACAGGTGAACGGAAAAGACGCCGTCGTTTACCATCACAGTGTCAGACCACATACATCTGTCAAAAATTGACAGAATTCGAATAAAGACTTCCACTGCGTTTGCTGCATAACCCGGATCTGGCAGTATCTGTTCCGGTTTTCGAGGGACCCTTTGAATGGTAAATAGTTAGTTTCAATTTTAGGGATGTAAAATCCACTGGTAGTAATTCTTTGCCCGGAAATTCTCGAAGTGTTACAGAGGCAAGATCACGGTATCAGCAGAAAAAGTTGGTAGAAGATAGCCGATCAAACCGGCGCGTATTTAGTTAGGTAATATTACTCTAAGATATGATAGGTTCAATTTCGGCTTAGAAGCAGTCCAATATATTTTTGGGGGCAATGCAAACCAGCGGCTTGCATTAATGAGTTTTCAATATCACACCTATTCACAATATGTGATTGTGTTTTGTTCTCAAGAGTCATGCAAGACCCTTATATGCGGTTAATTTTTTTTGTGGCCATGAATTTTCATTTCAACGAGAGAGTTTCGGGGGGGGGCAATATACATGGTCTTCGGTAATCAAGATGTTTTTTCTGTTGCCTTTGGAGACAGGGCACACCGGCCGTGAGTGAGGCAGGAGCCGCATATAAAGAAGGTATCTGACCTTTTTTTCGAGATAGCACTACCTACCTACCTAGGCGGCCTGAGAAGAAAAAGGGTTTCCTCGATAAAAGGAAGCTGTACAGGTGCCGGGCGGAAGGTAAACGAAGTGCAAATATGTACAGAGAAGACGAGTGAGTTATATGACTGCCAGTCTGTATGTTTACCTAGCAGAACGAGGCGGGCTTGCCGCTGATGAAATAGTTTCAAGATACTGATCTCCACAAAAATACATGGAGGAAAATCAATGCCAACTAGCGGGACCCTTCTAACGGATTACTTGGCGTATGAGTAAGAGTCTAACGACCGGAACCGCTTTACAACGAAATGGCCGGAAGACTCTTTTTTTTTCGTGTGCAATGCAAGTACAAAGTTGTTTCAGTGGTGAATTTCAATCAAGACCCTACTTTGCACTAGCTCTATAGCGGTTAACTGGTTTTTGTTACTACACAGACAGGAAGAGGACATAAAACCGTAGACAGAAGAAGCGCTTGACAGATTCGCTCTATCGCGAACGAGAACGCGTACCGTTTTCCGCTTACGTAAATTTGAGCTACGAGTAGCGGGTTGACGTACGTACGACGGGGATCTGATTATGTCTGGCGTCGGTCCACACTTACCTGAAATAACAGAATTTCAATGTTAAAGTGAATATATATTTTAAGGAATCTTCGTATCTATATATATATATATATATATATATATATATATATATATATATATACATAAAGTCGGATAAAATTCACTTAACAGTTCAGAAATTTGCATTTTACATCTGTTTAAGCAGTAGGATGGTAGAAAAAACTGGTAGGTGTGAAGAACAAATAAAATCCAAGCGACGACTCTCACACTTTCACGAGATAATTGCCTCACCCTGTATAATTACATGAATCCTTAGGTCGCGCCATAAGTTCGATCTGAAACTATATTTAGCTTTGAATGAGAGTAATTTTCTATCCAGATAACTTTTTTTGGCCCACATTTTTGGCAGACCCTTAATTGGATTTTTCCAATAGTTTATATATATATATTTATTTGCTATAAACTGGTCAATTGTATTTCTTACACAATAACAATAAAAAAAATCATCCCACTAAGGGAATTTTGTAGAGATTAGGAAAGATCATCTTTAGCAGAAGCACCGTTGAGATGTAGGGCAGGAAAAACGTCCTATTCAAACTTGTACAGTTTTTGGTAGGCTATTAAAGATGTGCAAAGACTTGATACTTTCATGATAAACATGACTCTTTGCCTATTCACCATAGCCTGGTGCATTTGTTGGATGCGCTACCTTAAACGATCAAGCTGTTCACCATACTTCACTGAGTAAATATGTTGGCTGTTTGGGATGGCTCAAAGAAGGTCACTATTCTGCAATGCACAACATTACCTTCTTTAAATGGGGTTCGGCTTAAGCCTCCGTTTGAAGGTTATTATTGCTCTCTAATCACGGTATGTCTCCATCTAAGTAACTTTACTGTAAGTTATTTACTTTTTACCACTTGCAAACATCCTTGCAAGAAAAAAGGCTGTCTTTGCATAATTTAAGGAGATAAACTGGTCGTGTGAGCACGGTCAACTCATAAGGGGCAAAAATTTCTGCTCGATTGACATAATCGTTACCTGGTGTTCGTTATCTTGGCCTAAACAGTCGGGCTTGTATCATAATGTGAGCTCTGCTCGTCTATACTGAAAATTTCACCGTCTTCATAATCAGAAAATCGAGCTGAACGTGCCTTGCCCTCTATGTTGAAATTATTACCTCAAAAACGGCCGAACCACATTGTGATCCTGCGATGGGCAACAATATTGGATCTACCTACCGTACGCATTTTCTCACCAGTTTGGATTATATTTAGCCTTTTTCAGAAAAAAAAAAACTTCTCATGACCCCATCTTTGAAGCTATGTGCAGTGTAACAGAAATATACAAATGAATCTAACATGGCGTCAAAATAGAACTAGAAGATAGCCCTATAAATATAATGAACAACCGCTTTTCTACCCTGGCCTAGAATGGAGATTTTCAATTCTGACCTATTCCAAAGTCCGGAGCGAACTAGTGAGACGCCTTCAAACCAGGAGCGTTCATAGCAAACATGTTGCAAAATAGACGTGGCAGGCATCGCTATATACTGCAAAACATTAATTGAGCCCAGTAATCTCCTAGAACTCAGACTGGGTTACTGTCGAGCTCGGATTGCCATTTGTCGGCCATATGTCGATCGACTTCAAAATTCGATTAACAAGACTCGCTTGTGTCGAGTTGTTGACTGTCTAGCTTTATCAACAAACCCGCGAGTATAATCCACGTATATATATATATATATCATATTTGAACAGCTTTACACCGAGGTAATACGACGACTCCAGTAGCCGGCTTGATGGGATGAATATGTAAGGTTAAAGAATCAGGGTTTAGTAAACAGAACCTCACACCACGTACGTGAAGCTATTCCTTTGCGTGCCGTGAAGTAAAAACGTTCTCGTTCATACAAATACGTTTACCTTTTGGTCATTATTCCATTCGTTCATGTGGAAACCAGCTTGTCGAATTTTTCTTCTCTTCCATATCATTTGACACTTTCATTGTTTTCACACGTTATTACGTATATAAATCTTACGCGTTTGTATGAGTACAAATACAAATATCTAGCGAAGAACGCTAACAGGGTTTCATCATTATTTCGGTCACGTTACGTTGCCCGTAATTGATTGATTATGTGAACAGCTTGATCTTTTTTGTGCATTGGCTTATTGTAGTTAGTTAAAGGAATTTTATTGTATTTTGCATTTAAAAAAACTGTATACTTTCTGCGCTGCATTTTCTCGTTGTTTGGAGCTCGTTAATAAGAAATCTTCGAAATCGATGTTTTTCGAGATAGGAAACTCACCGTTATGGAAATAGATAGAAAAGAGAGATAGGAAACTCACAAAATTATGCCTATCGGAACAGATCGCCAGCCGGTTAAGGGAATAACTTTTATTGGTTGATAATAGGCAATCAGAGTCACCACTAAGTTGAAGTTAAGCAATTAATGTATTACTATATATAGACTTGTTCTCTTAATTTTTGCTGTTCTAAAGAGTGTTTAGGGATTCAGCTCGGTACCAATGAAAATTGTTATCAAATGACTTCAGCACTGGCTTCTTAAATAGGCACTTCCTAACTAATAAAGGCTGTGTAATTATTTTATGTATAGCAAACGTAGCGACGTATATGGTAGATTATAAAAAAAAGTGGTATTCCCCTATTAGTGTTACAAGGAAACCTATAACGAAGCGGCGATGGAACCGCTTGTTCAGCAAACCGAAAGCCGATGAGTTTCCTATCAGATCAAGGGTCACCGCCTATGAAGTAGAGAACATTGAAGCCCCCGTTATTTCCAATAGCCGCAAAATCAAGCAGTTTTAACACACCGCCAATAGAGCTCCAGTTTCTAATCTATGCAATCGCAAAAAAAATTCGCATTCGAAAAATCATAGACTATTCCGAACGACTGAATCGCTTGTGTCAGGTCGAGAGCACCTGTATGGCGTTATCGATAACGCAAGACGTCCTTGCTGGCCCTTGAGCATGTTATTACGTTGTTCGCAATGGAATACGTCACATGTACGTGCATCGGTCAGCCACTTTTGTTGTGATCTTTCAATATATATACAAATAGAAAAGTAAAATTTAGTTCGCTTTAAATTTCGCACGAATTCCATCAGCGCCTGTTGGCTTTGAAGGCGTAAGGTCATCTGCCTGCGCCAGTTCACTTAACGCACATTCCATTCAGATCAAGCAGCCGCTGACTTGAGGTCCCGCAGCGTGCCATGAGGTTCAGTGGCCTTATATGGGTCAAGGCCGACGACACCGGGCGCCTTTATCTTAAGCACGTACAAAAGCCCACCTCCGTCCATGTCAATCCCCAAAGCAAGCTCTACAACTAGCCAATTCCTTCGTTCCTCCATGGTATTCCAACTCATTTGGTCGAGTCGAGTTAGCTTGAGTTGAGGGTTCGGAGGAGTCCGATGCCCCGTCATCCGACACCCCAGCCCGTGATACTCAGCGGCACTCGCTTCGAAAATATGGCATAGACTCATTGCTGTCTCTTCCTACTATATATAGCTCACTGTTCCAAACAAGTTACAATCAGGGACCTCTCCTGCAACGAGCGTCGATACAACCACCGTTAACAGGGTACGGCCGAACAGACCTAAGAGAAGACATAGGGTAAGGGAGAAAACTGAAGAGTTATCCATATTCTCGTAGTTTCCCTGCCCCTTCAAACCTCCTAGTGCTCACCTTCCGTTCAGGCCACCGAGACCTTTCTGCATCTTCAGTTTGTTGCCGAATACGCAGTGGTACCGATGACTGAGGCAAGGCTGTATCTTAATAATCGCTTTTAGCCGGCGACGACAATTCGGAGGTGCACATTTATATTTAGAAACAAACGCGCCGATGCGGGAGTGTCGGCTGAAGCTGCTGCAGCAACGGGAATGAGGAACACTGTTCGTTACCAAGTTGTTCTCGTTAGACGCTCGCGCTTGTCTTGCCATTGTGATGTTGACGTCTACGCAGCGTTGACGGCTGACGCTATTGATGAGGTGTATGGACCAATCACAAGCTTAAGATTTGTATGGACGTCCTTTTTGCGTCTGCTTCGGAGTCCGCAGGTGAAGCAGCGAACCGGGGAGCGAGGTCGGTAATGGGCACGTTCAGAACAGAAATAGTAGAAGCTGAATATCGTCATATTCATTTCCCACAGCTTGTACAACCCTGGGTGGGATGGCAGAAGCCGGAAGCAATCGTAGAGGAATGATCCAAGATGTAGTAAGTGAGATAACGTTTATGAATGAATAAAGAAAAATAGTAAAGAAAACGAAATATGTTCCAGCTTTGAAAACAAACTGGAGTTTTATTTAGAGTCTTACGTGGGCTGCAGTGTGACTTCTTTTCGGTCCATGCATTTGCGTCATTTTGTGGGGGTGGGGTCGAAATTACTTGCCATTAAATTTTCTATCGAGAATTTTTTTTAATAAGTGTGCTTAGATGATCAATAAATTAGTAAATATGTCTGCATGTAAAAGCAGAACAGAGCCATCAATTCTAGCTAGTTTAATTTTAGCATTATATATAGTTTACTTGTTAGTGGTTGAATGAATTTCAGACAAAAACACAATAGTCATTATTATTGTCCTTCATAATTAGTAGTCTTTGGATAGCTCTCATTATGAAAGTTTTTAACTGCGCCTGGGTCCAAAGTTCTGGTCTTCCGTAGGTTGGTTTATAGCATAATCGGGCATTCTGTATTAATTATCTTCAGCTGCGGTATATGCAGTTTGATTTTGCTGGTACCCAATGGTACGTATTTCCGAACCTTTTTTTTTCAAAGTTGCACCTCTTAGACAGAACCCCAGACTGCTATAGTTTGCTTTTTGAATTATAATTTCAAGTTGTTCTTCAGAGCCGGGGGGCAAACGAATTTTTGTCTGAAGTCCGTTAGAATTTTTCTTGCCTTCAAAGCTTCGCGCAACCGTGTATTGTTCTACAACGTGATAACTTCAGGGCTTTTTGCCTTTTCAAGGGCTTGAAGCTGCTTACTGCTTGACTCGATTTCAACGAGCTTACTAGAACCGTAATCTATCTTCATTATTTCAGTGTTATACAAAAACTTAAGCTTTAAGCAGCACTCCTTCACAACACACCCAATGGCACTTGGTAAAAGTTCGTTTACCTTTAACATGCCCTTCTTCTGGGCACGCATCTATGCAGGTGTTGATTCTTAGTTGTGTGCATAGTCGTATTAACAAAGTAGTTTATTCGTAAACTTCAAGATCCGAAGGGTTGAAACTAGTTTCTGTAAACGCCGTTTATTTATTTCCAATCTCACACACAGTTCTCATAGTCTCAGCCGCATTTTTTCAAGTTAATAGGTGGTAAAGCGAGCAACGGTGTCGCTTATGCCGTGTTTTTGACTGGTTTGATTTAATAACCTGAGCGATTGTTATTAAAAAACTCAGTCAAAGTTTAGCTGTCGCAGGCAAAATTTGGTTGGCCATTATGGCGTAAAGCTTCAAATGAAATCGCCAAACAAACTCTGCAGTTAATGAAGTTACTTCCCGATTAACCAAATGTTCTAATGGATACACTCTTAAGTGGACATTTAGAAAGCTCAATAATTTCCCATGATTATTATATCGCTATTTTCAATGGCAAGCGTCATTCGGATTCTCTACCGGTTAGCCAGAACCGTGGGCGGAAACCCTTCTTTTTCAAACTTCAATAGAACAAGCAGATTCAGTGACAAAGGGTGCGGATTTGTTTTTAATTAACGTATGGTAGGTATGTTAGTGAAGACAATACTTATTGCTATTAGTAGTGCACCAGGAGCTTCTGAAACTTGTAGCCAGCGATCTGAACGTTACCACCGTTACCCATTCAGATGTAAGAACGAGTGTAGTTTAATGCCACAAAAGATGGTATCATATTGTGAAAATAAGCGTTTCGAAAAATTCTAGTTGACTCTTGCTGTTGAAATCTTGCCCGGCGTTACTTATCAAGCAGACGCACGCCAGCGTAAATCAGTAAGCGTAATATTGACTGGGTATGCGGAATAATGAAAAAAAAAAAAAAAAAAAACAGTGTTATCTTTGTAAGCAAAACTAAAAGCAGTTACTGTCTTGGACATACTGAATGTGGTCGTATGACTCGTTACTAAAAGCGGATCCCAAATGCTCTGAAGACCAACAAGAACACGTTAGCAACGTGTTACCGGTTATTATTTGATCCTAGCAACTTCCGTACTGCGTTCTTCTACATGTCTAGCAAGATTACCGTTTGACGATGCTCAACACCTACGTACCTCGAAAGCTGACCGAGAAAGCTCAACCTATCCGTAACATGAACATACAATTATCGTTTATAATGGCTAGCATATATGATGTGGCCTCTTCACAATAACCCACATAGCAATTTGTCTATAGTGTCTTCGTTTCTACGAAAACGAGCTACCCTTCGAAATAACAGTTGATATTGAATTAACTTATTCTGATATTGATTAATTGAAAAAAAAAAAAACAGAAGATAACAGTTAAATATTTTCGTGAAAAAGTTAGTCTGCATAATTCACACAGTTCTAAAACTTCGTTCCATCATACAACAATGTAATTGTTCCCATAAGATTGTTAGTATTCATTAGAACGATAAGTTCATATTCAACGATCATTCACATAGCAATTTATATCAACTAATTTACGTTATACGTTTCATATGTCTCATCCGCTCGGTAGATCATTCTTGCTGGTACACCACTCGCAGATCTTTACAGGTCTCCGTTGATAACAACACTTACTTACGCCGTCCAATGGGTCTTGGGCGGACTGTTTAATCGAGATAACGGTCAGACTGACATCTACGGGCAATCCGGCACTAACCAAAGAATCGTACTCATTTCCTTCTCATGTTTATGAATCGTTCGTATGAACGCCTGTATGTGTAAAGGGCGTGTCGCTTTCGTACACGCGTGTCGGTTCTTTTGAAGTCTCCTTGGGTACACTTCTTTGAGACTAGGTGGAACGACGAGCAACTACTCTGGTACACTGTTTCCCTTTTTCCCACAACGTGCCCACCGTCCCCGAACTATTCGCAGTTATCGTTATTGTTGTTTGAAAGACGCTTACCGCCGTACTTTTATTTCGAACCTTCGAGTAAACACTTGAACGTCACCTCTGTTCCCCGCCCTTTCCTAATGTCCATCTTGCCCAGTAACCATTTTTTGGAAAGCCATCGCCAGCACCCACGTTTAGAGCCAAAGAGGACAAAAGTAGTATGCTATCCGAAAACTGCCAGAAGGCTTGGAACGATCGTGGGATAATCTAGCTGGTAACAATTTATGGTGGACATGCTAGCTTTTATGACTTGAGATGAGCAAAAGAGAACAAAGAATAGTAAAGGACTGCTGGGTGGTAGATGCGGCGGGTATCACTGGCGATGGCACTGACGTGGTGTGGCACGGCACCAATATGTCCTATTTATTCGTTCCTGTGCAACCATCCCCTATGTTGACGTATACGCCGTCCTGTCTGCTATACACTTCATCTAGATCTCGCAGCCTCCCCCGATTTCCGTCAGACTTCTCTACCGTTGCTGCCTGTATACTATAGTGGCTCGGCGACGAGAATTCGGGAAGGCTGCTTTGCAGCGCGTCAGAGATGTCGAAACCCCCGACAGAGTTCTGTGGAGGATTCGCTGCTCCTACTTCTGCCGCGCAAACTAAGCGGTAGGCTTGCTGTGCTGCCTTCTTTAACGCCGGCCTTCCGCTTTGCCACTTTACCTCCATAATTCTTAACGAAGAAAGAAAGAGAGCTAACAGCGGGCCGGTAACCGCCCGAGCCGCTACTGGCTCCACGCCAACCGAATTCGCGCCGCCACTCAGCCCACAGCAACGGTTCCCTCCTATTTTTCACTTGGGGAAAAGAAAGAGGGTGATTTCGTCCTTCCTTCGGCGTCTCGGGGGGCATAATATATTCTGACATAAGGCCTTTTGTCGGCGTCGTTTCCGTTGACGCAGGGACATCCAAGTATGCCTCACCAGCGTCACTCCTTGCCAATTCCTGGCGCTGCTGAGATAAGAGTCAAAAATCCTTCGGAGTAGAACTGTACCACGTCATCAAGCTACACGCATGCACGGTGTAACACATGGTGTCCGGCGGACTTTTGCAGCTGCACACACCATGGCAGTTTACCTACCGCCGCTCCGGGAAGAAAGCAGAAAATACTCTAAAACAGAAAAGGAGGCAAATAAGACGAGGCAACTCGACTAAGTATGACTGCGAACAAGACAAAGGCTTATTTGCTTCGCTGCGTTACGGGCTCATGACGGATGCCTTGTCTGAGCGTACAACCGCTATCCGCCTAGCAGGCTATCCGCCCGATCGACAGGATCTGACGTTGTACAATATTGTAACCAACACTGCCTGCCCTATCGACACCAGTACCTTTCGCTCGGGCACCTTTTTTGTGCTTGCCTCTTATTCTTTCTGGCGGGCCCTAATTTACTTGCCGCACGTTTTCTCTACCTGGACTCAGCCTGTACCGGCCTGGAAGCAAGCTTAAAAAAACGACATTTGCGACAAGTCACGATAAGGTTAGTTTGTTTGTCTATTTGTCTGTGAAGCTCACAACTGAACTAAGCGTGATCTCGTTGCAGTCTAATAAATAATTCACTCGGGTTTGTGAAGGTCGGGTGGCCGGGCGCAAAAGGAGCTACGATTTTTGTCGATTCCCAATGTCTACTCATGTACCCAATCTACGATAGCAACGAAAGCTCGCAAAGAAATTGTTTGCGCACACATGTCGGTCGAACTGGGCTCAAAAGTAACACTGGGTACGCTGTTAAATCGAAACAATGGAGAGATTGAGCAGACTTGGCCACCCGTTATGACCGTAATTTAACCAACACTAAATCTGTATCAACATCAGCAAGACGTAGTCGTTATGGCGCAGCAATAACTTGTTCAGATATCGAAGGTAGAGACGCCAAGGAAATAGGTCTAACGCTGAAACCCTTAAACTCTTAAGCCGTTAAAGTGCAGTAAATTAAGTGTCAGGACGTTTGTTTTGTTGTGATGATAGGAGCCAGCCGTCCGGGGCAATCCTTAACGGTAGTGCCGCATGTAGAACTTGATTCATTTTTAACTAAGATCAAGCAAAACAGGATAATGACATTTGTAACCGGACGTGCCATTTATACAGAGATATATACGGAACTAGAACTTCTTACGATTTCCAATGTAAACAGATAAATCTATGTTTAATCGTAGTATTGCATATTGTAATGGTCCAATGTTCCTTGAAATAGTTGAGCCGCAAATATATATATCTACGTATGGTTAATGAGACACGTCTTACAGCTGGGTTTCTAGGCTTCTATGTACCACCGGCACTACGTCACCAAATATCAAAATGTACTTAAAATACCGCGTTATAACTGTATTGATTACATTATGATTTAACAAGCATCGAAATAGGGGTTCGATGATGGCTTCGAGGCGTGGGGCTGGGATCGGGGTCGACCACTTTATGGGGACCATTTATAATTGCAAGAAGAGCGGGGTTTTGATAAGGAAACCATGACCGCGCTCCAAGACCCTGACTCGACTCTAAACCAACTGTTTTTTTGAATGTTCAATGGCTGACTGCGCTTACGACTATACAGTATATAGTGCGGGCCGATAGCATAGAAAAAACAATGCAGCATGCAGAAATAAGGTAGAACACATGCATGTACAGGGTGAGGCATTAATGGACCAATTGGAAAAAAAATTTACCAAGAGGAAAAAATACGCACAGTTAGTTGCTCGTTGCGTAGCTAAATAGGAGCAGCACCACATCAACAATGGTACTACTGGGGACCAGTAAAGGTCTGTTATAGCCCGCCAGGAATTGACTTCAGCACACGTACCCATGTGTTGGATTTCTCTCCAAATCTGCCTTGCTTCAGATGGTACTGCTAATGGTCGTTAGTTTCGTTTTATTGTTATTCCCGGGTAGCTTGGTGGGTAACTTATCTGCACGCTAATCTTATGGATACTTCGTTTTCTTGGTTCGACCCAAACACGGGCACACTTCGAAGCATAGAGGTCTCAGGAACTCAGCCACTCAGGCAATAATGTGAATGACTATTAGTTAGTGTTGCTTCGTGTTGTGTGCTTCGATGTGCGATCACCACTGTCAATGTTCGTAAAGTAGTTAAGATAAGTATGAAATTTTTTCAAGGTGCATGCGTAAGAACTTGGCTGACTGAATACATAGTGCTTGAGTTTCCGGCGCGGATATAGATAGGGAAGATTATTATAACTCTGCCTTAAATAAATTCAGTATATCACATTAGTCAAATGGCTATCATTGCCAAAGCTATTGGGGACTGATAAATTTTGTCTTTCACTCAGTATCGTTCCAAGGTGAAGACTACTTGCCGCAATGATTAAGACAACTGGACTGCGTACATCTGTTTGATTAAACAGGTGTACGACGGAAAAGACATCATGGATATTCCTTAGGGGGCATTCGCGTCTGGCCTTCGGAACGTTATATAGTTTGAGCTCAAGTAAGGCTATTCGAACAACTTATAATTAGGCGTTGTAACAGAAAATGGCTATCTTTCGATAACATTTCGTAGAAAATCTTTGCCGGCTTCCCTTTCGTCGTTATACTGAGCTATGGAGAGTGAGGATTCTTTTTGCAGAACACAATGATAACTTACGAATCAACCCAGGTTAGCAAAGATCGTTACGTATTTGTCCAACGAAACATTCAAGTGCAAGTTCAAAGCCATCTTATAGCTAAGGCTTAGTCTGCAGACATCCTGCCAACTTCTGATAGTAGAGTGTAAATATTAAAGTAGTTAGTCTCCCATTCGAATCGCCTACAGAATATAATGAATTAAATTGACTAAGGGCGGACCATCGGTGGCGCCAAATAGAGGAGCTCGTCACTAAATATGGGGTACGTTGGTTTTCCTTTCCTACCAAAAAAAGCGGTCAGGGTCCGTAAGCTCTTGTAGATAGGACAAGTTTGGCGAAGCAACAGTCCGACTAGGGCTAGCCAGACGACTACCTAACGAGCTCAATGGCTACAAAGGCTTGTATTACCGGCTTACCGTACTACAAAAACTACTCGGCATAGATCCTTTCAAGCATGACAACCGATTGGTCAAGATGAAGCTGGAAATGCAAACGCGAAAAGGGAGTGAAAGGCCCTTTAAAGGTCGCTCAGCGAGAATTCAGATATGAGGATACCACGGGTCAGGTGGGAACAAGACACTATGTGGGACGTAAACCCCAGGTCATTCGAGTTCTCCATATTGCTTTCGGTCAGTGTGAAACGATAGGCGGTGAGATCCAGCATTACAATGCGTCACACGCACACAAAGTACGTGACATATTATAGCGTGATGTGTGATAAAGATATAAAACGTAAGTGATATGTGAAAGGCGAACATACACGCTGAACGTGAACTAATGAGGTTCCGCGCGCCGACGTTATACGAGGTGCCCTCAGTCTACCAAGGTTACTAAGATATTAACGATTACTAGATATTACAGAACGAAATTATTATATACTACTTCAAAGACCATCACTGAATGTTACACTAAGGTAATTTGTCTCGATAGGTTATTCAGTAGGCATTTTCTATACACAGTGTTGCATTCGTCTGCTGGTGGACCCTGTCTTTCTTCAAGCTGTTCGAAACTTTCGTTCTCCTTCCTCTTTACGATGCTGCCTAGCCGGTTCTGAAGTTCGGGCTACATTCGTTCAATCGGAAACGATTATCACAACAAAGCGCTGGTAGCATGGCGTCGTTTGTGACACAATGTATACCTACTGTCAGTCTGAGATGAAGTACATGAAGCCACAAGCCTAACAGTGCTTTCACTTCAATAGAGCATTCACTCCTAAGCGGTCGGCTCAGTTCTATAGTGCATACGAGCCATGCGGTAAAGACAAACGCCATGATGCTATCAGAGCTACTCAGAGACAGTCTGCATATGTGCGACCTAAATGCACACCGTGACCGGACCAACCCATAGACCCCCGTCGTAGTGATGTCCATTTAGACCGCAAGTGCATCACGCAGACCTCGAATCATTTGACTTGCCACGAGCTCGTCTCACTAGCTTAACGGGTGGGCTCGATTCTGGCCATGCGGAAGTTTCATTTAAAGCTATATCGAAACTATATCGCGACTGAGCTGCAGACGTTCGAGGATGAATTCACGTTAGTTTATTCATTTGGCCGTTTCGGTTATCATGAGTAACCAAGAGTATACAGGTAGTGCACAACTCGCTATGTGGCGAACACGAGGATACTACGCGTGCCCCGATGGGCCGAGCGTTCTAATAGATTCATAGACGCTACACATTGTCCTCGTAATAGGGCAACGGTGACGTATTTACCTACTAAACTTAGGAACATGTGCTGATCTAGGTTCGAACCGACCCTTTGTTTCATGCTGAGAGATGGCCATTTGAGGTAATGCCTAACGGCAAAATTAGATGTAAAACACATTTTTTTTTGCACTACACACACTGATACAGCGTTCGATTGAGTAACTGTAGCTCTTGTGATACAATATGTCGCAGGTAATATAGCGTTGCAAATTTGCTGTTCTCCGATATAAGGACTTGCTTAAGGACACAAACCGCGTTTCGGTTGTCTAGTTTGGAAGCTTGGCCTGAAAGACTGGTCGGGCTACTACCAGCATTAGACACTTGCTAAGTAAATTACTCAGTTTCGGGTAAAGGATGAGTAATATTAAGCATAAGAATAGAGTAAAGTAATTAACGGTTTCTCAAAACAGTGGATCTTCTTTAGACACGGTTAGTGTGACAGCTCGTTAAGGGAAGATCATGACAACCGTGTCTGGTTGTGTCTCCTCGAATAGCTGCTTTCGAAATAGAAAAAGCTTTCAAGTAGCTGCAAGACGTGAATTCAAGAATGTACTCTTGTATTTTATCCTCTAACCTCAGCTAGTTTGCCTCATCAAATTAACGGGTACTCTAGTGTGATAAAGTATGATCCGTGCTTATCTGTATTCCATGAGTAAGGATAGTTAAGCTCTATATCCAATAGTTATATATCCAAAGGGAAACTCTACTGCCATAGGACGCCAGAACTTCGGCCGCCCTCAGATACCGCGAAAAGCCGAATTTTACTTAATGCGCTTAATAACTGTGGGGTTAGCAAGATAGTACGAGGTCATGACCAGTTGTGCTGTTTTTAACTGAAACGCTATTATAGGCATCATTACGGTACATTAAGTGATGGATAATAAACTTTATCGCCAAGCTTACTATTTCTCATAACATGATAAAATTTGGTTAAAGCTCAGCTTCCCTCTTCACTTTTTTCAAGTTGCCCCTTTGCCTGGCACGTTACTAATTAACCGCAAACATTAGCGTTTCCAACATGTCTCTCACATTTCGAAATGTTTCCTGATCTTATTATTGTTTACGTTTTCATGAGGTTTTTCCTCTGGTATTCATATTTTGCTATTTGTACACGGTGTTGTCTTGGGTTTCCCTCGAGCCGGAATGAACTGACGCAAGCCTCATTGGGGTTTGCGTTGGCAGCTACCTGACGTCTCTCCGACGGCGGCAGCCGGTCTATGGCCTGGCTCTGTTACAATGCGGCTTTGGTTCGCCAGGAAATGCTGTGTAATGTGGTCAAAAATGAGTTAAAGGACTTCCGGAAGGCTGGTCTAGATTTCGCTATCTGCCTATGTCTACCGTTTTCGCCCTCTTCTCTCTGTTTGCTTCAATCTCATCGCTAGTTCTATCGCATTTGCTACATTTGCTCTCCTCTTAATAGGGGCATCTGCGGAACGCAATTCAGTAACGGATGCGCCGGAACAAAGTGCACCGGATCATCGGCCTCATTGGCAAAGGGAAGACTATATCAATTTTAACCACCGGACAGCTCAGAATTGCCGACACTCCTATTGCTTTAGCGTTATCCTACTGCTGTAAACAGGTGGCATGAATCAACTTCTAGCTATGGCGAAGATTCTTTTCTTTTGCCGGCTTATCCAGTTGGCCGTACTTCCTATAGTCATTATGTTTACATTGGCAATAACGGTGGCGTGTTTCATTTTAGCTTCCTTTTTGTCGGCAAGAATTGGCAAGAAGGCTGTACGGTCTGGTAGGATTTTGATCTTTTGACCTAATTGCATCTAATAATTATTTTCACCTAATATTATTTAGATGAACTCGGTACATCACAGATATTGTTAGTGCACCATAAAATCATTTTCTCTATTTATATGGAATTATATTGAATAAAAAATCGTTTATCCAAGAAATGAAGCAAGCATCTCCAAGGTTGTAAAACTTACTAGGATAGTATTTTTATCAGCTGATAAAATTGCATTTAATTCGTAACCCACAGTCAATAACATCCCGAAGCATTGGGTACGTATTATGAATGTTGAGTATATTGCTACTGTAATACTAGCTTTCAATATTAGTGGTCCTATACAGGATGCGTAATCAAACGATTTCTATGTTGCCCGATATTTTCAGTAAAAAACAACCAATTCTTTCGGCGAAATCACAATTTCATTTGCGGCCAGGGTGGAGACGGTGAAGTCGCGGTAGATGCTGAGGTCGTTGTCGGCGTCATCCCCGGTACAAGTTACAACCTTCGTTATGGCATCTGCATTTCCGGTACGGCTTATTCTGTGGCTGGCACACGTAGATTCATAAGTATAGGACGGGAAAGCTCTTGCATGCTCGCTCATCACCGCTGTCAAGCGGTGTTTGTATCTTATCGACCAGCCAACGTCGCTCCACATGGTTCCGTAATGCTAATTTTCAATAATTCATATTGTATCACGCATACGGTGTTTCACTTGGGCAAATTTTGTCGTCGTGGACCAGATGAGTCGAGATGTCGCAGTCTGAGGGCAAGCCCTGTCCGTCCGAGACACAAGATTTAGACGTGGAGGTTTCGCCGAACATAGGACGAAGCAGTAGTAAATGGCCGTAGCGATTTATCGCATAGCGGTCAGAGGATACTTTGCTTTTGGAGCATAAACGGCATCCCACACATCGCAGAAGAGAGACACCTTAGCTCACTGATCCAGGACTCAGGCTATGGTGACTGCTGCGGTAGGGGAGAAGTATAGTTGTAAGCTCTTCATACAGCCGAAGTTCCTTCACTAAGCTTTCTCCTATCCTTATGCTGGGTTACTCGTCGCCGTACATCCTCCTGAATATCAAGCAACGAGGCAGAGTTCATAACCGTACAATGATGGCCTTTCTCGTTCTCCTCATCTATACGGTAATATCTCGTAAGGATACGTAATGTTGGGGCCGTTTTAACGCTCTCCAAACAGTCAGCACCACCATTGGTAACAGCGGTGGTGCGCACCAAATGAGGAGCTCCGAAAAGGCAAGCAACGCCAAAGCAGTTAGTATTTACCCTACCGACACAAGAAAGCGATTATACACTACTGTATGTATGAGGGACGCAAGGGACTTACGCAGAAAACAGTAAGGACAGCCCGGTTGCAGCTAACATAGCGTGAGCAATAGGGGAAAAAATTTCTCTCCGCAAGTGCAAAACACACTGTGATTGTGATTGTTGCTCTAGATCTACCCAATGCTAAAGTAATCACTAATAGCAGAACTGCATGAAAAGACTCGAAATTTTTGCTAGGATCCACCCACAGGCATTGTTTCCTTCGATCGAAACGCTGCATTTACGAGGATATAATAAATACATAACAAGATTATAAATATTCAAAAAGGTAGTAAACATTGGCGGAAAAGAAAAGATTTGCAATTGTGGCTCGTGTTCGCAGGTAAATCCCTGTCTTTGACACATACTGTCTTAGTCGTACACCATTTGATGTTGTGCTTTTACTGTTAGACATCGAACTAACTGGGTACTTCGTGCAAGGTTGAATTATTGGGGTATAGGTTAAGTGGTTTCTGAAGGAAAAGTAAACTATGTAAAGGTCACAGAATTCCGGAGGCGATTTTTTTGAATCGACGGTATCCATGTACCTTTTTTGGGAAATAACATACATTGTTTTTTTTTTTACTTCTACTATACGCACTTCTGCTGTATGGACTGCTATTTGTATGGCTACGTAGAGCGTTTTTGATTGACCTTGTACAAACCAAAGCAAAGTCATCTTCTACGTAATGAACCTCGCCCATTACAAAAAGCCTAGCAAACACCCCCTTCAAGGACGAAGACCATGAGTTTGCAATCTTTTCCACAGTGGTAGTATTCCTGCTGTCACAATTGAATAGTATGCTTTGAACTCATAATATAGTTTTTTTTCAGACATTATCGATCCTCACCCGCAAATAGGGTTGAAACAGGCCCATAGTGAGACTGGTCTTCATCGTGAAATCAACGAGATTTTATTTAATAGGCCATACAGGGATTACAATTATTCGGATCAAATGGATGGCAACGGGAGGGTCTCTATTTGGAATATATTTATTGTACGTATATCTCATATAGTTAGCATTTCAAGTCGGATCGGTACAGGCAAAGATGCCATACCCAAATAATGAATATTTCCTAAATAAACAGTAAGTAAACAAAATATGCTTCGATAAATATAGGCGAACGTTAATAGTGTTACGGTATAAACAGTTATAAATTATGTCGTGAATGTTGAAAAAGAGGTTACACTATAACGGTTTTTCCTTACGTTCGAACAATTGCTTGTACATTATTGAACGCACCCTAACATAAATAATACTTTATTTTTACCTATTAAAGTTCATCGGATTGCGGTTGAAAAGCAATTTCGTAGAACTAGAAGAAAACATAAATGTATTTAAAGTAGAAAACCAGAAAACATCAACCTTGACTGTAAAATTGTGCGCAGTTAGGTAACCTGCACTTACGCAGGCAATCGATCCCTTTCCTAAGTAGGCAAGGCGTATTGATGCAATGGAACGCTTCTCCGAAGTGAGTTTTGCAATAGCGTCGAGTCGTAAAATAGGCAGACTAGTCAGCTCAAATAAGGAAAACGGTGATATCACCTCCCGAGTTACTGGAAAATTACAGCGTTATTTTTTGTATAACGAAACGATTCTCCTGAGCCGCCCCGTTAATTAGCGATACTGGTTAATCGGCGAAGAGGCCCGCAACTCCTATCATATTAGAGCTTCACCTCCTCCTACAATAACCTTATTATCCCTACTGTCCGCTACCTGATAAAGTATGCCCCGCATCGGAACTGCTCTGTTCTTAGGTTCAGGTGTGGAAAATCAGATTTGTCCAACGGGGAATGACAATTCCCTACCAGAAATAGAAGAAAGTCGATAGTTTGTAGATACCTAAATATAGTAGCAAGTTCGTTTTAATTCGAATTTGTAAAAGCTTGACAAATGATTAATCGTATTTGTCTTTTAACGCCGTCAAGCTGGCTGTAACCGTCGCCTCACAGGGTGCTTCACGGGCCTCAAACGTAATTATACCAGTAGTAACTGAATAGGCGAAACGCCCTTTTGAGCGCAAGGGCTCCGGCAAACAAATGTACCTGGGCGTAATAGGGCTCCTATATGCGTCACCTATAATAAAATTAATAGTTCGCTGATTTCATATTTTGCTAAGCTTTGATGAGTACCTGTTCCATGTGTATTTTCGAGATCATAATTTGATCTAATTTTTTTCGTAATACTTTAAGGTGATGCGCAATTTTTCTTCAAACAAACAAAAAAAAACAAGCAGACGTCATCTAGAGTAAATCGCTGAACAGGGTGTGGCTATGAACTGTATAACACGCGAGAATAACCCAGCAATAAATTCTATAAAGTGACCACTTCACTGGTACGCAGAAGAAACACCCAATGCTCAGGGGAGCCTCTGCTGCTTACGAATACAAATGAATACTCAGGAAGCTATGCATTACACTTGAATACAAAGCTCCGAATACTAGGTTTACGGTGCATGTAAATGTATCTGTTTCAACCAGTCATTTTTCTACATAGCAAACATGTTTAAGTTCCAAAGAGGTACTTAGTAAGCAATGGCACCAAACGAACAATCCAATGGATAAAAATCTATCTAGTAAACCTAACCTGTGCACTGCGATTCGTTCATACCACAAATGTGCTTTTGTGATAATAGATTTTTTTTTTCAAAAATAAGCTCTCTATATTTGCTAATAGACTAGAACTCTTATTAGAAAAGCTGTATCTTACTCTACTTACTTGTGTGCTGTACTTCAAAAATTAAAAATAAAGTACTGGAACTTGTTAAAATATGAAAGCAGTTGGTAGATTTCCAGAGCTAAACTTCATTACTAGACCTGATTTTAGTATTAAAGTATTCTACTCGTACATGTTGGAGAATTAGACACAACCTTAGCTTCGCCTCGTCTGGCCACCTATCTATGAAAATATTCACTTTGATTTTACTCTCCGGACGACTCTTTTAGGCCCCGAGCATTTCTACACTTAAATATTCCTAAAAATGCGGCAACCACACTGATTAGCCAGTTCATGAAAGTAGGCCATGGGACGCTTCTTTTGTGGGGTTCTTTGTAAAAAGAAAGCCTTGTAAAGCAAGCGTTTTTAACTAGGTGCAAGGCTAGGCAAATGAATATGCTTGCTCCAGGCCATTAATTATACAAACTAGCCGTCCCAATAGTGATGCCCCTTGATATAACTATAACTTGCCCTAGAGAATCTCATAGTTTTTTTAGCATAAATCTCATAGAATAGAATTGGTCCTTCCGGGGAAAGGTTTAAAATGACCACGAACAATCAAAGTGAGAAATATTGACACCTAAGCAGCCTCACTTGGAGATGCATAAGGTCTGTAAGGCGAAATTTATAGTGTTAACCTTGTTTCATAGAAGAAGCTCCTGTGAAAGATTCTTCGAAAGAATTCAGCGAAGTTAGTTAAAATACTTAAATAGGAGAGGATTAACAGATGCATCAGAGTAAACGACACAATAGAAGATGATAATACTATAAATCTCACATAATATTAATATCAAACACCTCCGTTCCGCATGACACCATCTCACACCTTAGATACACTATGTTAAAAGCAATTGATCCTATTTAATAAAAACACAAAACCTAGCCCGACAAAACAGCGTAACTGCGACATGGAACAAACGTAATTAATTAGCTAACGAAAATTTGTGGAGGGATATAGTTACAAAAAAGTAAGGACACCGCACGCGAAGGAAAAATTTGTCAGCCTCCGTGGCCAAACACCATGGAGTTGAACCAGCTAGAGCTAAAATGAAATTCGAGGGTTGAAAAAGAAGAAGACCTGTCAGCGCTCGAAGATCTGGTTAGGAACCTAAAAAACCAACCCTCAATTTCGGTGGGGGCGTGAAAAAACAAACTACTTTTTCTTTTCAACGGCTATATTCACCGAACAATAGATCGTGTTTGCCAAATCCACTGGCCAGCACACGGACATACAGTGTACGGGTGCTCAATATGTGCCTTAATTTTTGGGTAATTATACTACTGACACTCTGTATTTCATCCGGTTGCCTCCTGTCTACGTTAACCGGTTTCAGTGCTTGGGTGCGCCTTTTTTCGAGCAATATTTTTACCGCGCGCGTCAAAAGATAGGCAAGGCAGTGTCGACCATATGGCTGATCGACTCGCCTCACCGCTTAAATCTTGCAACCGCTATCAGCTTATTCGACTTCGAGGTTGTTCGCACCACGCACGCGTCATTTGGGAAGATCTTTTAATGGAGAGCCTCGAACAATAAATCGCGTCGAAGTTTCCTTCCTTCAGAGAGTGCTGCGATTACACATAGCTCAAAATTGCCCAACGCATTTCTTGGCCGACCTGTTACTGCTGTTCGAGAACCTAATTCGTTGTTTCAAGCTCCCAGAAACGAAAACTTTCGCGATCAGTCATGCGAACTGGGACCAATGGGGATTTATTTGCTTCGGACGCTATGAGAAAAAATGGGTGGAAAAAAGGAACTAGCTAAACAGACATGTCATACGTGCCATACGTGCGTTTCACTGTAGACTCTGCAGGGAAGCGAATTTACACAAGCGTCACTTTATGTATGGCTATCGCAGATGAAAGGGAACCTTAAAATAGATACCAATGTCACTTCGCAAGTTTCTGTAATTAGTTTTATGACTCCTATAACTTATACAACGTAAAATGTTGCAAGAGTTCTATGTACCCATTCTGATCTAATGGTGTTGACCTGTATATATAAAGCATTTGGTCACTGCCAGCAAACGTATATAAATAAATGAACGACGATTGGAATCCTGGTGATACGTAAATCGGACTGAGCTACAGTCAATTTTACATGGGTTGCTATGTGAGCGCACGCTTTTATGATACCTTAGGAGCGAGCAAGGATGAGCAGTCCAAATAAAAAAACGTTAAGATTTTCGAATGTATTTAGATGGACGTTGCCTTTCAATGAAATCGATGATTTGTTAACGAAACCCCACACAAAAATCCATCGCCGGATAGGTGTGAAGCATTATTGTTATTTTGTTGCAGTGTCATTGGCAGCCAACGGAGTAGCTGACAATAGTCACCGAAGGTACGACACTGCAGACGTTTGTACATAAGTTTAAAGTTGTTTTTTCCACTTTCGATTCCGTCATCTGCCTCCCAATGGTGAGTGGCTACCACAAGCAGTGCTTTCAGTCTGTTGAGCTACCATAAGCTTTTCTTCCCTATTAAGTCATCCTCCGTAAACTATGGTCTGATACCGACAGCACATGCAACAGTCCTAGCATTCAGCGCTTTGTGCTACCCTGCAAGCTTTGCAACGACGCTCAAATGAAACTTTGAAGTCTTTCGACTTCAAACTTTTTTTCCATATGAACGAAGTAAGTGAACTAAGTGGGCATAGAAATTTTCTTTTACTGTTAACTTCCGTTTCACCTTCCGCGTCTGGCGGTTGAACTGAGCCGACCAGTCTGCAATAGACTAACGGAATAAGCAATATCGGCCTGTTATGCTACCCTTCTAAAGAACCGTGTTTCTCCAATCCCCAACAGATATTGGGTAGAAGAAAAGGACACGTACAGTTCTCTTTCGGTTGCTACGAAACTGTTCTCCAAGCAAGTAAACTTGTTCTTTGCAGTAACCAAAGCAGCAATAAGCCCACAGGCACCGGCCGGCATCTTTCTTAGCAGGCCCGAACAATAAGACCTTGAGCCGCACAAAACTTACGCAGTCGTGCCAGATACCATGCAAAGACTCATAAGGAAAAGACAACGAAGGGCAGTAGCAGTATAGTAGCAAAATTAGGAAAGGCGATAATCATTTCATTCTTTCCTAAGTTGGGATTGAGTCTCACCCACCCTTTATCGCCCATGGAGCTAGACCAACTTGGCCTATACCCCGCGAGGCGGCCTCCTTCCACTTGCTCCTCGAGGAGCCTCCCGTTACCAGGAGGCTTCGTCTTTCCCTCTTAGCTGGGACGGCATAAGCGGCTCACATCCGGCTCTCACGACAATGTGACGATTACATCTGTAGGTGAATTATGAGATCGAATAACTTTCCACCTGGTAGAAATTTTTTGGTGTTGTTGCTAAAGGAAGGGTAAAAATTATTGAAAAGAAAACAGAACATCTATCTTGAAATTGTCTGGGAAGAACAGCGCACCGAATGCCTCTATTAGCGCCCCCTTTTCTTCCCACTGCTGCAGTGAGAAAATGACGCACCGTATTGTTTGCGACTGCCACGATTTGCAGTTAGACGAACGTTGCAGAAAAAAGAAAAATAACGCCCTCATCCACTATGTGGTGTTGTTCCATACTATGTATTATATATATATATATATATATATATATATATATATATATATATAGACGATCTTTTTGGGTTTCTGCGCTTGCTTTACAGGAAACTCTTGAAACGTGTAAATGATGAACAAACTAAGATTCATCGGATACCGATTTGCCTTTGGATACTATGGGACTACGATGGGTACTATAAAAATCTAAGTAGTATTGATTGTGATTTCTGGGTACTTAGCATGTATCAATTAGATTCAATCACTGACTTTTTACGTTTTCAATTATTTCTCTAAACTTGTCTATCATAAGCCTGTGTTCATGTAGTGTTGTTTTTTGTTTGTTGCAGTTTTTAATGTCTCTGTGGTTTTACGGCCAACGTCGACAATACGTAAATAAAGATACCTGTGAGTTTCTATTGGTTACTACAGATATTTTATGTTGCTTATAGAATACTCCATTCCTCTGTATAGGGAATAGCTGTAACGGTAAAAAACTTCAATGAAAATAACGGAATACCATTACGTAATATGAATATATTATATTATATATATATATATATATATATATATATAAAACGAAATGTATGCGTTCCAAATAGATATGGCTTTTCTCCTAGACTCCTTTATCTTATTTTTTTTTGTGTGAATGAATCTTTGAAATAAAGATATCCAGCGAACAGGTACAAATCCAGGTACAAACAATGTGCATGGATACAGCGCATCTAATGGATGGTGTTAAATTTTCAGCCAGTGCTATGTTTTCGACAGTTCAAAGTATGACCGCTTTTCCTGGCGGAACGACATCTGACACGTACCTCATTTGATTAAAAGAGGAATCAAAAAGGCCCGAAGTCTGAGAGCATTTTTTTTTGTTTCTTTATACTTACCTGACTGTGGCTTAATCATTAGTATCGGTGCGTTCTTACTTTTACTTACTATTACAGTCAAAAACGTTAACGAAAAAAACATAGCGATGTATATCGAAATGTAAAAAATGGCTCATATGCAAATATTAAAAACGGTACTAAATGTTTAAAAATAACTTTGTAGGCGCGCCCTCAGCTTAGTAAGTTACGGTTTTTTTCTGTGGGTTGCACCCTTTCCAGCCATTAAGGTAAGATATCCTGAATACATTTATACACAAACACCATTCAATAATATACTTCACTATCAAACCATCACCGCTGTACCTTCGTTAGTCGCTGTGTTATAGCCAGCAAATGACCAAGGAGCTTTTGAAAAGCATGATCGACTCTGCAAGCCTCGCCGAAATCCCTAAGCCCATTGAGTATATATGTGGAGCTGACGCTCGAATTTTAGCTTGAGCTCTGGTAAACTCATAAATAATGCTATAATTTAATGCGTTGCGCTATCGTAGCTGGCGAGCACTGACATAGCGCGTTACCTATTGCCCATGTGTTGTTGAACGAATCAGATAAAACAACTAAAACTTCTCGGAGACAACTCTGCTATCCATGAACACTTGTTTGTTTCGCTTGTTATCGGGTAGTTCGTTCTTCCCATATGATAATAATAATAATAATAATAATGCTTAAATATGAATCTAGTCACGCACTGATTTGCTGGCCCATTATGATATGTCGAAAATATGTATATCTTTTATAAAAAAATAAAAAAAGCCATACATGCATAATCCGCGTCTCCTCTGCGTAAGCGGGTAACTACTAAAACTTATTAAGCATTTTCTTACGTCCAGCTCCCATTTTCTGTAAACCGAAGCCTCGGAACGCTTGTACAGTTATATCGGGCGACACCTAGCGTCTTCGGAATACTACATCATAAATGCTGGCTTCCGCTACGCCATAAACTCCAACGCAACCGCATCTGCAATAGGACCCAGGTAACCAGACATCCTAATTTGCATCCTATTCCTTTCTTCTCGTCTGTTCTGACTGCCTCTGATCTTGTGCCATTCAAGACAGAGGACGAGAGTGGCTGGCTGGGCTGGATTTCAAGTTTTTGTATGTTTTAAGGCTGTTCAGTATTAAGGGCTTTCACGACTGCCCCACAGGCGAATATGTAGCGGTAGCGATGCAAACAAACAACCTACTCTTTTATTGGCATAAATGTGCATAAAACTAATACATGTTGGCAATGCAGTAATTGTTATTTTATTGTTATCTTGAGATCTGAAAACCTAATAAAACTAAGAAATTGTAAGAAATGTAGAAAAAACTTTTCGAAAGGATAGTGTAATACTAGCCTGCTAGCGAGGACATGTTAGATGTCGAATTAAACAAGATCACTTGGTATGAACCAGGAAGAGTAGTATTTCTGAATGCTTCACTGGAACAACTGACCCACGCATGTCATAACTGGAAATTTCATCATAAGAGAAACGGTAAGGGAGATCTCTCGTCTTGTCCCTCTCCTCTCGTCTCGTCTCGTCCCTCTCATCTCGTCTCGTCTTGTCCCTCTCGTCTCGTCTCGTTTTGTCTCTCCCTTTCGTCTTGTCTCATTTTGTCTCCCCCTTTCGTCTTGTCTCGTTTTGTCTCTCGCTTTCGTCTTGTTTCGTCTTGCATCTCTCTCTCTCTCTCTCTCTCTCTCTCTCGTCTTGTCTCCTTTCTCCTTCTGTACAATGCTATAGCGCCATTCTTGACCCTAGTTGCTTTGGCAGGTGGGTTGTTACACACTTCCTAGCGGATTCCGACTTCCATGGCCACCGTCCTGCTGTCTTCAGCAACTAACACCCTTTATAGATCTCATGCGCATTTCAGCTTTTGGCACTTTAACCCAACAATTCGTTCAATCCACAGCGCTAGTTCAAAATGGCCCACTAAGCATGCTTATTCAGCAGCGTTCTTCAATTGAGAAAATACTCACACCCATAGTTTGAGAATAGGTTGATGCTATATAGGCCCCAATACCTCTACTCATTCGTATCTCTCTCGTCTCCTTAAATGGTCGTTTTGTCTTTCTCATCTAATCTTTATAGATAGCAGTCTTGTCTCTCTCTCTCTCTCGTCTCGTCTCCCTATAGGGTCTCTAAGATGGCCGTCTTGCCTCCGTCGTGAAGCTGAACGAAAATTGCCTCAAAATTGCTAAATTGAAGATATTAAAATTGTGATCACAGGGTAAGATGTCGACATGAAGAGCGTACAGCAAACACGCAGTTATTCGCTCTTTGTTCTTTGGTAAAAGCGTGACTCCCAGAACAGCTTAGCCAGACGATTTGTATACGGCAGTATTTTAGATAGGGTTACGCTCAGTAATGATGCGACGGCCTTTTCATTGACGGAAAGATCTGCTCAAATAACAAACTGGTTGAGGTCACGAGCTTCGAAAATGCTATCTATCCTCGATTTTGACTCATTTCGGCGAAACTGTTCAGAGCGAAAGGTTCACTAGTCGAGCTTCAAAATGAGCAGCAGTGAGTAAACCCCCGCCGAAACCATCTTCAAAGATAGAGGGCAATATAGAATATTATATAACATCGGCAAGTGGCATAGTGCACGAGAATGGCAAAGGGAGCAATGCTATAGGACATTGGGTTGGGCATGCGCAACGTTAAAACCTGAATCATGATAAAGGTGGTCGACATTAGGTACAGATCATGGATATCGTTGTTATGCAAAAAACCAAGCAGGCCTGACTCCAGGCTATTGGTGCTCGTAAAGTAAGAGCACAGTTCCTATTTTGAAAGTTCATATGAGGCTTCCAGCATTGATCTAGGCGTTGTAGAATACATTTTACTGACTGTATTCAAACAATTTTTTCACAAGATTCAATAGTCACGAAAACCGTTGAATATACACATGAGTGTAGGCCTAACAATCGAAGCAAACTAGAAACTACGCAGACGAAGACAAGACTAGTGGGGATACTCCTAACAATTCTAGATATATATATATATATATATATATTTGATGCAAGGCTTGCTTGCATCGGTCGGTTTCCTATCCTTCGTTTCTCTCATTTTCCCTGTGATAAATTAATCTCCGTTAACGGAGCTTATCGTTACTAATGTCTGTAAGTTTCGATGATCAATTGTTGTCTGACGGACCAACAGTCGTGGTACGTACATAATGGAATATTCGGAGTTTACCGTTGAAGTCCCAGTCGCTCAGCCCCCGAAACCCGCAAGGTTTTTGAAACCGCTGCCTCCACCTGAACCTCTTCAGCCAGCCTTGAGAAATCGATTTTTATACAACACCCCATCCAACCATTGCAGCAATAACAATAACATACGAGTCTTGGCGTACACCCTTCCGAGCGACTTGACAGCTATATTGCGACTGTTGCTATTGCTGACGCGCCCCAGACTGATAAAGTGGGGCAGCTTTTGGGGAGATGAAGACTGGAATAAACGGCATGTACATGTGCTGCTGATGTGCCTGGCTGGCCCTGTTCCCGTAGAAGCCTAACCACTACCGCTATCGTTGTCTCACCACAACACTAACCTTACACACACTACCATTACTAATCCTACTATAACTACAGTAACTAGAAGTAACAATAGTGGTAACTAGAAGCCGATGAATGGCCTCTTTGTCCGTCTGGTCGGTCCACAAGTTCAGCGATGGCCCTTAGTCCGCTTCTCACTACTTGCCCCCATCATAACTCTTAACTGCGCATTAAGATAGAGCGAATAACCCTAATACACAGCCACGGAGACCGATCAAGATCTGGTACCGGTTTGTCTATATCGGTGCGATTAACTCGCCTAGGTGGATAGCCATGCGCAAACGAGGAGAGCGTTGACACGGGGACGAGACAACGCTAGCGACACTAAAGGACATGGACTATGCTCCAAAGCTGACACGATGTTGACACAGCAGTACGGTAGCACGCTATTGCGGCGGACCCATTCTAAAGTCAGTGACGCTAGCAGACGAAATAGCCGCCATTGGTGATGATGGTAGATTCCGGGAACAAAAAGGCCGTGCTACTGCTAAGTAAGTACCCGCCTGGGTTCGTGGGTCGAACGTCTGAATGTCGAACCAATTCCGCTCGTGTGCGCCGAAGAACAATGAAATATTAAACATTTAGATAAGGGTAGTAATACCCTCTTGATGAGATCTTTAATGTTTATTTGTGATACAGCGCACAATTCATTAGGATAAGCGCGCACTACCTAATGTAAGTTTTAGTTGAGAAAAACCGCGATGTTACTTCTCGTTGTGTTACTATCTGCAAGTTACATTAATTTGTTTGTAGCATAGCATAAATGACATTGGTGTATTTTTGCCTGCTTTTCATTTACAAAAACGAGACAAAAAAGGCAGCTGGCTAGCAGAACAAGGCTAAGTCAGCATTATGGCAAGCACAACGGATTGTTACAGGCACGTTGAACATCTATTTCCTTACTGTATCGCAGCGACACGCAACAAGCAAGTCGGCCAATAAGTATGTACCTATCTGATATGTATGTATGCACACGCATAAATCGTCAACCTATTTTTCGACACCTTCATTAGGGACTAGCCCACCGAAAGCGGCTTGCCTAAACCTAAAGATTTCCATTCAAAAACGCTGGCATTTCTTTTGTCTGGTCTTGCGTGGACGTTTAGCTGAAAGCGCACTGGGCATATTTTTGCTTGTAGTTTTTTTTTCATTTTGGCGTATCGCTTGGTGCTTTTGGCATTGGCCGCATCGACCTACGGGCAGCCATACGTCCTTCTCGTTCGTTCGTTCCCACCCCTTTACTTTCTTTACTGTCGACTTTAAGCCTTGTTTTTTTATTAAGTTACCATGACGCGTAGCTTGAGACACTGTTGGCATGCGGGTCAAAGGCAGTATTCAGATTAGCAAAAGAACGCTTGAAAGACCTTGAAAACAGAAGTCTTAATTCGTTTTGATACTGCGTACTGCAAAGGTAAAGATTACATATAATAAATAGAATAGAATAAATACGAGATGGTGTGGCTTTGCTTCGATAATTGTTTGCACAAAGGACGATTAGTGACTCGAGGACGGCTATTTTTTATGAGATCGCCTATGGGGACCTGTGACCTTTCGATGCTGCTGCACAGATTTTTGCGAGAATATCTTAAATATTCCACGGCTCTGTCATTGGGAAGGAAACAGTAAAATAAATCAAATCCCATGCCCCTTTCTAGAGTCAGCTCTACAATAATATAAGCAGACCTGCTAAGAAAAATGTATTATTGGAGGTTTTACGGGAAGCTTAACGCTCTACTGCAATTCCGTCTCGAACATAGGCACTATACTCCGTCCAATTTACCAATGTTTTAGTATGCAAATGTATTTGCCCCGATTTTCCACGTACCAATTCTGGCGGCAAGTCTGGCAAGAAAAGATCTACGCGCGGTTAAAGTCGCTTGTTAAATTTAGTTTCATTCATAGTCAGCATTACTTACAATGATACAAATCTCAAAAATACCGCCTACACCGTCATTCTTCGTGTCGGTGATGTTATCTAGCGGAAAGACTTTCAATAACAACGTAGTAACGTATAATCAATCATCCGTAGTCATATGTACTTCAGAGCTGTGCCTCGATTTGAGTAGATAACTATTGGGAATCAACGTTGTATCTCATGGGTTGAGAACCCAGCGCTAAGGTTCTTCTTAACACCGTCGCTCGGATCGCTTTGATGATTAAGTAGATTATCATAAGATTGAACTCTTTCACCCCTGATATTGTGCTTTGATTATAAATAGAATGAGACGGATTTCATCTATGGGCCGGCAAAATTACTGCGGCAGCAATTTTCCAATGGTAACTCGAAAAGATTCCCTTTTTACTAAATGCGTGCTATTGTAGCCAACGTCCGTAATACAAAACACTGTTTTTAGACACCGCGTTAGGTAATCGAAACATGTCTAATTGAAACAGATGCCGGAGTAAGGAACACCGTAGACGAATCAAGCTAACCCAGTTGAACTAGTTCCTCGTACATACACAAAGTTCGTCTATGTTCTTTGCTGACGTGGAAATGCAAATACCGGCAACAGGACAGGAATGGGATCCAGCCCCCTGTTAGGGACCAACAGAATTTCCGTTGTAACCTTAATAACATTGTGTAGTAACATTGTAGTGTAAAGAAAACAGATGGAATGTTTAAACAAGTCCAATATAATTTAGTCCCTCATTAATTGATACCATGATAAAAAATGTTCGCTTGTACTTAAGCGCTCCATGTTCTCACTATAAAAGTCAGTCTACGAAAGTGTTCATCGACAGAGAAACAAAAGGTGCAATATCTTCTTTCAATGCAAGGACAGAGGACGCTACATGCTTTGCCATTGTAAAAGCGAAACTTAATGATTTAAATGTTGGTCACCACCCGTTATCTTCATCTTTGATCCTGAATATAGTAACATAGACAACCGAGAATCAATTATACCTAACGCGCAAGTACTGCCCGCTCCAGTCTATTTAATAAAGCTACGGCAAAAAAGCATTGGCCCACATTGACCGCAGTATCTAATTATTGTTTGGCACAATCGATCACTTTATCGATGACAATGGAATTACAACGTTCTAGTGAGTACTCGGTTTCCCTTCACGTATTACGTACATTCAAAGCACGCGTATAGTACATAATGCGTGGCGTTGTACAATAACGTGTTAGTCTCCAGTAACCGATTCGGTCAGCGCGCCAGCGTAATTGCGTTGGCCCTGAATTACGCGTTGCCACCAGCGCCAGGCATTCCATCAAACACCTAGCTCCTTTGCAGCAAAAAACGGAGTGACTACGCCCGGATTCGAACCCAGACCATGACGTGCCCCTAAATATAGCAAGCAAACACACCCACTAGGCGATCTCGCGCATCGAAAAGTTTTCAAGTGGAGCTGTTCGGAGACCATGTTGCAGGCGAGCTTCGTGTCGACATTATAAAGCCGCTGATGACAGCCGTGCCGGAGCCTATATACTGAGACTTTTGAGATGTGTCGGAGATCCAAGCTCGGAATCGTGTTGTGTCCTCGATAGTTTTCATCAGAAGCTCCGAAAAGCGGACTACGTTGACTCCGCCTATTAGTAGCTCTTTAGCGCCGACCGACCGCTATGGTTTCCGCTACAGCACGGAACAGCGGGTGCTAATTCATTCGTCTATATTTGTCCAGCTAATTTGCTAATAGTTAACTATTTCGTACTAGCTATGCTACTAAACTGCCCGTACTTATATTATAAGCGTATTAACTGAAAGCTTTCTTTTCCTGTTCCGTACGCTCGTCTCTGACTTTCTAGATGAGCTTTATCACCACCACCCAAGCCACTAATCCATAGCCGCAACGTTACCCACATGAAGTGGTCGTGCCAGAATTGAAGTCGTCGACGCTCGCTGCTGGAATTCGTTCACAGAGATGAAAATTGATGTTATACAAAAGTCACGCTGTGATTTACGTTCCGTCTCAACGATCAGTCCGGTGCGTAAAAATCTGCACGTGCAGCATCGTTTGATTGTGCGATGGTTTTGGTCCTGCCTATCGCACCAGCTGTCGTCTGTAAGCCATTTTCTGTTCGAAAGGTACTAAGTTTTATCAGGAAGCATCTTTGCGCTCGCTCTATTACTGTCAGAGTTACTGCTGCCGGAATGACGGGCAACGTTTTGAACGGCACAAGGTCCGTGCCACAATCAACGCATCGGCGACATACTCGCAGCCATAGGTCTACTAACAAGCAAATACAATGCTTCCATTTATTCTCTTTGCCCCCTCAATACGTGTCCTACGTACCAGCCATAGAAAACGAACATAACCGCCATGCAGCCGCACGCAATTCTGGCTCTCTCAAACTCGTGCTACACCTTTCGCTGGCCTTCAGATTGTATCCTTTTGGCGGACGAGCCCCGGATAGCCAGATCAACAACAGCAGTTAGTCGCAGCAATAAAAAACGCTCAGTAACCTCGGCCTGTAACGGCTGCCTCAGCCCAAAGCGGATTGCACGAAGGGCATATTAGCTGTTAGCGTGGTTCTGAACGGAGATGGTCGTGTACCCGAAGTTTAAAAGGTCATTGCGAGGGACGGCTGAAGAGACCGCTAACTCTGCCCTTTAGTGCCTGTTATGCCTGGACTGCTAAACCGAAGTGTAAAACTGTAGTGCAGTCCGTAGGAGCTATGCAAGCAGGTGCTACACGATGGCGGACTTCCAAGATAGGCGTATATTGCTGCCTGCGTACTAATTTGCCTGCCCCTACAGAACTCCTCATAGAAACTCAGTGCCGGTTGAAAAATGTATTTTGCTGAGCACGTAAGAGGGTGCTGCGCTTACATAAAGGATACCTCTGGCATATTTTATGTAGATTACTCGCTCAGTATCTATCGGCCTACTAGTTATACTAGGTACAATCATCAAAGGATAATAGTTGAATTCAGTCTTCCAGCGGGGATTGGATAACGCAAAATATGTGCTATGCGTCATGCCTCTTACTATCTGCAACGGTTGGCCTTCTATTGGATCGGTCGGATCATCTGACATCATTTTTCTCTTATCTCAGCCCGTGCGTCTAGAGTACGACAATCCGTTATTGAAGTATCGGTTTCTTAACTGCAGCAACACTTTTTCGGAATGTTTACCACGAATGCATTAAGCAGACCATATTTTATCACTAGCAGGATTTTCGTCTCGTACTGAAAACTCTGGACTCCGCACACCGTTTGGAAGTGTTTTAACTATATTGCTGGCTATAGTAATAATAATGGTATAATCAACACTGCCTCGATATTTGCCATTCCTCGGTTTTATAAAAAAAAAAACCTTACTAAAAATAAATTTTCTAAAAGGTGAAAAGGGCGAGTAATGAGAATATATTTTTAGAGAAAACCAGCAACTAACACACGGCTACAGGCTCAGAAAAGGATGAACTTCCCACCGCCCTTCGATCATGGAACCCCATTGGGTAACGTAGCATGCTTTCATAGATACCTGAGGAACGAGGAAGAAGACAAAAGCCTTCTAAGTTGTTGAGTGCTCCGGCGGTCTGGTCTCTGGGTGAAGCCAGACAATAAGTAATGAACCGCGCAGAAACGCTACAGCTGCAAATAGTTGTTAGCGAAAATGCCTCGACGTTTTCTGTTGCCCCATGAGCCGTGCATGGGTCGGCCGACGGATAGCTGATTATGAAGGCTGTACAGATACGATGGAAGGGAAGTTAAGAGCTAAGAAGGAAAGAAGCACTACGCCTGTTTGTCCTAACAGGGGGGTAAAAACAGGTGGAATCCACCCAAACAACAGCTGGAAACGAAAATGCCTGCCTCATTGTAATACTGGTGTATTTAACCACATCTTTCCGGTTGACCTCTCGATGAAAATCAAAACAGACTACAGATCTGCTGATGGGTTTGTTAAATACAATGGATTACGCTTATAGGAGTACAACAGTGATCATGTCTCGCAGTCCAATATCGACAACAGTGACCAACACACATTTATTTACTGAACCAACGTATGCCGTACCAAACCAGTTGCAAAATAAATAAATCGGTAGTTAAGAATAGTGTTCCTGTCTAGGAATATTGAGCTGGACGAATAGCACAATAGATGCATTGCGGAGATAACAGCATAGTCACGAGATGTACATCAAATCCTAGCGATGTCGTTACCTTAAATCGTTTCCTAGCCTTTCGCTGTTCACTGAAGAAAAAAAGGTCGTTCTTGTTCCGTCCTTTCTCAGTCCAGAAAAAGGCCGATTGTCTCACAATGCGTGATTTTAAAACACAATGAGGAACTAGGACTCGAACTCATTACATATAAAACAGCCATATCCACTTGCGGATATTTCTCCGTAAACGCTTATACAGGATCGCCACAAATGCGGCAAGTGCGTTAATGTGAAATGCAATGCACTTCCGCACACCATAAACCCTAAGCTTGACTACGATGTTAATCTACGACATATTCTTATAAAATTAAAGTTATAACTATATGATGCAATCTTATAAAATACAACCCTATGAAAAAAAACTCGTTGTGCTATATGTAGGGTACGTCTTCTCCAACAACATTGTTAGTCATCCGGCGATTTAAGCCCTTCCAGAAATCTTGAAAAACTAGGTCGTTTCTGGTGACGGCAATATAACAATAATCTACATGTAGCTTTTGCCCTTATAATAACTGAGCTATTAGCAGAAGCGATATATGTACATGTCTCACAGGTATAGAGCTGGGGATATTTGACAGTAGAAGGCAATATCGTAACCAGCTAGCTTTTTCTATCATCTCTTCAGGTTCTTTTTTTTAATGTGCTGGAAGAGGCACTGGAATCGGCCCTTTTCCTATTAAAAGTAACTGCCTCGGGGTTCCCTCAGGGCTGTATGCTTTTATGCTAGGGTTCTTTGAAGTCCGCGATACACCAGGTAGTTTATGCAAGATGTTTGCGCATATATTGTAGTCAACGAGTTCCTCGTAGTGTTAAAATCATCAGATCGTCAGTCATGTTTCTTGATGTGTTAAGCTGTTTGCTTTAAACAGAATATTGTCATGCGAACTTTTTGCAGTGCACGTAAGTGTTTATTCAAGTTCCAAACAGTTTCATTAACGCCTGCTTCTCCATTGAGGCGAATACGTCGAAAACAACATCTTCGTCTTTAGGAGCTACTATCTATATGTTTGTACGCAGCTTAGTGTGTTAGATATGAAGTGGTCAGCCATTGCAGTCATGGTCTTTTCGCAATGTCTTAAACTCCAGATTGATTTGAGCGGTCGATCGATCGATGGATCAATCAATCAAAATACTGGATCGGTGGAAGGAATCGCAGGTGACTTCAATTCCAATCCGTCCAAAAAATCAGCAGTCACTAGTACAGTTTACAATGGTCATATACGGCTTTCCTCACTGTGGACATACAATGACTGACGATTGTTTCAGTTTGGCCATTTTAGTTTGGCTATACATACTATATAATCAGTTTATACGGCCTATTTATGTCTGGTACTGCCCACTGACTCTTGTCAGCAATAAGCCACATCATCTGGTGCCCCTGGGCGTATACGTTTCGATTGTCCCGTTCTGTTCGATAGCTAGGTCAAGCCGATTGTCTACATTCATATCAATTCGTAGTACCGAATCAAATATTGATTCACCTACCTGTCGGCTAGTAGCGACACGTCGGAAACAAAACAATTGTCTGATTGTTGTTGGCCTCGATGGACTTCCTCACCCTGGCTTCTCTTAGGGACTTCTTCCTATAGGAGTAGGCCGTGTTATCATCCAATTGCTCGTCCTGTTCTCGTTCGTATTCGAATGACTCTTCAAATTCTTCCAATTGCCATCGTTGGTCGTTGAGATTGTCACTTAGACCAGGGCGATTGCTGCCGTGACAGTGGCTGGCATATTTATTGATACCGTTAGTGTTAGACGGGCTGTTGCCTAAGTTATTGCACGCAGCTGTCGGCTTCGGCCTAGGCGTCGTGGTTTGCCCGGTAAGGGGAGCAAATCGGCTCTGAGGTATTCTTATACTTCCTGGATCCTTTTGTCGTGACCATGTCAGCTCTGGCTGGGGCTGAGGGGCCTATGATCCGGCTGCTGTTTATGCTGTAGACGTAATCTTCGATTGCTTGTGGTAATACGGGCGGCAGGTGGTCTGTAGATGGCAGCTGACGGAGCTCAGCGTGAGTCATGGCCAACATTAACTCCCATGTCATTTGTCAGTCGCCACCTGCGTCGCGGTTTTTTCTGCCGCTGTGCGAGTGTCGGTCGTGTTGTAAACATCGCCAACAACAACAATCACAAAATCAACACCAGAAAATTATCTAATTTTCGCTACCACTTCCCAGTTTGTGCACGACAAATCCACTAGGAAGATCAGCGCAGATTTCAAATCTCATCTCTGCGCAAGGTGAGAACACGAGAGGACGGTGTTTTGATATGCACTTCCATGAATTCGAATGAAGTATCGTGAACGCCTTCATCTTTGAGAAATCTAGTGGCGAGTTTAAATACAACCTTTCGGACAAATATCTGACGTCGACATTGGGGCTCAATCCGAGCGCACGGCACCTCGCTACCCGCAATTACCCGGAACACTTATTTGACCGCCATGATAGCGGTTTTGTTTAACATCACCTCGCAAAGCGTAGCACCACGGTCAGTACGAGAGATTACGCGATTTACAGTTCTCACGCGCACCGTGAACAGCAGACGACAGACCTTCTCGATTTAAAGCCGTTCTATTCTCGATATTTTTCCTTGAATGACGAAGGGTTGAGCATTTGCCTAAACGGTAACATCGTATCTGCACCAATGATCAAGTACGTGTATCGTCAACAGAGAAACTGCACCTTTCGAAAAAATCCCTTCCTGTCTTAGCATGATGTCCTTGTCATTAGAAATTCGGCTAAAAGCCTGTACAGCGTTCGGTGAGCACCTTCAGGGAAACCTCGCGCCTCGGTAATGTTTCATTTGTGAGACTAACATAGATGAACTGGTACGTCTACTAGATACGCATCACAAGTTTGAAGTAATCAACGATGTACTGCTATTCTACTTACAAACAGACCTGCCATATAGATAGAGTCGCGACGGTTACTGCTGTTGTTGGTGATACCGGTAAATCGTGTGAGATTCATGCATTGCAAATCATTCTCCATGACCCTTTCGCACTAGTAAAACACATTAAGGTAAGCACAATTGAAATACACATGATGAAAAGCCGAACATAGCCAACCTGTCGGTAGATCATCACAACATTACCTCGTGTAACAGGGGAATCCATCGCTCATGCCGAAATTTCACAGCGCTTTGCACAACCTGGGTAAATATTGGGGGGAAATCAATAAAGATAAGTGCAATAATGTTTTGATGTATCGCGTACTATTTCCAAACGACACTTCTCCCTTGCATGGCTCCAGCGGCGGTGATTGCTATTACGAACACTACACATCAATTAGGGACGATTCAATAACGTAACATGTTGTGGACACCGTCAGATTTGATTTAGCGCGTAGCTGAACGCACTGGCTGATACTGCTTCCTCGCGGTAACCATCGATTGGTCGGCTCAACGACTGAGCTTTCTTCCACAAAACAGATGACTGTACGAGACAATGCACCCTTATGTCAATACATAAAACTGCGTAGGTATCCAAAAGTATGTATTTTTTTCATTTCCTGGTAGACTTACGCACCAGTTTTGAACCAACAATAGCTATGGTCAATTATAACAAACGTAAACAATTACATTTGTTTACTTTTGCAAAACGCTTTTCCCCAGCCCATTCTACTGTCGACGGTCGACGTTGTCGAGGACGGGGAACTAGAAACTTCGTCAACCTTTGCTATGAACCATTTGATTCTTAGCCGTCCTGAGGGTTTCCATGTGTGCGCTATCTTCTCAGTAACGTTTACCTCACAATCCTGCCCCTGAACAGTGCTGTCAGGAAGGTTTTACTGTCAAACAGCTTTCGACGTCACGGACTTCCTGTGTCCTGTCCGATGTTGTTTTAGATAATTTTTTGACCGGCCAACACAGCGAGCACCTCTTTCCTATCCTAGGGTTTCACAACCTGACGGAGTTATTAACAAGATCGTTTTGATGAGCTCTCCGTTACTGGTTTGTTACAATTTTCATTGTGGTCGCCGATTTCGTGCATTGTTATATTTTGCTGTTATTGTTGCTTGGCCCACTAATTACTCAGTAATAAATCTCGGTATTAACGGTTCCCAGAATACAAAATCCCGTTCTTCTTTGGCATTTTCTGATGCTTTCTTGTTAATACTGCTGCTGCCATTTCTTCGTCTTCGATTGCTGCTATCATTCAGTCGAACTCCGTTGCGCCTCCTTCCGCTCAGTTTAGTAGCTACCAAAAGCCGCTAACGGCAGCTGCTGGCGACGGGCGGTTTACGGCCTGCTATACTGGCCGCCGGCGCCCATTCCCCAACAGGTTACCATAGAGATCCGTACGATGCAGCAGGCAACACTACCAACGTCGGCCGACAGCCAGCCACCCAGCCATCCAGTACGCCAATAGGCCGCGTAGACCCTTACGGCCTCCAGCGTACATCCAATAGCCCACCGGCTGCAGGACGAACCTATAGAATTTCTTCCTAGGCACGGCCCACGACCACCTACAATCTAGCTACGGTAGCGGCAGCATAAGGTGGTAAGCGTCCGAACCCTGATGTTAGCAATAGTTGTAGCAATCGGGAGTGTTTGGCCTGCGGCCGTGCTGTCAAGCGGCTCGCGTAGTAACACCACAACAGACTGGCAGAGGCAAGTTGACTCGGCCTCGTACGTTGGATGTGAATGGACCCACAACGGGAATATAGAAGGTCTACGTAGGTTAGACGATTAAGAGCTCATACGTAAATGCTACTCTAACGTCTTAAAAGTTTAAAATGACGCTCAAAAAGATGACAGCAGCTAGTCGATGGACGACGAAGCGCTGAGACACAAGAGTTACGTACAGCCGGTGTGTTTAATGATGAATGAATTCTCTTTTGTTTGTTTCTACTTATTATTGATTCTGTTGGATGGCCCGAAGCAAAAACTCAATGACAGCTTCGTTATTCCTTTTAGGAACGCGGACACTATGCAACCCGTCCATTGTATATTATGATTAAATTAGAACAGCGGTTTAATGGCGCTCGCAGCGGCGCCGGCATAATGACAGAAACTACGACCGAATATAATAGCAATTTGATTCGCTAGAGTCCGCTATCGATATCTACCAACTGAAATTCGGTCAGAAGATGGCGTCGGCGGAGTTCTTTGCAATAACAGCTGTACCGGCAACAGTGGAGCATGTGAAGTCGATCAGAGGACCAAACAACACTTCAGTATTAACCCGATTGAGTTGACACGCGGCAACACTGAACAGGAGCGTCGTTACGCTTTCTTACGATATTTCATCGCTTCATCTTTGTGCATACGACACTAGAGCGGAGCAACTTTCTGAGCCTTAGAATGGTAATCCTGTCTCGATGGTTCTTTTATGAACAACGACCTGTTAAGTGCATGAATTCAGCACTGCCGTAAAGATGATCTACTGGCGTTGAGTAGTACGTGTTAGTCGCTGTTATGGAACGAAAGTGGTTCTTCCCCATGGGTGTAGGCCCGACGCGCGTGGGGTTCTATCGACATCGATTGGCTGTTTTGCTGGTACCGTATCAGCGGATACATAGTTGTCGACAGCGTAGTGACTGACGTTCGATGTCCGCTGGCACCCTGGCAATGAGGAAATTAACCCGCCATTGCGGTACCGACAGGTTCTACGGGCAAACGTTTGTTGCAGGAGTTACGCGCAAACTTCATTTTGAGAATTAAAGAGACACGCGGCCATTCAACGGACCGAATGGAGGTGCAGCTAGCAAATTCAGCCGCTCTTGTCCACGGCAGTCGCAGTGGAGCCTGGCGGGTCGATACTTTCGCAGGCGTACACAGCCAACTATTAGACAGGCATTGTGTGTCTGCCACCGTAATCAGACACGTTTAACGGTACGCCACTACACGGTACGTCCACAACAATGGTTTCTGACATTTGGACCTGTTGTGCCTTGTTTCTTGCTGTCCTAACCACTTCTACCCTGACGAAACTCGCACCGCTATAATTTTTCAAAACCGAGAAAAACTAAGAGAGCGCAACTCGGGAAAGCTCAATAATAGGACAGCTTATTAAATTTGCTGCAATATAGTTGTAACTATCGGTTTGTGACAGTTTCGGCTGCCTTTACCAATCGCGGAGCTGATGATGGTAAATAATCCAGGGCGACTACGGAGTTCTCACAATACGCAGCGGGAGAATCTTCGACCCGCCTGTTTGCACCTTTGTTGCAGACCAGATCCGTTCGAGCGAAAGCTCGGCTTATTTACAGAAATCCGAAACACTCGCTTGTTAATTTCGTCACTGTCGTTATAATGAAAGCTGTTTCACGTTGTTTTTCGCGTTTTGTCGCGCTTGCGCTCGTTCGCTCAGGATTCCATGTTATTCGCAAGGCTTTTCTTTCTCTACGATGCCTTCCTAGTTTCTCTATTGTGTCTTGCGGGGGCCGCCGTTTCTCTAGCTTCCAGCATGATTGCGTTACTTTTTTGGGCCACAGGAGCTTCTTTTCGCCCGCTTCTTGTTTCCCCCTGTTCGACTTTTCAACTACCAAATGGACTGAGCCAAACCAACGTGTATCTACACGAGCATGAACTTCGCTGCTGCTATTTTTGCTTGGTATTCGACTCTACCGACGGTTAGTTGGGACAGGTCAGCGATCGCGGCGAGAAGATTGCCCCAGTTGTTCGTCGGTTATCGCTCATAACAGCAGAGTAAGGCTGGGCTGGGCTGGGCTGGGCTGGGCTGGGCTATCAACGAGTCCGACAACTCGATCTCGACCGGCTTGCTGGCAGGGCGGGTGCCAGCCGCGCCTGAGAGAAAGGGCATTCCTCATGCCCTTGTCGGCCCTCTGCAATAAGCGTTCCCTTTCCGATGCGAGTGGAGAGGGAACTCCGAGAGTGTGGAAAGCACGGGTTACCGCTGTTGTCGATCTACGGAGAGGGCTACATGATCGGACGAAACAGATGAATGAAAGGAGAGAAAAGGCAGTCCGCCATCGACGAAACAGAGAGGGAATGAAAGAGGGAAAGGGAAATTAAGGAGGGAGAGATATAAAGCGAGAAGAAAAAACGAGGTCGTCTTCTGAGTACAGCAGTAATAGACAAGTAGTGGCAAAATGTGTCGATTGCAACAGTAGCAGCTAGTCGAGTGGTACTTTGGGTGAGAGTTTAGGCGACCACAAGACTCAAAGAATGCGCAAACCACTTCATCGAATCGTGTCTTTGTCCTCCCGTCTAAAGTCGCTACCTACCTACGAGTATTTTATTAGTGTATTACAGCAGCAGGCCAAACAGGGTGCTTTTTTTCGACTCCTACCACCAGCTGTCGAAAAACACGCAGCGAGTAGTTCGTTGACAGAAAGTGTGGACACTCACAAGGGTGAGGGGACCGTCCGATAAAGCTATCGCACACGCATATGAGAGTATTGCTTTAAGCTTGCAGCTTTCGTACCCGATGCTGACTGGCGGTCGTTTTTTAGCAACGTCTTCTTTCCCTCTTACAGTGGGCGAGGGGCACGCGTATCCAAGCGAACAGCAGCTGGCGATAACAACAAACGAACGAACGAACGGTGAGAGTATGTAACGCAGAGACGCGGAACTGAACGTCAGCCAAAAGCCGGTAATGCGAGGAAGTCATATGAAACTTGTGCCGCTGGATAACTCACTATATATAGACATACTGGCTCATTTTAAGAAGGTGTTTCAATGCTTTAATTGATTTATATTTGCAGGGTCGCAGGAAAAAATATGTAGGTAATACATGATTTACCCTCTCTACACAACACGTAATTTGACAGTTGCACTTTTGCGTTTTACGACCTGGGCGATTGAATAGGAACCTTGACATCGTTCAAACTACTATCAAAGTTTCTCATATTGCTCTATTATTTTCAATTAAATTATACGCCTTTCCTCTGGCTGTTGTTAGTCATTTGAATAACTAGCATGCCACGCGACGAGGATCTATAAAGTCTCGGGACAAATTTTCTCAATATAAAATTGTCAAGATGATCTGTGGGAGCTCTGTTTGGCAAGTTTTGTGGTATTCTTGCAAACACGATCTTTTTTTGTGGGATGGAGTGTGGTCGTGCGATAAAAGTCGCTTACTTTTCTGTACTAATTCTAGCTACCTGATGCAGGATCTTTTGCATAACCTTTCACAGTGGACAATAGACTTCTGCTGTGATCGACGAACCAAAAGTTTTGATCACAAAACATATACCGTACGCTCTTAAAGTTCAATCCATCCAGCGATGTAACGGTTCGCAAATACCGCAAAGGCTCCATTTCTCATTTATCACAAGTCACAGTTCCGTGCAAAAATAGGGTACTGTTTTAACAAGAGTTGCTATGCCATACCTATTGGCCTCATCAAATTATGAAGATTGGTCAATACGAGGTCTTGTCGGTAGGTTCCATGGCTATCTATCGTGAATTTGTCACTCGACTGAAGCCTAAAAGAGACAGAATTGTCCGGTGAAAGAAACATCGCTGAACACCCATTAACTTCCTGTGGCCGACTTGCTAATACCGGCAAAGAAAAATCGCCAGCAGAGACAAGATATTCGGGTTCTATCTAGGCCATTAAGGAAATATTGTGCATGAAATCAATTGCCAAAAGAGGATATTCAGATTCTCGCCGAACATCATCGCGAACATTCTATACTACTCACAATATGTCACCTATTTTAAAAAATATGTGAAGTATTAGATTTTCTTGGGGGTTTCTGCGAAAATGCTCATGCCAAATGGTCAAATTGGCAACTATTATATTGTATACTGTATAGCCATATTTATAAGATATTCTTATCGGGCAAAAATTTGTAGGAGAAAGAATATGGCTTAATGATTTTTGCTTTTCCGCTTAAGCATGGATTCAGATTGTAATTCAATAAAACGGACAGCATATTTTTGATCTATTAATTATCATGTTTTCAAATTTTGACCAGTTTCAGCGGGCGTACCCTATTGAGATTAGCAATCTTAATTCTACCCATATACAGACGTTATTTAATACTGATCACAATAGCGTTATATCTGAAAATCCATTTCCAGTAGAATATAGTAAATCATAAACAAAGGCTAGCCACTTTTTTCCGTTCGAGAAATCGTTTCTCAAGTTTCGAGTCGCTACGCTTGTTTGTGCTACACGTGTCGCAGAACATTTTATTTAAAATGGCAGTTTTAAAATGGCCAGGCCTTCCGAACCTACCAAAATATGGCATCAATGAGATGTGCACACCTAAAGGCATCCGCTGTAGTTGAAGTCTACAAGAGAGCTCACCTTGGGTTATTGGGCTAGTTACGAATGAGAGAGGCTTATTGGGCGCAGAACTAGATTTAACACAGCACAAACGGTCCTTTGGACTATAGTGTAAAAGAAGCTACCATGGAGCATCAAGGGTTTACGTTGTAAAATGTCTACAAGAAGCTCGTTTGTTCAAAGCTCGGTGAAGTAAAGCGACTTAGGTTTAGGAATATTCGCTAGGGTTTCACGTAATACTCTTGCGTACTAGTCACATACGATAAGTGTCAACCTATCCGTTGCAGGCCGAATGTTCCTGCAGTTGGACCCACCTCACCGTGACCACTGTCCACGACTTACTAGGGCCATCCTAATCGCGACCACTGCTTACTATTCTTAATTCATACGATTTCATTCCGAACCGACTCGGGTTTTCGTTGGTTGGCATTGCAGATTCACAGTGGGGAGTGGTATGTGCTACTAGGCTCACCAAACTAAAAGCGTTGTCGGGCTCCCTTTTCCTAACGAGATTGGTTCCGAACGCTCGAAAGTTCCTTCCCTCCGGTAAACTCGACAATACACCATCGTCCAGGGCACGCTCGCTTCGCGATGTTCCCTAAAAGTCTGCTGTGTCTAAAGGTTGATTCTTGCCTGGAACAACGCACGCGCACGCTAACGGGTTACATTTGTTCCAGCCATCTAAGTCTTGCCCAAGAGGTAGCGCAATAATCAGATTTCTTCAATTCAAGGCTTTGTTTCTTATGTCACTTGTTGTAGAACAACACAGCATCCTCGGCACTTTGCGCTATTTATGCAAAGAGGTGGCGGGGCTGCATTATCTCTACGCAGGAGTTCCCGTTACGTGACGACGCAGACCGACTATGTGCTCGGTTACTACGAAACGTCGACACATTCATGCTTGAAAAGACTGTCAGCGGTTTGAAACAATGCTTGAGCTAAGGTACTGCACGTGAAACTCGGAAAATAATTTAAGTAAAAGATTGTTCCCATTGTACCAGTTACAAATATCTAGTGATAGCATGTCCAAGCTCCAGTTCAGAATTAACAACTTCTACAGCAGCGTTGCTCGCAGGGTGGTTATATCAAAAACAGTCAATCTATGAAAAAGCTGTTCATTCCATGACTTCCATTTAGCCTAGGTGCACCCGAAGACAAGCATATGACACAATAAAATGAAATAACAGGACAAAAACGCTAATCGAACTCGACTACCTCGATGACCTTTTTCTTGACAGAATATTTTATGCCGGTACAACCTCACAAAAATAGTGTCTAAAAATTAAGTTCCAAAAGGCTAGTCTCTAACTAGGCTAAACGGTAGCTCTAGGGAAACTCTCTAGGGAAAACGGTAGCTTCAGTATCAACCTGATTAATCTCACGAAAAAAAATTAGCAGAATGGTTTTTATTAAAGTTGAGCTCTAATGGGCCAAGTCGAACTCTGAATGAACTTCAACGTTAGTGTGATCGAATCACGCCGCCAGCGTCGAAAGCATAGTTCGCAAAAAACGGGAACGAGACTAGAGAGCATTTCTCAATGACCACCCATAGTATCATGATATAAAGACGTTGTACAGTAGAATGTCATTAGTCAATTAAGACGATCCTGACCTTTGCATATCCCCAGGATCATTATACGTCAGTCGTTATGCGCCTTTCCACTATATCGAAACTGACCACTAAGGTGACGTTTGTTTAAACCCTTTCGTAGACCAATTTTCATTCTCCCGTAAAAAGCCAATTAACAATTGAGAAACCGGTAATCAATGTATCTCATTCTACCTTTTTCTTATGTACATATATATTTGCTGAAATGATGCCTAGCCGACAATAAGCTCAAACGAATTGGCCTTTTTTTTTCATACATGCCCTACATGTTAAATACAACACGTGTAGTGCCGGAAATTACGAGGAACTGCGTCATAAATATTCCTAGGAAAAGGTGCCAGCCGAGCCTGCAATTACTAATTTCACTGTTAAAGCGGATACGGTGAACAACTATCAGTATCCGAAACAAGCTCTCGATTCTGCCCTCAGTTTAAAGCTTAGTATTCGTAGACCGTATCTCCTAAAACTTGGACAAAAAATAGGCTTGGTTCCAGTTCACTCAGAGCTACTATGGAAATTTTTTCTTTTTTTCAACTTATTTATACGATGGTTAAATTCAGCAGGTGGTCAAACTTTCTCATATACAGAACAGTCGGTTGTTCAGCTAAAGACATCCTATAGCATTGCAATTGAGCAATAATAACTCTGTATTATATTTACTGCATAAATCAGCTGTAGCACTTGTTGAAGTTTTCATTCAAAATCACAATGCGAATTGTCGAAAACTAAAGCTTTCTATCTAGAACTTAGCCAACTGAGCATTAAATACGGTATATTCCCCTTCAATCTTGCCTAACAGTTTTCGTCGCTGTGTACTCTCTCAGACTGCTTCCGACATCGCACTTGTCCTATTGGCAGTAGGTACCACAACCTATGTTATAGGAAACCCCTAACTACAATCTAACCCCAACGCGCGTTTGATGGACGTTTTCTCATGAGTGCGCTTCGAAATAATGGCTCAGCTTGTGACCATCAACTCGATGCGTAACGCATCCAACAATGCCTCTAGTAATACGAATTGAATTTACGGCTCGGTAACAGCCGTATATAACAACCCAGCATGTACCATCTATCAGCCCGGATACGATTCGTGTAAAAGACGCGAAAGAGGAAAAGTGCCATGCGCAGGATATTCCTTTCCCACCTACCCCTTCGCAGTCGGTAGTGCGTCTGAGGAGAAACGTCGCTATGAATGAGTAACTTTCTGACGCGAAATCTAAGGTGGCGGCAACAAAGTCACACAACTGCGCGACGGGGCCTGTCTGTTTTCATATTATTACATCTGGTGGTGCGATGCAGCGTGGGGAGTCAGTCCTCGTGATGGCGTTTCGCAAAGGGTTGGATTTTTATCTAGGTTCGAATCTGGGCGTAGATATATTCTACTTCTCCAATAAAATCTGAGAGTCATGAAGAAAACGATAACAAAGTTTGGGGAACGTATCACGTGCCTAACGAACCACGCGTCCACTGCGCGTATCTGCCTCCACCTTCATCTAACACTCCTGCATTTTGTGTCATCGAAGATCACTGTATCAGTCATTAGTTACTTCTGTGCATTTTTTACCTATGGTGTCACGGCTTTCACGGCTAGACGTCCTTCATCAAGAAGGTTTTTGAATGTGAAATGTCTGATCTTATGTTGCCAATTGCTCATTTACGACTTTCTGCTGTCGAACTAAATGCGCCAGAATTACAGATAATTATTCAATATGCGCGACTGTCGTGGAGTCACTGTGATTTAATATTCATCGTCTCAGCTAGTTTTTCTCGATGGTTAAATACAAAAGTGTGAAAGCAGGAAGCATCGTACAATTTACTCGAAATAAATCCTGACTTCCACAGGTGAAACAACGCAGGGCTCATAATTTTGTCTGTGGCGTTTTAAATATGATCGTTTAACGCTACGAATCTGTGCCCTCTAAGGAGCATCAAGTGCGGACGAGCGACAACCGTATGGTCTTTTACCATTTTCGATACTATACGACCGACAAGCAAAATGCAGAATAATCTCAGACACCGAACCATGCTGTGTCAACCTGTAAACTTCGTTTTAGTCCACTAATGAATACCCGGCTAGTAGGAGCACTCGAGTGCGTTCATTCGATTGTCAATGGTAAACAGGTCTTGAGTCAGAGTCTTAGTCATTCACGAGCAATAGGAGATAAACTGTTATGTTTGTAAGAGACGAATGCTAAATATACATATAACTGCTATATATTTTTCCCTATTTGATTTAGAGAAGATTATGACTGAAGAATTCGAACCAAGATGCTTCAGATTTGGAAATTAGCCGACATTAGTACGATATGAACTTCGACTTGCAGACTCGCTCCTTCAGTAAGCTGCTTCGGAGCTGACTCCTTCGACGCAATCGTTAATCATCGATGGGGTGGCGATCATGTACATATGCGGTCAGCTTTATCGACAAAAATATCTGATCTGAAATTGTCTGAAACGCACTGAAAACTTTAACGGTCCATACTGCAGTAGGCGCAACCTATTATGCGTCGTCTAAATTTAACACTTCACGTAGATTTCGATGTGCTCTTGCTAATTGTTTTACAACGCATGGATCCAAATGACATAAACAAGGAGCGTCTGTCAGCGACTTTTTTAGGCACAGCTTACTCTATGCTGCAGAGACATGAGGCGCGTGTGACTACGGGAGTTTTATTTTTAGATGTTTTTGCCCTACATTTACCCAGGACTCACGATTACTTTTTATTTTCGTACCATCACTACAAGGTGTTTTGATCTTTATTCGTTATAATTCTGTCGTGTGATCTACGAAATTCCATTTTAATTCAGATTTCGTAAGGTCCATTGATGGCAGTGCATTTCTTCGGCCGATGTCAAAAGAGCCGTTTGGAGTAGATGTCTCGTGTATAGCAAGGGCTCTAGAAGGGTAGTAACAGCTCAAAGATAGTTTGTTTGAGGGTATCTTGGACCGGTCGGAAGCGCCTCACCCTGGTGATCTAGCCGAAGTTAATGAAGATAGCCTGAAGGTATTTCCACTGAAACATAATGGCCGGCAAACACGCAAAATGACCAAGAAGACGCACCCCTGATTATGTGATAATTGCTAGCTATTTTCGCTTAATCAGACTGTCATGAACACGAAATTTGCATCCCACAATTTTCGGGGAAATCATAAGTAGACACGGTGTCTCGGTGTTACACGAGGCGCATGCATAATGAATTTGTAAATTTGCGTGATAACCTATCTAGATGTAGGCATCTGTCGTTATAAATGATGGCCAATTCTCAAACGGGATGGCCACACGTAAGGAAAATTCGTGAATGGTATGGTTGGCCAGATCTGTGTTCGAAAATAATTGGGGTTTATGTTTGGTACCGCTAGGATAATACACCAGGCCGGAAAATGCCCAAGAGCCAAATGACCGACAAGGATTTGAAGACATACCCGCGCTTTTTCTCGAACATGGAAATATATGTGGTGCTGGTGGATTGCCGCTGTTCACAGCAATATGCAGTATTAGAACGGAAAAAGACTAGCTGAACAAAAAATAACGTTTCTGGTCGGTCGGAAATCGATTTCCTAAAAGATCGAAGAAAAATAGGAACTCTATGCAATTGTCGCTCGTCAGGATAAACAAAAGCAAAAAAACCTAATATAAATAAAAGCAGTAAGTACTATTTCTCCAATGCGCTTCACCTCTGTAATCCACTAAAATCAGGTCAACGGGCCCTTTCTTTTCTCACTTTCGTATCGGAACTATGGGAATGTTAGAATGCACTCACCATTTAAAAGAAATTAAACTACCCCAACATTAGACATGTCGAATCAGAATGTCGAACGAAAAGTATAAGCAGATAACACGAAAAAGGGTGAATTTAGATAAACGTTTGACTGCAACGTTCGTTGAGTGAGTTTTTTTTTTTAGTTGAATCCAACCAGCGCTTTTCATAGGTCAACCAAGTCCGAACCTCCGTATCTTTTCAACAATTAGGTGCCCTCTGTGCGTGGTCGAAACAAGACCTCCGGAGGCCTGTGTTACCTATTTGCATAAAGTCAACCTGAGTGGTAAACTCGTGCTGGTTCACCAGGAGTAAAACATATTGAAACAGAAACGAATATACACTATCATTACACGGCCAAAATGTCATAAGATATATACAAGGCTTTAATTACGCGTTTGGGCGCAGATCCGAAAAAATACCTCAACAAAACTGTAGATTCTTATTATCTAGTAATAGTTATTATTAAATACACATAGCCACAATGCTATATTTGTGTACGGAATTACATCGGTGATGGTGGTGTCCCCATGTTCCCATGAAAACAACTTAATATTTACTTAATGCTTCTTAGATACGTTTGAGCTCAAGACTAAAACAGCTCTCCATTCAAGTCAGATTATATTTACGGGGACTAAAAGTGTTTATACCTTCAAAAACTTTAAATTGAAAAAAAAACAACAAAAATCTCTATAAAGACATGGATTAAACGATGCTATCGGACGTAAAAAGCCGGAATAGATAGCCCTTTGCTGTCCCTTTCCACGACAATGCCATCCTGCATAAAGCAAAACTTGCAAAAGCTGATCTTAAAAAGCTTGATTAGGAGAGACTCCCAAACTCTGCTGTGCTACAAATTCTGCAGATATTATGCCATTGTGTTACCAGTTTTTCCAAGAACTGGCAAATGAAGTCCGTGAGAACACGTTTTACAAAGAAAAGTGTTGCACAAGTTCTGCACTCGAGCCTAAGGTTTCTGGAGAGGCGGAAGTAAATCTATTGCTAGAGTTCGAGCAAAAGGCTGGTTTTTGATCAGGTAAAAAATCGTCATTATCTTTTGTTCTATATGTACCTGCGTATTGATCTCATTGAGGAATTTGATGATTTGTCAGAAATTCGTTTGGGCAATCTATAGCCCAACATCAACACCGTAGTGCGGAACACTTTTGGTATTCTGTCAGATTTCCTAACACAATCTATGAAAATCGTTATCGCACTTTTCAGATTTACACCCAAAGGAAACGTGTCAGAGTCACATGCCCCGATAGCCGATTATCTCCATGAGAACACATGTGGGTCTTTTAGCGACATTACTATTGGCTTCAACGACAGATTTGGCCTCCTTTGGACAATTTATCTAGTTATCTAGCTAATAAAGCAGTTTGTTTCTATGTGCACCAGCGCGAACGTGGCTTACTGGGTGGTGGAAAAACACAAATTTGCAGTTTTGTTTTCAAACCTTCCTGTGGAGCTGGTCTTGAATTTCGTTAGTCGCCCTACTATTCCACTGTGCTAAGCCTTTACTTGGCAAAGGATTAGTTGCAACCGGATAACTGTTGGTCTGTGTTCACGCTGGAAATTTCGTCTACCTAGCTATGAAATCTTAACTTAATAAAAGTATTTCTTTATATAAGCCCAAAGCTGGAAACAGATGAACCTGTGAATTTACTCGACGGTACTACAGTTAGAAGATATCCCACACACAGGAACCGGTTCAAACGAAGCTAAAAAAGCTAAAGCAACGACAGGATGGGGGCGTGAGGCAAAACTCGCCTGTCAGTCTAATCTAATAGGATCAACATGCTGTGAGAAGTGAGTATCTGGAGATATTAAATACCCCATAGGGCCAATAACCCCATATTTGTTCTTTGCGCTTTTCCCGTGGCGACAGCAGACTGCCCGAAATACTCACCTAAAATGTTTGTTTCGGTCTACTGCCGTTAGGTATTGTTTTTGCGTCAGGCGGCTGCATTCTATATGCGGTCTATAGAGTTTATATGCGGTTTCGAAACTTTTCGACTACTTTATCTGGTACCCCTACAAACGCCCTCATGCCGACCCGAAGTACTGATAAGCCCTCTTACCATCTTTACTATTTCACGTCTAGTAATTTTTCTCAACGATTTTTCCAAAGCAATTATCATAATAGTAATTAAACATCTACTAAAATAAGAACATCGGTTTCATGCAAATCCCCCTCACCGCCTTGCTTCATTATGCGTCATCTCTTTATTTGTATCAACAGCTTTTCGTTTACATCGGCGTTGACTGTTGTTGTCGTTTTTGGTAATGTTGATACTATATGAGGGAAAGGATCATGCAGTTAAGCGCATTATGTACCCACCCCACGCTACGTGACTGCCATCGATTGCCCCAATCTATTGAATACCGACGGCACTATTCGTTCATCACCGTCTCTGTTCGTTAATGACATATCTGGAGAACGGATGCGTACGTTCGATTCTATTTCCAATATTTTTGCTGCTATAGCTTCCTAAAATTATGTACCTGTTATAGCTATTTGCAATAACATTAATCTCAGTGTGTCTGCGGGGACGAACGTTTTACTGAATTGAGGAAAAATTCGAGTTTCCATGCCTACAATCTAGGTACGTCTCGTTTATTGTTGTTCTTTGCTGCTGCTGCTGCTACTGCCGCCGCTGCGATTGACTAGAGAAAAGAAGCCTCAGTGCTAGATATTGCATCACCAACCCATGTGCTCCCATTATTATCTCGTCCTTTTCGGCAATGAGTCTTCTTATGAGCGCATGTAACGCTACTAATGTTACACGATAATCGACCACCAGACATCAGTTTTACCAGTGATTTCCGGCATTTGAAGTCACGAACTTCAATAAAGCTCTACTCAGCCTCAGACCAATGTCCAATTAACATTGTGCCAATGGCACATTATTTGATTGGTTAGTTGATGCTTCCTCGTTGTACTGTCGTAGTCTTCCGCGCTTTCCTACATGCTAGAAGCTTACACCACGTCAACACGTCACGCGCAAAACTGGCTTGCAAATTTCCTTCCCTTTTCCATGTCCCCTCTAACGACAACTTTTCATTTCATCGTTGTCATTGTTCTCGCATCTGCTGCCTATCTACGTATTATTATTGTCGCATTATATCGCATTTATGAATCTGTTTATGATTGGATAGTGCACCGCTGGCGAAATACGTCTGCCGTACCTTTATTGCATGTTTACATTGCTTCCATGATTGATCGGGTCCTTGTTCGGTTTTCATTGTTTGCTTGCTTGCCTCTGCATAGATGTAAGGTTTGTGGTGCTTATTTTATTGTTCTCGTTTCATCGTAAGTTTGATTTAAAAAGTGTCACTGCAATTAGTTGATTCAAGAGAACAATCTGATAATGTACCACTGAATATATCTACGCATACTATCAATTCACTGCTCAAATAGTTGTGAGACCCCTACGAATATCGCTTAATATCTTCACTATTTAGCCCCACTCAGAACAAGCCCCACTTGGTTATAACAATCTGTGGGTTTTGCATCTTATTCACATATCCTGTACGACCGTTTGCTGCTTTTAGTAAACTTTTAATAATATGATCATCCTAATGCGTATTTGATATCTTTTTACTAAAGTAGCGTGTTCGCCTAGTGAACTGTTACGCTGTCTGTCATATCATTACATCACGTGTCGCTGCAGTTTTAATTTAGAGAAATACTTATATTGGAATTGACTAACATATAGAGCTTATTATTCGTATCCATAGTGGTATTAATATTATAATTATTCTGCCTCTACGTTTTTCCTGTTTGGTATTATCATTTTTCTGCGTCGATCTTCACCAGAAAGAATCATATCTACACGCGTCACGAGTATCGCATCCGCCGCAGGGTACATACATAAGGTAGAATTACGTATGAGACATGTGGCGTGAAGCAACTCTATGTTTGCTGTTCTGCGGCCGATTCGGTTGTTGTTAAGGACGAAGGACGATCAAGTTCCTGCGATAGCGTAGTGGGTAACGTGTTTACCTAACAAACATAGGGACACGTGGTGATCTAAATTCGAATCCTAGTATAAGCTTCATTTCGTACTGGGAGTGATCAGGCGTCTGAGTTAATGTGTACCGGCGTAAAGGGCGATAGAATATTTTTTGGGGGCTAGCAAAGCGAGGAATGAAAACATTTGCGCGACTCGTTTACTACTACAAAGAAGCAACTCCCTTAAGCAGACGACTTCTACCCGCGCAGATACTTTATTTTAAAATAAGTTAGTCCCGCGTCGTCATCACGATAACAAACAATCATTTTGCTACCACGGTGCATATATGAGAGCAGCTGACAAAATTGCACATCACCGTGTGGCGAAATACATGTACATCATCTTTTTCTTCCAGGTGAAAACCATGTGTACTTTTCCGAAAAGAAACATGACCATAAAGAACACATCACCCGCACATTTTCCTGTCACAACCGACTGGTGGTAGATGTAGATTTAATGTTGCTATGGCTACGACTGCTAAAGCTGTTAGCGCCGTTGCACTCGGCTCCCCGAAACCAAGTAGCGCAGCTGTCGCGTATCGTCGACTGGCATTTCTTTTAGAATTATCGCAATAATACCCCTCTTGTTATTCTTGTTTTAGGTGCAAGTTTGTTCATCAAGAACACCCATTCACATACCATGTCAACTGTAAAACTGTTGTCTTTAGTCAAAACACCCGTATATGTTTGTGTTTGTATTCCCTCATCATCACTATTAATAGTATACAATATATCTTAAACATACAGATGCACAGATGTCACAAAAGAGCTTGAATATCAGGACGAGTGGGGAAGGCCATCGGTTAGCGAAACGTATTTAAAGTCATAATAAAAATTAATGGATCAGCAAAAATCAATTACTACACGCTAAGCAAAATTGAGCTAAATATCCCAATGTGACCTGGGGCATAAATATCAAGCTCGTATTATTGTCAGTTGTGCAGCAAACAAATTACCTCTGTTTTTCGTCGCTACGGCAAGTTTACTTTTACATTATGTATCGCGTATCTACAGGTTTAGAAAAATGTGGGCAGCTAACACTTGGAAAGGGTGCAAGGTTCCGAGTTGTTACTTTCGTTGGTCATCCTTGTAAAATACATATTTAGGGGGAAATAAATAGCTTCTACAAACAGATTCATTTTGTCGGTTGCTAGTTTACCGCTTTGTACATTCGTTTCGACCATCTAGTCAGTCAGCTCCTGGATCCTTCGGCCATCAGCTGGATAGCATTGCCTTGATTAGCGCCCGACCCGAACACCCAGATCTATAGTACAATCATTTGGATTGATTGGTCTTTCGCTCTTATAGCCCGCGGCGTGTATCCAAGTGTCTCTTCAACCAAGTCAATTAGTAGCCAAACCCACTCGTTTCAAAAAGCCCGCCACGCTTAAATTACAATATTGTCAGCTGTCCCTAGATATGCACCGGATTTTCTGTCGGCTCACAAAGAACAAGGACGCCGTGGAATACTCCCGAAGTGACGCCGCGCTCCCGAATTCGCCCGTCCTTTGATGGAATGATCTCGTTTATTTTCGCAATGTACTTCCCTTGTCAACCAATGAACAGATGATTGATGTGCGACCTACATAAAACAGCATCGGCTAACATCAAAATCGAGAACAGCCGTGGAGGATCTACTTCACCCAGTGTAGAATAAAGCAGACAATAAATAGTCAACTTTTTTCAATTATGTTGTCGTTAAATTCCTACAAGAACTCGTATCTCCATACTCAGATCCAGTCTTCTGTTACGTACCAGATGATTTGCTGGCGCTTAAGAGATTTAAAGAAACCTAACATCGCATCCGGAACATGTCTGGTCTTTTCTAACTGATCTAGTCTTCTCTAAAAATCTATCGCTCTACAACTTCCTCGCTTTGTAGCGTAAGTATGTAAGACTGGCAATTAGTTGCCAGCATATTATTACCATATTTCATAAATACAAATCAACAAAGACAGTATCGCAAATATTCTGATCCTTATCACTACTGGATAATGCTGCTTTGTCTCATCAGCTCGAACACACACATACAGGCTTGGACGCATTTCTCGCGCAATGTTATTTGCTAAGAGCTGTTCCTTCTCTACTACATCACTGTATGGTATCTGGAAAAAAAAAACAAAACCAGTAACAGCCGTTTCATCGGTGACTTATCAGCATTGATATTACAAAACAGATTTCTTTTTTTCGCAACATTCCTAGTGATGATAGTAGGCGACGCGGATAATAACAGATCTCGTCACGAATTTCAAAGCTGCCCGGTCCACACTATAGTCACACGGAGTCATCTACAAAAACGGCAAGAAGAAAGTCAATTTTTAAGCTTTGTAGCGGTTGCTAATTGATATTGGAGTTTGTTATAATTGAAATTGAAATGCTAATTAAACATTCAAGTGATGTGCCTGTAGCACCTTGTAAGCTAAGTTATTAATAAAATAATGTAAAGATATCACAATTGGTAATGGACAAGTTAACAAACGGTTGGAAAAGAAACTGACATAAGTAACGGTTATGGGGCGCAATTAAAAACACATAAAAAATGAATATCGATTCATTGAATGTTAACGAACTCTCCCAACAAATCGCAACATGTAAGAGACCGGAAAAGTCTCTGGCTTGGAAGACCGCTGTTTTTAAGGTCAAGGTTGTCTATTGCTCACGTCGGATAGATGAAATATAATTATACGGGGACACCAACTCGGCTCCAACGATTCATACAATTTTCGAAAAACGAAATTTATACTCATGTTACGATGCGGGCCTGTCATTTAAAAGCTTACCGTGATACCACCATTTGGTCTTCTTTGGGTTCTTACTACATGTTTTTACATATAGCGTATTGTCAGCCGGCCGCTTCTGTGAACACGAACCCACACAAACAGATAAAATTTGTTAAGTATGGAAACCAATGTATAATTAATGGCTGACAATTGCTTACAACTACACGATCTGTTAGAAAACTAACAACCCATCTAAATATTTCTTGCGACCACGAGGCGCTAGCGTGTAGCCTTAAGTTATTTGCACTGCAGCACCTCGAATGAAGACCTAACAACGATGGTCACATTCAGCAAGCAAATAATCAGCCAACGATGTTCTGTTTCTGCATTTCCATTATGTTGTTTTTGGACCATAATTATTTTAGCCCATTAGAATCCTCTTTAGCTTGTATTTCTCTATGGTAAGTCTTTTGTTACCGATTAAAGCAGTCTTTACCTTTTCTTTACACGAAGACAACATGGAAACGATGGATAAGCAGACCGCATGCACGGACAATGCAGGTGACCAATCATCAGTAAGGATCGACAAACAAATATGGCCGTTCGAATAAACATGCGGATGCACAGGGATGTTGGCCCCTACGAACGTCACCTGCGAGCAAAGAGAATAAATGTCAATTTTCAGTAGGGTTTTTGCCACTGACTGCCAGTAAGTAACCGAATCGTCGTGCGCGTAAGTATGTTTTATTGGTTATCTGCATTGGGTATGTTATTCCCTTAGATAGAGCGGCAAGCTTTACTTAATCGGAAATTTTTTTTTATAAAATGTACATCTCAAGTCGAGCGAACCTTTAGGCACTTCAGTCTGATACAACCTCTAACAAGGTTACAATTATATACTTCAAAGTGTTCGTCGTCAATACAAACTATACTAAAAACATTTCGCAAGGAAATACTACGTTACATATGTACCATTACGGAACAAGGAGCGATTAGCGTTGCAGAACCTGAATATATTATAAATCGAGTATTTCGACTGTAATAGCTTTAACCGTTTTAAACTCACCCTTTTATATTAAAAAAAAAAGCCCAGCTTCGTGATCAGTAGTAATCGGTAATCGACGTGTTATGTTTACGAACCCGTTTAGTCATTATAGATTTTTGTAGCGATTTGTTGAGTATACAAACCGAATATTACAAAGTCTACATGCATACTAGACTTCTTATCAAACAAATAAAGGCCTACAATCTCCCCTACCTCAGGCGAGTCGAAAGGGTACTTTGGGGAGAATTTAAAAAGTAGTTGAAATTTTTCTCCTTCGTATAAAGTGCCCGGAGCTCCCTCCATATCCACGACCCACCTGAAACAACACAAACCACTATTAACGGAGTTTCCTATTAAAAAATACAGTGCGTCTAGTGCTTCTTCTGTTAAATACTGCCTCTTCAAATGACTACTAGTAGCAGCTTAAAAAGAAGTATTGACTATGTCCAATTTTAAATCTCGACCACCTCAACTGCTGTCTACAGGTATGGTAGGCAAACACGCTATCACTACACCATTACGTGCACGACACGTTTAAGGAGTGTCAGTTAATTTACGATTAGTGCCAACAAAAGGTAGTTTCCAGGGGATGTGCAGATGGTGGTTTGATTAGTGATTGCCTGGTTGTGATATACATTACGAAACGGGTAATTAGCAGCATCCAGCAATGGATACAGCCTTCAGCTAAACAGCCACAACTCAACTGGCAATATTTGTCATCTGTCGCTACGTCTATCCTATAGTAAAGAGCGCATCTTTACGGATAATAAAAGCTTCCGTTTATTTTACATTAGGTTCCACTGTAATGTATAATTACATAACACAGTGGTCACAGCGTCAACCCAAATTAAAAGCAAATGAAGGTTAGGCGAAACATTCAAGGCTGATTAAACAATTAAACAATAATACTTATTACTCTATATATATATATATATATATATATATATATATATATATACATACATACATATATATATATATATACAACAGTAATTTTCCTTTAAAACTTCGTTGCGTAAATCCCACCGTGTTAGGGCAAGCTGCTTCTCAGACTACCACAAAACCAATAAACGCCACTCGGCTCATCTTCAACCTTTTACATTCAGTGGACAATTAATGCATAGAATGAACGCTTTAGATGTCGATTTGGCAGAGTGTTTACAGTTAGTGTGTGATAAGATCACTTCTACACAGCCAACATATATATATTGTCTCGTCCTAAGCTTATTCTGCAATGATTCCGTCATCGACGCGGTTGTCATACTTACTGGGTAAGACTGTGAGATCCATGAAGAGTATCTGCATTTATGGAGACCCCTGGCGAGGGCTCCTTTAGCATTGACAGAAGCTCCTTTTGGAGCCGTTTCTGAAATCAATAAAACAGTGGCAAAAACCATCAAAATAAGTCGTGAACAAATAATATGGTCATAGAAGTCTGCACAAATCAAGTTCATGTGGCACAAAAATATGTGTGGAAACTGCATCCGGCGTATGCCAATAAAGGTTTATTTGTCTGAGGACTAGAGCGAGGCATGTATGGTCATAAAAGCCTCTAGAAGATTCTGTTCCGACAGCGTAGCGAAGATGATGCACGAAACGTAACGTGACACAATATGACTGCAATGTCAAATATCGTTATCGATCTGTTTCATGTTTTTAATCGTCGCCGTTGCTAGCAGGTATTATCCTATTGTTGATTAGAAGCAAACTTAACTAAGTCACAACCCCTAAATGTCGTATTTGACGTACGTTTAGCAGACTGCACTGACTACCCGAAGAATCCATGGGCACGCTCCTGAAATATAGAGCATCATTGTCAGTAAAAGTATAGCCTTTTGTAAACCCAATTACAGATCAGAATAATAATGATCGACCAGGCAACAATTGACACTAGCGAACTTACCTCATTACCGTAGCCCATTCTATAATAAACTGAACTTAGTTGTTATAGTAATTTTGCTTGCCATGCTCATGAAGAGTGAATTGATCTTATTATCTTAAGATTATAAACAGAACGGGAAAGGAGCATTTAAACTTGCTGCAGGTGTCTCAGCTGTTATGATGACCACATAGCGAAGTTCTCAACTGCGCTTGATTCCTAATCGCAACTTCAACCTTCGCCAAAAATCTGACATCATGATAATTGCAATAGCAAATAAAGTTCTACTTAGCGACTGCCTGGTAAGAGATTTCTGTTTTGTTCACCTGGAGTGTTACCCAATAGGTCTCCTATTCTTCAAATTTAGACAACAAGTTTTGGTTTCATTGGAGAACCGACTTTATCTGCCACGTTCATCGCTTTGCGAAGCGCATGCTTTTGCGTATGTTTTAATTACACATTGTTTTTTGAAAAATTAAATGACAATATAGACAATTTGCCACATATCGTTCAATTTATCTATATCAATCTATATTTATTGAATGGCACATCCGTACATATCAGATATGAACGTTTTTTAGCGTTTTTATTGAACTCTGTCTAGTCTTTGGCAACAGGGGTATGCATATATCAGTGCTTCCGATTTCCATGCAATAATTTACCGCAAACTTGTATGTGTTGAGTGGCTTTGTAGGGTTAGAAAAGACTGAGCATAGATAAATGGTTGATAAATAGCCGATTCGAGTGAAATGAAATTTAGCTGTGTTAGAATATAATTTCGAACCCATTTTACCCCAGCTCATTTGAATATTGTGTATATACATAGAGCAAACTGAGACCAATGCTGAGGGATTGATATCACCAGATAATAGTCCTGATCATAATAATCACTACGCAAAATCACTTAGCTCGAAGTACTCGACGTATATGTTGATCGCAAATATCTAAATAAAATAACAGAATCAGGCGAACGCCGCAACAGAGGACTGTTGGTTCGTTAGACTACAGACGTTTATAAGTAGTTCATAGCATGAACTGCAACAGCAGGAGGCAGATCAACTTGACATCGCTACTGCGTCTCCATTGATAGAGATAGAAACAGCAGTCAACAGTGATTTCATAAAAGGACTTTTTTCATTTATTTTATCGGTACGAGACCCGATCTTCATCAATTAGTAACTAATTAATCTACTAGAGAACAAGTCGAATAATTTTGATCTAAATTGTAAAACAACACAGATTATTATTATTATTATTATCCTTCAAAATGCTTGCCTTATCGAGGTGACAAGATAGATCGGGATAAAGTTTGCTAATATCATTTGTCGTCTATGTCAGCAAACGGGTGTTCCATGAAAACCTCAATTGACCACAGACGTTCTTCGAAAGTATCTTTTATTTTTTGATGAATAACTTTTCCACAGGCTGTAGAGAGTCGAACGTTTGGCAGAAACTTTTGTTAGGCTGTTATGAAATTTATGATATGGGCCCCACCCTATGTATCATACTGCGTTGAAAATCTTCTGCGCACACTACTTCTGCATTTCCCATAGTAAAATGTGGAACTACACACTTTTTATTCGTCAATCTTTATCCAGAGCATTTTACTTAATTCGCAGCCAATTTATTTCAGCACTTCAATTTCGTCGTAGTTTGTAAAGCAGCTTCATGATTCTACATTTGATTAAGATAAAACGCAGTCGTGATACCTGGTTACGCCATGCTTCCGTACATTGTTTTGTCCGGATTTTTTTTGCAGAGGAAAACTTTCACCTTCTTTTATCGATCCCATCTATGTTGATAAAAGGGCCTCTACCTTGTAGATGGAGCTAGGCGCCTCATCAGTCATGAAGCACCTTCAAGAATACCTTAACTGTTTGTAACAACGGAGAAGGCTAATGGTCAATCTGCTTGAGGCCTTAGCTATTCCTTTAGGAAGCGAATAAAATCACGCAACTTGTCATAAAACCTACAGATAAACAACTTATTGAATCAAGCATTGAATATACGGAAAAGGCGTGGTTTACAAGTTTACTGAAGTTACCTGCAACGCGTAGTGTCTGCATAATCATAAAGTAAATACTATTTACATCTTAAAACAATGTTATGAAACTAATTATCGCTATATTGATCGATAAGCCGATATGAAATTTGTACGGCTTCTAAGCGAAAGAAAGTGATTTTTAAGGCCCTCTATTAAAACTAAATGTGCACCATTAAGAGAGGCCTACAGAGACCGAAATACATGACAATCTGCTCGTGCAAGATCCGAGCTTTACGATGAATACATTAAGATCTCCCATCTATCTAAATTTTTCAACTTATGCCGGCTAACTAAGAATATACGTGGTCTGGTATTTTTCTTGTAGAGCACAATGTCCTTTCCGTTTGCTAGCCTCCATCAATTTTTTCAGTGACTTGTTGAATGCATCGGTTTAGTTGTAGAATATTCGATTCTATTCCGATACAATCATATATAAAATATCATTTTTTTAGTGGCACCATATTGTAGCGCCTTTTTCTCGCACGTTAATGTCGTATGTTATTAGCTTTCCATAATCCGCTTTAAAAATGGCTCAGTTTTGTTGCGTTTTGCGTATGGAAATATAAGTTAACTCGATTGTTTTGCGGCAGTTCGCCTGACCGCTAAACATTGATTTTCTTTTTGCAACTAGCTCTCATCAAACAGTATGAAACAGACAGTTTTATACTGTTTGATGAGAAAAAATAAAGGAGAGATGTTTACTTTTTTGGCGCCGTCATGGACGCTCACATGTCGGTGCTGCTCAACCTGCAATCGTTTCGTTAACTTTTTCGTAGTTCGTTGACCACTACGAGGAACACTGAAATTTCCATGAGAAAGGCGACAGAACTATCTTTGAACAGTTTTTTCCGATATGGCATCTTGGCCATAAGCATAGATTTTTTATGGGCTTATGTATATGAAGACATTCGTATAGTTTCAGCATACCTACCTCTGTTGAACCTAAGCTTTCGAATAACACCAATGCAGACCCGACATGGCCCATTATCTGAATTATATGACTAAAGCCATTTAGCTACAAAAATCGTCACCATTACAACGCAATATTATAGGCTGATAAGTTGTTCCAGATGTTTAACATGTTACAGAAAAGCAAAATACTTGACAATGTCTTTTAGCTGTCAAGCCATATCTAGCAAGGCTCAGTGTTATTTTGCCTTGAAATGGCATTAAAGTCTTGCCCACTATTTATTAATATATATATATCTTTTTTTAGACAAATCTAGCCATAATTCCATTGAAAGTGCAAAATAAACGCGACCTATGATTATCTTGAGTATATTATTAGAATCTAAATAATGAATTGCTTAAACGAAACAGCATGGGACTGTGAGACCCAGCTGTCGTTTGCATCGCCCAACAAAAAATCTAAAACTAATTTAACCATTGATTTCGATTATTATTGTTAATCATACTGTGATCATACGACAAGAATACGTCTCGTAGTCATATTGTAAGTCTATTTCATATCAAATCATGAACATTTGCAAATTATAAAACAAAATAACCCTCTTAACTGAAATTAGAATTAAATAACAAGACCCCGTTTACGTTGTTGTAGGCCTAGTTCCGTCAATTATCTTTTGTAGAATTTCTGCTGCTCTGAGTTGGCTACGTTAAACATGTTGGTTGGCTTACACTTTTCTAACGTCAACAAGTTTTCTCACGAAATAGAAATAATAAAAATCAATACGCTGCCGACGCGGTAAATATATAGCCAATTAACACGAAATCGTCCTCGAAAATGGTTTAGAAAACATATGACACATGGATTCAGTTACCACTGTATTTACCCTCAACACCCTGACGTCGCTCTTGCAATACGGCCGCGATGTTTCAGTAACCCTCTAAGAACAGTTTTCTATTTAGATTACATAAAGTCTCTCTTTTCCACAGTCTTGTGTCGACTGCTTAGGCCAGGGAGTGTCGACTTGGCTTGCGATAGCGCGGGAAACCGGCTATAACAAGCTGATCCTTGCAATAGCAAATGGTTTCACCTGATTGCTGAGACGAAAGTCTCCACAATCAGGTGAAACCATACCCTACTCACCATCAGGATCAAGGGGTACCTAGGGTTTATAATCACGGCAGGGTTCCATTGAGGATACCTTTTACTCCGCCAGCGCAGGTTAAAACCAGACATTGTATTAAAGGCCGCTTACATCCAAAGGAGTTCAATTTTTGCACGAAACAGTTTGTGGGACGTGAATCAGTGTCGCGACGCAAGTCTTCCGCTCCAACCGATTCTTCTGTACTTACGAAATCTCCCTTTTTATGGTTACGTGTCGAAAAAAAAATCTATACGGACTTTTTTGAAAGAAAATCACTAAATTTTCGACGACGTTGATACTTATTTTCGATCTTTTCAAATATTTTCTTGTTCCGTTCGAATGGCGTTGTCAGCAAATATCATTGGATACGGATCTTAGGCGCTGCTTCACTTCACGGGATTTCTAATAAAACCCAGTAGCCATAATAAAGAGGCCTATTTCAGGTTGAACTTAACGGTCATCATTCAAATGGCTCTTTGAAGATAGCGGGCACAATCAACCCGCCTTATACCCTCGATCTGTAGATCGTACGTTTTGTAGAGAAGAGATCTCGAAACCTTAGGTGATGCTTTTACACAAATATTCCATTCGGCTCCAATGAAGAAGGAACGATTCTGTGGATGTTACGTAATGACTGGTCTATTTACCAACGTAATGCGCATTGTGCAAGTCCGCTAAACTCTTCTAACGTAACACTGTCTGAGCGTCTACCGCGTTTCGGTGAGTCATTATGTGCTTGAATTAAATGTTGACAGCAATATCTCGTATAGGAGCTAACGACGTCTAGTATCAAACCGTATCACCGTTAGAGGGACAGCTGGGCGGGTCGACGTTTGGGTCTATCACAGACGTCGCGCATAACTCCACCGACATCATCAAAACGTGTCTCAGCGTTCGACTGTTAATAATGACTTTTAATAAATAGCACTCAGTAAAAACAGAATAAAGAAATGACAACCATTCGACATAATGCTGCTTCTGATAGCGAAGCTGGTCATAGTGAAAATTGCTAACGAAAAATGGAAACGTCGCTAGATATTACAGAGCACAAAGCCTCGATACTTCTATGTTCAAAGGCCGACCTAAAAATGAAAAACTATTCTTTAAAATCGATTACACTCAGTAGGTATGAACAGAGATTTCACATCTGGCGCTACTGCCGTTAGGCATTGCTTTGGATAGCTGGTGCTCCCGTTTTTTTTACAAAAATACATTTTCGCTCTGCTTGGAACCTAAACCTTGATGCCTTTGCACTTACCAGGCAAATATGCTACCTTTAAACGATTTCGTTGGAACGGTATAAAATATGAGCTACTAGAGAATAACGGTGATACGAATAAATTAATCTACCAATCGAATGTAGTGTGAGGATTTTGTCAATCGAATCCTCGCTCGAACATATGGCGTTGCCTTAGAGGTATGTCTTTGAATCATCTCATGTTCTTAGACACTGAACGACATATGCCACTAGCTAGTTCGCTTCACATAGCCGAACATTTGTTTAACTACCCTCCTCTCTCCAAAAGCCTAAAAAAGCTGATGGCACTTAGTGCGTAGAAATAAAGCAATCCTTCCCTGCGTAAGTTGCAAGAGCATTCAAACGCCATAACCTTTTTTCAAACAAATTGAGCTGCTATAATCTATATTCCAATTTTACCCCTAGGTGTAAAATACAACCCTCTCAGTGCATTAAAAAGCTTTTAGCCTATCCAACATAAATTCAGTAAAATGCAGCCCGGAGGTGCATGTACAGAATCGACAAAGATTCTAACCGCCGACCGAAAACGGCCTCGAAAAAGTGTTGTTAGAATCACAACACAAAATGGTCGTTATTTTTCCAATTACGAGTAGATTGATTGGTAAAATTATCAATAGAGCCTGGGCATCCATCATTAGCCAGTGAAACTTAGACGTTATAGGTAACAAATACCATTCGCAACATTTCCCTGGGAACCATAGGATCCTAGCAAGCCTGCGACGGTCATAGATAACTTGTTTCAAGTTAAACGTTCGCATAAAGGCGCTCAATGTTTTCTGGAAAACATGAAATAATGCAGTCTTATCTATACATTTATCTATGCACTAAGAAAATGAGGGTTGAAGGCTGTAAACCTATTCACAGAGTACACCTTTGGCTAATCAGCCAGCGTTTATGGCGGAAGTTATATTTGTCTCATTTATCATCGATGACTATTTGTGCACAAATAGGAAAGTAATGGTCAAGCCTATGGTCGAATTCAGCAAATATAGATAGATCGTTAGTCATGAACGTAACCTCTGTCATCGACATATAGACGAATTACCATATAAAGGATCACTAGTGCGAATAGACCTGAACTCTGCTTCTGATTGCCTTTATTAATTATTGAATCAACTACCACACCATTTTAGCTTACGGCTTGTTCGTCGCTAATTCCTCTATTTTCTAGTTCATTTTTTTATTTATTTTTTTTAATTAGCACGCTCGGAAGCTCGTAGCTTATTTGATGCAAATGATTCGTTTATTTACTCTCCTTCCAGTAAAGAGCCTACTTTTTTTAATGGTTTTATACTTACATCCAGTAAAGAATTTCTCGTTTCGCAATGACAATGGTTAGCTAGTGGCATATTCTTTCAGGCCCCATTACCCTATACGGTCCATAACCCCGACCCCAAGTATTTCTTTCAGAGATTTTAATAGCAGCACACCAAAATTTACGCAGGATACGCCTCTGTGACGTTAGTCAGGATTTTATTTTCTATGCGCATTTGGTTCTATGAGCAGTAGACTGGCGGGATGATGCCGTTCTTACCACTGTGTAATTGTTGTCTATGAATTGTTGTCATTGCTATAAATGCGCGTGCACTACGCACTACTACCGGGCAGTTTGATACAGATAGAACAACTGAAACGCAAAGCCCTGTGACAAAGCCGGTACCATTTCTACCGTTAACCAAACTCAAAGCTGGTTCAATCGGCCCCATTTTTTTCATAACGCCATAAAGTCGAGTTTTATTCAATGAGAATCAGAGCGGACAGAAACAGGTAGATCTAATTCGGCAAAGTAGATCTCAAATATATGTAATGTTATACTTTGTATGCCTATTTTTTTTGCAAAAAATACGCCCATTACAATGACGCATAATCCGTTAAACGCCATAAACTATGCAATAAAGCTCTAATAATAAACCGCTCGCATAGTACAATTTCTGTACAATCGCACAAACCAATTCAGATTCGAGATTATTACGCAGCCTTTAATTAAAGAGCATCCGCTAGACCGGCTAAGGCCAATCCCGCAGTCTCGCTTAAAAACCCGACTATAGAAAGATAATATTTTAGCTTTAGCTGCCGCTCAATCCTTCGTTATTGGCATCGCGTTCGACATAGCCATAAACGTTCGCATCAAGACGCGGCAATATCCAACTATAGTAGCAGCCCAATGTCGAGCACGTTATAATTCCATTTCATATGTGGCAGTAAATATTCGGCCGCGTTTTCCGCTCGTTGAATTGATGTATATATTGATGCATAATGGTATAAATAGGTTATTCGTGGGAACGTCGCATCTACTATTACTGTTATAATATATCTTTGGAGAGCAGAATCGAGCATAAGAACATGCCACCACAATGCCCTTGGCATCGGTTCGAATAAGACAGGTATTACATACGTCATGCTAAGCCAAAGCTGGGATACAGGATGCACTTTAAGCAGCAAAAACAAAACCTGACTAACTTCGTAGATGTCAGCGAATTATGTCTTAAGACTGAGTTGATGATTCACACATTGATGAGAACAGTTGGTAGGGGCCACCATTTATAACACCACGATCAACTATACTTAAACAGAAAGAAACATGTGAATATTGATAAACACTAATTTTAAAATCGATAACTTTATAGAATGCAGACAGGCAGGCTGCCAGGCAGCCTTGTTATCGCGGCCTCACTTACCTGGTCAGACCCGTAGATCATATACGTACGCGAATATATGTATTATACACTCGAGCTGTGACCGCTACACTCTTTTTGCTACAGCGTCCTTACTGCAACTACGGTTTCGACCTGTTTAGTTGGCGACGCTGATGCACATGTTTTTCTGGCAATTGCTTGCTTCCCTCTAGTTGCTTTCTTTTTGTTGTTAACGTATAATTAATGTATCAGACGAAACGAAGTTTGGTAGCTGATTCCCGTAGCGGTTGTCGTTTTCATTGAATTACAGCGATTGACGAAACTGATTCGAAACAATGACACCCGTTGGAACCAACTATTCTTGCCGCCTCAAACGAATTTCCGCTACTCCAATACACTAAGCATCAACAACCGTACAGCGTCTTCAGCCACGACGATATCTTGATGCGGGGACGATATTCCGTTGCGGTCACCGCACTGGCTAATATTCACCAACTTTGCCAGCACAGCTCACCGGCTCAATCTAGTAGACTTCTTTTTCTCCCTCAGTTTTTCTCTACTCGATTACACTGAACCCGAACGCCTTTATCGTTGCGAGAGATGAGATGTTCCCTTTTGTCGATGTGGAAGTAGTGGCACGGCGGACAGCAAGAACAATAATAATAGTAATAATAACAACAACAATAATAAGAACAATAACAATAATAATAACAACAACAACAACAAAAGAGAACCACCTCACACACTGAAGTTGCTTCTCCGCGTCTGGTTAATCCCGGCCGTCGGTCGAATGCGCACGACATGAAATCGGTGAAAAAGAAATCGAGACATGGACCGCGTTAAGATGATGAAAATTTTCTATTGTACACTACCAGTCAAATGATTTACAACCCACAGTGGCGGCAAATAAATATTTAATATGTAACGATACGAGGACGCTACGAATTGACGAAGTCGCTTCTCTCAGGTTTCCCCCCTTATACATACGTGTTTATGTATGAATTAGATACAGTTGAGCTTGTTCATTGGACTCGTCGCGATTCTGGGCAGCGACACAGTCAAAACGACTGGCCGTCCTGCAACGATGGAGTCGAAAATGTCCTGCACCTTAAACATCTAATAAACAGACATGGTTTTGTTAATAGCCCAGTAGCGCACGAGATATAGCACTCACCATCACCTTACGCCAAACCAATCAGCAGCAGCAGCGGAGAGCGAACGCACCAACTCAACGTTCCGAGCACACATTGACAGTACACGGTCTCTACTAATCCGCTTGTGAGCCTACGCATACGAACAAACTGGCTTACCCAAGAACAAAACAGTTAGCCCGATAGAGAACACTTATTTTACAGATGAGGTTGCATTGCTTGTGAACATCAGCAATGGCCCGGTACGACGGCAAATGGAGCGGCAGTGAGGGCCACTAACTTACCACCCCCACGTCGCTGCCAGCGACGATTCTTGTACCACCTCTTGGTAAAGCTAGTGACGATACAGCAGTTAGTCGAAAGCAGCCGCAATGGCCACAAAACCACTCGACTCTTTCTCTCCCTCTGTTCGGTCTGTCGCTGGATGCCCTGCTGCACTACACTCCGAGCTGTAGCAGTATCAGTTTGCGCTTTGTTTTTGTTAGACGACGAAATGTGCCAGATGATGACAACGACAACGGCGACCAACGTGAATAAACCAGTCAATAGGAAAGGGAGATCTAGGATGCGACGGATTCGGAGATCGACAACTACGCGGTAAAATTAGCCGTCCCTCATCAGAAAGAGTACGGAGAGAACTGAGTCCGTGTGTTGTTCCGTACCGTACGCTCTCGATACACAAAATACAGCACAGACAGACGCAATCAGCCAGCGACCCAGAGATTGGTCTGCTTGGTTCGTGCGTCTGACCGACCGTAGAATGTAAAGCGCTTTTGAAACGGTGCGATGTAAGTGACTAGAATGGTGGATATTGACAAGCAGTGTTACTGGTGATGGCCAAGAAGCAGGCTCACTCAGTCTTTTAATCTGTCATTGTCGATCGGCGCTGCTGAAGGGAGAGGTTGAGGACCCGACGATCTGTCTAGAAACACGAACAGCAGGCGAATCAGCTGCGGCTGTAGCGATCAGTGTCGTACACTTCCATCATCTGCATCGGGGCCAAAACAAATACCAGAGGGCGTTGCAGACGAGGTGATCGCGCGGAACTAACAAATGCGAATCAATGTTGCCGTTCGTCTCTCTACTGACTTAAAAACGAATCAATATAAAATGTAAAGGTAAGCATATTTTAATTCAAATTTGACAGGCTCTTGTAGCCTGAACAGCTAAATAGACAACAGAGAAATTAACGTGAAAAACATTTTGTGAAAATCATTTAATAATATATGGCATCGAGAAAATCAAGATTAGTAGTGAGGAAATAGGGTTTGTCTATTGAAAGCTATCACGGATCATGAGCTCAACGTTTGCTAGACGTCAAAAGACCTAGAAAAAGGTAATTCGAATCGCGGGAATCTATTGGCTAGGCGTATGACAGGCATAGAAAACGTGTGAGTGGAAAGGAAAACCGGCTGCTCTAAATAAGATACTTCTTGCAAACAATAAGTGAACCCGTTATGCTAGCGATATTGATAATAAATTTCATAGAAAATTGACGTCTCGTTAACTGATTACGAATCCATTGCGCTATTTTGCCATAGGAGAAAACTTAATGGTCATTCATAATTAAGTAGCCCTTGGCACACATAATAAGCCTCTAATTCTACAGCAGACTGAAACAGTTTAATTCGTGCTATTGCTTGAATGTGTTTAACTTAGAAACAAATGTCTCATATTAGCACTATTTACAGACAAGAAGCAAGGGAAGCTCAGCAACGGTTGTGAATGTTCGTTCAGTAAGTCGTGTGCACGCCGCATTCGTTTCCAATTCTTCGACGCTTTTCAGTTATGCGTAGTGTCATAGATGGTGGTGACTAAAAGCAACAACTGATGTATTCGTGAATTTCAATCACAAAAGCATATTTGTAAAATGCGAATTATGAATATCAAGCAAGCTAAACTAGATTTGTGAACAAAAAAAGCTTAGCAAACCACCTTTTTCTTTGTCAAACAAACATGCCCGCTAATGCTACACGACTTTCCTCCTCAACCTCCCGCTAGGTCGATCATATTGGAAGCTACATGTTGCTGGGATCGGTAGCATCTCGATCCCAAATTCAGCGTCCGTATTGTGAAAAAAAAGGATGCCGACGTAAGGAGCATATAAAATGCGTAGAAGGACCGCAGCGTCCGTCCGATATTGCAATGGAAACGTGCTTAGCTGCGAAGGTGTAAGCAGCGAATTAGGTCATGTAGCTTCAGAACCGGCTGTAGAAGCACTTCATTTAGTGTTAAAAAGCATCTCAAGTTATTTAAAGCAATGTCTAAATTAGGCACTAGAACACTTCTCCACTTCTGGTCACTACAGATCTTCTTGATAATAGTGTGATGTTAGTGTTGTCTAAGGATGTCATTAACCAAGTAGATTGTAATCTTTGGTTCATTGATTGAAGGGCAAAATTCACAGGGTTTAACAGCCAACAGTTTTTGAGGCAATAGTTTTAAAGTGTGGACTTGAAAAAGTGGAGAAGACCCCGCAAAATGTTCGCAGCTTTTATTCGCATGAGCGAACACAGTTTAGGGTCAGAAAAGTATTTAGAATTACTTTAGAATTAATGTATACCAATAAATTTTCCAAGTCAATATCTTGCTTTGAGTTGCACGGTGATGAACTGTCCATATGGAATTCGGCGATTCCAGAAGTCTCCACAGTCTACCATCAACATCCTAGAATTGTTTATATCTAAATGTATAATAGACAAGTGAAAATAACTACAAATTCTATAATTTACCGAAGCTATCAAATAATAACTAACTAGTCAATTCTAGTTCCATTTAGTCTGAAATGCCCAATCAGGCTTATTTGATCATTAGTAATATACGTATGTACAGCTTTAACTATGTTGTTAGTTGTAACTTAGCAAATTTCCTTCAGATTGCTACTACTTAAAATAATGTCTCTCGTGTTGATATTGCAACATCATATACGTAATTCGGTTTTTTTTTTACAATGTATCATCCCATACGTTTCCTCTCTTAGAACAAAAAAATTATGATCACTAATGTGTTTTTTATGGATAGACCGCCTTTAAAAAGCTAGTGTTATGGCCATGGCCCTTTTTTGTGTCTTTTAGGCTAAGAAAAACCACAAGATGGAAGGTTGGACGAGCACGGAGGGATGAGGGTTTTAGATTACTACAAAATATATATATAACGGAGTGCTAACCGTAAGTTTTGCTCCAGGCAGATTATACTATTTATCATACGTACTTCATCTATCCTGTGCAGAGCAAAAGAGCCAGTTATATTCATAGTAGAGGTAGCAACAAGGTATTCGCTAATCGCTTCGACAACACAGTTCAAATATGGTCATTCACCCAAAATAAACGCCCGTGTTTGTAGTGAATTTGATGATTTATTAGCGCGGTCGAGGTTGGTGGGCATCATTTTCAAAAGTGAAAAATAAGTGGCTGGTTTCGGTTTGCGATTCAAATTCATATTACGCCCTGTGAAGAGACAGCAACCTTGTTTTGTAAGAGCCGAAATATTTTGTCAGTCTTCTGCACAGTTCTTCTCAGGATAAAAGGTTAGCGACCCGCAAGAAAATGCCCAATACGTACACTCAGGACGTGTGCTACTGATTTGGACAAGCTCGATTTATGTATTAGTAATATAAGTAGATATAGATCTTCCCACATGTACTTCAGAGTTACACGACTTCTATATATATATTTAGTGTGGAATAAAGAAAATTCACATATCTAAGAAATAAAATTAGATCAAATGCACGTTGTTTATTATGAAGAATTATTAGCATTTATCGATTTTTATTTCGTAATGTTCTAGGTGCCCCAATCAATTTTGTCAGCAAGAAGACTCATCGGTATCTCACACGTACTTCGGTTATATATATATATATATATATATATATCGTGTGCTTATTACTTCAACGCAATGCAGAAATATTCACCATTCAAAGTACTTACTTTTTCTCTTTCATTCCAACTATTCGCCGCTCATAGTATCATTTATAGTAGCTTTTTTCCATTGTAGTTGCCGCTGTAACCTTTTTTACTTCGTTCCGGTTTTTTTCTTACAATGCATCCTCTTCTTCTATGATGGTTCACCTCTCATAAACAGCTCAATGGGTTAGTTAACATGATGTAACTTGTAGTACGCCTGCGCTCTAATCAACCATGAATCACTTAAGTGATTTTTTTCTATAATTTGCAGGAGCTTCAATATATCTGTGTCTTTTGTGACAAGCTCAAATAATTAGAAACATCTATCCCGACATCAGCCTGTATTAACTCGCACTCCTGGTTACTTTTTTTACAGTATCGAACATGTGGAGAGTATTTATTCTGCTACGCCAGCGGTGAATCTGTTATGTCAAAGTACGCCTCAAAACAAACAATCCTCCATTCATAAATAGAGCTTTGCGCTTTGTTAAACCGCCTTACAATGGTTATTCGATTTCTGTACAAAATCGACGACGTCGTCGTCCCATTTTATCTCTCTGCATTATTAACTGAGTTCGACACTTCACGTGGGTATACTTTATCTCTTGCCAGTTCGCCGTTCCAAAAAATCACTTTATTTAGTACGTGCAGCAGGCTGTAGGGTATAGTTTCCTTATTTTTGTCAAAAAGAACTAGCAAATAGGGAGGCGTTTCGGATCAAATTGCTTACCATATGTCCCGATCATTTTCCTTGCACTCAGTGATTCCTGTTTTTTAGGTCTATTTAAAGACTTATGTCGCATATGTACAAATGAAATAGAGTAGGATGTACTCAATTCGCGGACGTTTCTAAAATCGAACGGCTTTGGCGTTCCACGGCGTTATCTTGGTTTGTAGGCCAAGAATGTACTGCTAGAAAATTAATAAACAATACACAGAAATCAACTTGTTGGTAACCAGAGTGAATTCACCGGTTTTTTCAGCTTCTGACTCTCGTATTTTGTAGATCTGTACCTTGTTTTGGTGATCTTGTAATGCAAGAAAATCAAAACAAATTAGTGTTTTTTTTCAGTTTTCCTGGTTAAGAATGTTTTTTTTTTCTAAATTTTTTTTTGTTTCGAACGAAGTTTTGTAATCAATACCGCGTTTTACCGTATTATGCAGTGTATGTCTAAGTAGAGCACAATGACTGGGCTAATGCAGATAGGTACTTGCGTTTGATCATTCAACTATGGTCTATTAGTGGAGACGATATTTCGGCATCAGAACACCATGAATGTTGAACCGCAACATACTCATGTAGTGGTCACGAGACAGCCACGGCAAGCTTTGCGATCTATAATAGTTTTCTGAGAGGAACGCAGTCAAACAGAATTTGACCCTATAGAATTCCTGAATAGACCTGAGGTAATTTCTTATTCTTTCTTTACATACTTTGGTATAGAAATACTCTATTCGAACAACGGCGTTATTAATATTTAAGGTCTGCTGTTGCTTTTCTCTTCCGTTCATTTACTTGGGCTTAGTAAACAATCGGCCACGTTTCAAAATCCAATTACACTGCAACGAAATCGATGAGCTATTCAACCGGTGGAAGGATGCTTAAAGAATAGATTTGCCAAAGAACAGCATATTCATCGCAAACGCTAAAAGTTCAAGAAAAAACTGGCACATATATATCTAGTTGAAGTAGTTCTCTAAGTAGTTACAATGACTGTGTTCTGTGTAAAATAAGCGGTTATTTTGGCCTAGATAATGCTAATTTAAGTGGTGCCAGTTGTCTTACTATTCTAACCTGTTTTTCAGTGTTATTCATCACACAGCAGATTTGCCAGGAGACTCGAACCATTCCATAACAGGTTGCTTTCTACGGTATTGGTAAGACTGCTATAGGTAGGAATACACGTGACTTATCTGTAGAATCGCGCTATTAAGTAGAAACTATCATCTGCAGGACACCCAAACAGGGCGGTGTTTACCCACCTTGCGCAAGCATCGCTTCAATACAAATCCTAACGTTTCCAATTAGGCTAAGAAGATGCGTTGCACTTTTTTGCTTTGCCTCAGTGAAGTTCAATGTTTTGTCACCAATAGAATTGTATGAAGTACAGAGAAAATATGCGCACGCAGATGTAATAATATTTTTGATATCGCGGAAAAATTATGCCACAATCTTGCGACCGGCTAGACATATTTCTTTTGTACTGATTGCCATTTTTTTCAGTTTAATTTAAATATATACCCCCTTCCCCCCCCCGCCCCTACATAGTGAAATTAGCAAGAAGCTTGTCAGTGTGTTTCTATACGATCTATTTGTGGACGACCCTGATACCTAATGGCGATAGCCTTGTACAGTACCTAGTACATTGACAACGTATAGGCGTCGTGCTGCAACAGCATAATTACCGCTCGAAGCAGTGATACGTTCGCCGCCAAACCATTGTGGCCTATCTGCATTCAACGTAAGTGCGTCAGCAAAATGTTATTATTTCTCTGTAATTATTTACCCATATTCTTATTCGCACAATTCTGCGGGCTTCACACACCACCCCGCCGGAGCTGGACCGAAAAGATAAACGTCTTTTCCTTGTGCAGCCGGCGATGTTATCAGCCGCTACGAATTGATACCGCAGCGTATATCACTACTTTCTGTTGATTCATTCTGTTATTTAAATAATGATTAATATGATTAGTTCCTCGTTTATTCATGTGTTTCCCTGTGTTCTTTTTTCAATAATCGTCGTATACATGTATATATGTATACGTTCAAGGTTCACTATGTATATATATATATAGTGAACCGTGAACGTACGCTCAACTTAGACTTGTTATCAAGTTTATATGCTGACAATTTAATACAATGTTTCGTAGGGTCATGACGCACGACATAATAGGATGATAGCTCTATGCTAATAAACGATAACTTCACTGCAGTTCATCGTAACGTGAAATTTGCCCCGCCAGTTACCGAAACTGTTCGCGAAAGAGTTCAATTTTACTTATTAAATTAAGGTCGCATTTCGGTTACAAGTAATATAAGGAGACCATTATGTTATTATTACTATGATAAACTGCTTTATTCGGCTGGCTCGGTTATTAGCAAAGCAAGCGGTTTCTCTCTATTAGGGTCCCCTGGAGTGAAAGAAGCCTCTGGACTAGTCCGGCTTTATAAAAGCGCATATAAAACCTTTTCTAGCGCAATCGACTAACCTGACACGATACCTGTGCACAAATACAAGCATTTAATAATTCCTATAGGATGTATGTAAGCGTAAGAAACAGAACGTAGAACTGCGTTCCTAAATGCGCCTTTGATAAAAACCGTTCAATCTACCTGTCTTTTTGATACTGTTGGCACTTTGCGATAATTTTTTGTATGTCTACTCGCTTCCAAGAAGCACTCTTGTCGTATCGATTTATCAATGATTTCAAACTCTATTCACTCGGGTCACCTAGAGCAATGAATCCCACCATTCCGAAAAGAAAAAGTAGGTTTAAGCGGGTTTACTAAGCGAGTCACCGCCATTTTATGTTATTTCAGCTATTCCGCGAAGCTACTGACGAAAGCTAGCGTTTAAGTACATGGAATTTATTTTCTCTCTCTCTCTCTCCCTCTCGCTCTCTCTTTCTTTCTTTCTTTCTTTCTCACTCTCTCTTACTCGTCTCATTGCGCAACAATAAGTATTCAGTATAGTAATAATTGTTTTGTCATAGTCTTAATGTCTCGTTTCTTTATGTCCGGTGTAATGTTATTTTGAATGGGACTCATAGTAATCGCTGTTTGTTTTTGAATTTCGCCACGTTTTTCTCTGATTCTTACTAGTCTTTTTCCTAATCCAGTATCCGTCGTGATCATATAACATTCCTATGCTGATCACCACCATCATTGTCATCGAACCTCAATAGAAGCCTCAGAAAGGCCGGTCACAATAATAAGTGCTTTCTATGTCACTATGCACGGATCGTTCCATTACCATCACCATGGTGGCACTCGCATCTTCGACCCATTCTATGTGTATATTTGTTTACGTAACATATCATTCTGTGTTTGTTTGTCTTTGTCGTTCTCTATATTCATGTGCTAGTTTCTCTTTTCGATCAACATCTCTCATGTAGCATATCCGTTTTTCCTATGCTAACACAGACCATATAACGGTGCGCTTGTGTCTGTGTGTTTTTGCGTATGAGGCTATACATTTATATCGATTCATTCTGTAGAAGATGTAATCATCTACAAGTATTAGCCCATCTACTAGTATTAGCCATGAAAACACTTCTTTGTCAGCGTTCAACTGGCTACAATCATCGTCGTTTTCCCCAAAAAAAAACAGCGACCACACTATGCAACGTGAGGGTGAACATGTCCCGTTTCTATTTTCGTCTATTTTCTATGTAACCGAGTCCAGTTCAGTGTGTTTCATGATGTGTGCCATGTTCTATCTCGATAATATTGATGCATTAACATCCCATTGTCGATATAGAGATCGGTAGAAAGTTTAATGAGATGTTTTTCACGAGCGTTGTTTTGCTGCGTCAGCTATCCTGCACGAGCATTTATGTTTAACCCCCTCTGATCTGTAGACGGGCTGGGGATTAAGTACACTACTGCAATCCCGAGTGATGGTTGAACTCTTTATTTCTACAATACCTGTCGTAATCTTTACGTTGCATCTCAGTTACTATTGGTCGTGTCTCAATTTCTTAGCTCTCACGAAATTGATGCAGGCTTGTGTTCGCTTTGAAATTCTCATGGAATACGATATATTGCCCTGTTTTGCGCCAAGGAGACCCTGTGCCCATTCCCCTTACAAAGTCCGTATATGATTCATCTTTCGCTTTCTTTAACCGATCTTTCCATTTTCCAATTTTGTGATGATTGAACATTTGCCTTATATTTTCTCAGCAAAAACAATAAAAGTCATCCCATTCCCCATTCTAGTCTTTTCACATATCTTTTCTACCATATAGGCTAGAATTGTCCTGCTTTATTTCAGCTACATATACGGCGACCAGTAGCCTTGCATTACAGTGGCCAACTGATGGCCGTTGGTCAGAAAGCTGGTTATTCATTACATGTAAATCCTTTTCATCTTTCCTCTTGCCTCTACACAAGCAGCTTATTATATTGTAACAAACATACGACCGCTATCGGCAATTGATTCATTTTATAGATAATAACATGCATCTACAAGACATACTAATTCTATTCATAATAATACTAAAAATATTAATAGTCACTGCATATACACTGCACCCCTTACCGCCTATTGTACCTAGCGATAGGGAAGCTTCACTGAGATGCCTCAATTACGCTCATGTACTTTGTCATAATAAAATTCGATAGAATGAGCCGTCGTTCTTGTAATTAGTCCTTCAATGCAAGCATAGGTATATAACATTTGCTCAACATTTTCGTATTCTCTAGACATCGTCAGTCTCATATTGACGTTGCTCGCTTTGTCGTAATTTCTGCTGTCAGCTGCGTCAAAACTGGTAGACCTCTTTAAGTTCCCGTCTTTCTTTTTACTTTTATGGATATGTTCGCTTGGACCGGACCGAAAATATTCTCGCAGGAATTAGCTACTATAAATATGATTTGAAGACAAAGGAAGTTGTGAAAGAAGCAAATGGTAGAGCTAGCGAGTACAAGTTATATCGTCCACAATCGACTTAAGTTTTCTGTAACAATCCACCCCGATAGCAAACATTGAAGGTACTGGTGAATTTACTGTAGATAGGCGCAAAAGCGGTAAACGACAAAGATTAATAGTGTATTGTGGTGAGTGTCATCAGATTTTGCAGTCAATGGCTTTTATTTTTGCAACGTCGAGAGGAGAATGTTCATCTTCATTTTCTTCCTCGTCAAAGGCCAAGGTGCTTCTAGAGGTTTGAGGCGTTGCTACAACTCGAAGGCGACGGTGATGATTCGCCCCGGGGTTGACCATTTGTTTGCTGAGCTGCACGCTCAATGTAAAGATTTAGTAAGCGTAGCTGTAATGTTTTGCGGGAAACGGACTATTAGACAGCCTGTTGTCATCCATCATGATGACAGTGATGACTTCGTATGTTATAAATAAGTAGTACATAATTTGTTATGATACACTTTCACCTCAATGCATTGATAATACAGATTTAGACTGTGTTAATATATAGCCTAATATGTTATATTAATAGATATATTAATAGATAGGTAATCTCACTAAGATAATAATAGAAGTAAATGAGTATGAGATAGTGGATCGATACCAGTCGACAGAAACATAATCAGAAAAAAAATATTAAAATGACGATTTGTTCTCACTCAAGCAATTAAATTAATTGAAATAGACTCGACAAATTTTATTTTCTGTAGTTTAAATCGAGTGCGCTGTTTAGAAGAATGCGGATACCTTGCATCCGGGAAGATGGCTGACGTAGGGGTGCATTGCGTCAGCACCAACTCGCTGATGAAGCCCGACAAGCGCAAATACGGCAGCCTTACGAACTGATGACTCGGGATGATTGTAAGCACGGATCAGCTCAGGGCCGAGAACTGCCAGTTGGGGCTTTGCCGCTGAAGCATCAAGCACCTCGGCTAAGCGCGTTACCGCCTTGATCGCTGCACAGATGGCCCACGATTCTGCAGTGATTCCGGTCAGACCGGGATCTCCACATCCAGGACCACCAACAAGAGCCGAGGCCACGCAAGCCGCGCAGGCCTGAGCCATCGCCGTAGCCTCGACTGATGTTACCAGTGCGCACACCGCGTCGTCTGCTAGCTTCACAACGTCCTGTTTAGTTCAAAGTTAAAACATTAAACACAGATATATTATGCTAATGGAAATCGGGAAAATGCTAGTAATAAGGACTCAATTACGTGGTAGACCTACTGTTTGCCATTTGCTAAATGCCCATATTTAATGGGCTAGTACCGAATGTGGTTCAATCAATATTTCAAAAAATAAATATTGATAATATCGTATTCTCAAATAAGCAAATAAATAAATTTCTCAAACAGAAATAGATATACCTATAATTTTAGAAAAATTTTTGAGATAGCACAAAATTAACGTGTCCACTTATCACTCTACAAAATCGAATTTTTAAATTTGACAGTAGGTATGTCTCAGAAAAAGAACACCTTTACAGAATTTACAAAAAGGCTTTGTAGATTGTGCATATCCAGCTTATGAAATAGCTTGAAATGAGTTCTGTATATGGGTGGGAATTCGCGCCTTGCGAGGTTCAATTTCAATAGGCATGCTGTACCAAGCTAAGGCGTATCCTTTTGAACACGTTGCCATAATAAGCATCCAGCATAACCGTAGCATGTGACCGTCGTTGGTAAGGGCTATTATGATACATTGTTATCATGCCGTTTCATAGATCTATTAAAGAAAACATTCAGCATAAGCCGCCCGAAGTAATAAGTGATCAATAGCAACGTAAGCATTTTTTTAAACTTTTAATTAGTAAAAAACAACCAGCTTCTATAGTTGAAAAAACCTTTTGGTTGCCACCAACACTGACATATCAGCCTTCGAAAAATTATTTAGCGCCGTTTTTATAACTACCGAGCATCGTTCCAACAGCCAGTTCATACCTTGTCTTTATCATTATTGACTCGAATAATCGCTTCGAGTGCGGACTGGGCCATTTGAGATGATTGCGCATGCTTGGGTCGACGACGAACGAGCTCAGCCAAACCTCGAAGGGCCGGTGCTCGAATGCCTTCACGACCTCCCTCATCCGCCAAGTTGACCAAGAGCGCATGCCACACCGCACGAAACTGTGTGTCCGACTCCCATAGTGATGGTTCCTGGAAATAGAATGACAGCATCGACTAATGTAACCCAGTCCCCATGTCCACTGAACTAGTACGAATATAAGTGAAACGTCTACATGAAGTCATATGTTGTAAAGGAACTTCGTGTTTTAAGTTATGCTGTAGAGGAACAGTCGTAGAGGTATGTAAAATATGCAAACTACAAAACACTTCTATCGCTTGTATTTTACTTAAAAATATTGTCAAGGTTTTATGCTTGGGTGATTTTTGAGTAGATGCCTCTCGAATCAGCGTGCATTATGTTACATGCACTTGCACAAAAACAATAACCCGTAAAAATCACCGTTTCCTTTCCAACCTTGATGAGGATGTGGAGTTCCGCAAGGGCAGACCGCTTCTGTTCAGCTGAGTTCATTGGTGACGAGAGCAATTGAACACAATGAGCGAGTCTCTCAGAGGCAGAGCTCTTTGCCGCTGTGGACCCTGCCGATATTCCTGACGCGACAGACACACTCTCCAATTCCAACGATTGTTGAGGCTATGAAATAAGCAACATTCCAGAAAGCAACAGGACACTTAATTATCAAGCTCAATAGATGACCTGTTATTCCTTACAAGCAATAGCAAAATTTGTTCACTTAAAAAGCTGCCCATTCACCACGTTTGTGAGATATCATTCAGAGCCAAGAAAGACCGCTATTGTTAAAAGATTCTTTCTCCGCTTGGTAAAATTTCCAGTTTTGCGTTCTGTACTATCCTAGCTAAACATTGCTTCAGACAATGTACCCCTTTTAATACGAAAGAATGTCTCCACCCGGGTTCATATCTAAATCATGTCACTTGGCGTTTAGTTAGTTGAGTCGAAACTATTACTGCCGCACCGTCACGGATATTACCTGGTAGAACCTAATCGTACGTAATCTCTCCATCATTTTTTAAATAGTTACCGTGGCCGCTTTCGGCGACGAGGATGAGCCCTGGCTGAACCGGGTCTTATAACTGTCAGCATCATCGTCAATTGATTTTGGCCTACTACTTCCCCCACCGCCAGAGCTTTGATGGTGCTGCTCGCGGTAGATGGCCTGCATGAGCTTGAGCTGGGTAGTGGGATTCGCTCGGAAGTTTTCGGTATTTTCGTCTTCAAATGACCGTTGCGGGCTTGGACTTTGATGGGCAGATCCCAGCCGTGATCGGGGCCCACTTAATGGTGACAACGGCACTGATCCGGTGCCGTCAAGTCCGGTATATGGCTTTGGAGACGTTGAGTGGTTATTGAGCGTTCCGCCCTGTTGGCCAGCAATTTTCAGCTGATTTTGGATGACGTCAAGAGCTGTCCGCTGAAACTCCGGTGCCATCTGGGTGATGACTGTCGAGAAATAGGGCGTTTTCACCCGGTACAACGATACAATTACTTGTCGGGCCCGTTGTTGAAGTTCAGGGTGACGGGAATCACCAGCCCAAGCCGTAATCTTGAGGAGGGTGTCCCGAAGGTTTGGATCGTGTGCTGGCAGTTCCGTTGAATCCATTAGTGAAGTAAGTGCTTCGAGGTAGCTCAGTACGCCTAGTTTTACCTATCGTCGAACGGGGTATTAGACAAATGATAGTGAGTAGCTAATCAGCTAAAATTTTAACAATCAAATTTGTTTTATTTTATGCACATATACTGGTTTTTCTTAATAGTAAGTCTAGCGAGTCCCCTTGCATGCTTATTCCTGCTGTTCCAAATACTTTCAAGTTGACCAGGTCTGCTCGATCTAATGCTAAAGCATCTTCTCGACCAGACAATCACCATACAATCTGTGGCGCAACTCCTTAACACGCAACTATTGGAGAGTCGTTTTTGAGTCATACCTTGGCTGAGCTGGAAGAATGGGCGGGGTCGTTGAGAAATCGAGTGATGACAGTGAATTGATCGTGCCGAGGAAATGAAGCCCGAATGAGATCCATTGTGCGGCCAATTTTGGCTACCACGGACCCCAACAGGTCCTGACCACTCTTTATAAATAACTTTGTCAGAAGAACACTCAAGAATCCGATGCGATGCAGATCGCTTGAATGCACTGTTATCAGCTCGTTCAACGTATCCAGAAACAGCGAAAATACCTTAAAAAAGCAAAAAAACACATCAGTTTCATTTTTATTATATGTTCAAATGACACGCAACAACTGTTATAAAGATGCTGAACAATAATTTACCGCAACTTATCGACCTGTAATGAGTTATTTGGCGGGACAAATTTAGTATATTTGTTAGGCTCATCTCACCTTGGTATGAGGATCCATGAACATTTTTGTAAGGGTTTGGGTGACCTTCTGAAGATCAGGATCACTTAACGCGTGGGACTGGTTACGTAGAAGGCACAACAGGCCCTATAAAGCACAGAAAATAGTCCAAGTTGTTAGTCGAAGAGGAACACACGAGCCGGTGTATTATGAGATACATACTGATATTTATCATTCATACCCCGCTCCGACTAATGCAATGATGATCCCAATGATTCAATAATTATTTTTATATTTGTACGTAAGCGAACGGAGGCAGATAATTGGCAAAAGTTGGTAGTGCTCACCGCCAGTCCATCCTTGCGATCGGACCAATGAACTGAGGCGAGGTTCGCGAGAATCTCGGGTACATCTTCATGTTGGAACGATCTGTCGGATGCAATTGAAGAGGCGTCGCTGTCTTCTCGGTGTAATAGTCCGAAGGACGACTGACGCCCATATGAGGACAACGGCGTTCGGATCTGAAATTAGGCGAAATACCATTTTTCTTCATTTGACGATGATTTTATGTGCGTACTAACAGTTGTATTGGCTGGTTGGCTAGCTAAGAAACGACGCATGAAGCAAGATACGGCAGCAATTTGAGAATATTGTTGTTGTATTGTAGTTTTTTTCAATTTTTCGCTGCACCTTCTATCTAGCCATTTCGTTTCATACAAAAAAAAATTACGTAGATCCGTATATTAGATATAATAGAACTGTATATATTTAGTCAAAATATTCTACTAGCAGCGGTGAATACTCGTAATACTCGTGAATCGTAATATCGCTCACTCACCGCAGTCGACCCTAACGCTTCCGCCATTCGCTCCTCAGCTTCTCGGGAATTTCGCAACAATTTCTCGGCTGCCGTCGGCGTCGATGGGACGATAGTGACGGCCTCACTCCTGCCGTACCTAAAAATACACAGCAGTAAATAAGAGTCGATAGTGATAATAGACCAAGCATTGTTAATGATATAAGATCGAGTGAAGGTAATCAACTTCGAAACGAGCAGTTTAGCTAACTACTGAAAAGGGCAAGGCAACACTAATAGCTGTACAATTGAGAGCATAATTGACGGCATCAATTCGATGTGACGAGAACGCTGCCTGACGATATTATTGCTACAATGGCAATAAGACAACGCTTAATTCTACAGAATTACAGAAACAAGTCAAAACTAAGCACGTTGTACCAGAATTTGTAGGGTAAGGGATAAAACGCCGGTGTCCTACTTAAACTCGAAAATCAATTTATTTATAAAATAGAAAGTTTTGTAAAGAAAAGTCAAATCAGGATACAGTTGATATCTAAGATGACCATGAATTTATAAAGAAAGATTTAAAAGTAGAATGTTTGAATTGTAAATATTTGAAATAAGTTCTGGAATGTGCACATATCGCCCGTCACTTTCAGTAAAAAATTCAAGTAGTAAACGAAGTAGAAATGGTGCAAAGTGTCTTTAGTAAAATGCCTGAAATAAAAAGGTTACCTTGGTCGGATAAAACGTATGCTTTTAATCATTTATTATTTTAATGCAAGCTAAGTTTGAGCTGTTGAGCTCATACCCCTCCCCTCCCCCCCCCAAAAATGATAGCTCCTTTAAAGATTTATTAATAAATCTGGAGTAAACTTATTAAGACTTTTTCGCTTTTTCATCTGAAGGTTGATTCTTTTTTACAGGTAACATTAGAGTAAGTGACAATTTACCTTTTTATATTTTTATTTATGAGAAAATAATTTATGGAAAAAAGAAAATAATGAGGGAATAATAAAATATTTTATGGAAAACACCTACCTTGAAAGGGAACTTCGTCGACGGCGTTGACTGTCGCTCAGTACGGAGGATGATGATTGTGAACCTACAGATCTGCACGACATGAGGTAAACACATGAATTATTAGCAACAAATTAAAAATAGGACTGACATACATTCATTGCATTAGTACAAGACCCTAAGGGCTATTAGACAAGCTATCTTTTTTCGACTCTACAGTTTCGACTCTATAGTTTGGTCATTTTATTTAACTTTATCATGACACGCTTTCGAGTAACACGTACCTTGATGGAGAAGGATCCCTGGAGGTCGGCATAGGGATTCGTGACCTGGAAGCGGCTCTCCGTTGGCCGTCGGCTCCTACGACACCCCCCGGTCCGCCGCCGTAGGTCGCATAACTCCATCGAGACGATGGTGACGCCGACCGCGAATTTGCTATAACAATGTGTACATAACATAAAAAGTTATTGGCACCGTGATAATGCAGTGGCAAGTCAGAAACAAGTGGTGGTTCGAAATCTGGCCATGGACATTGCATTTCGTGCTACAGAGAGCCACTCATTTGGTGCAATTCTTAACTAAAGCAGCACTGGACATAAGATCCGACACGTTTATTCATATCAAGCTACTATGAAAAAATCTGCCGATTCTTGTAACAGTTCGACCCAAAAAACTGGGGATATCACAAATTGAGAATTATCGCGATGATCCGTGTTACTATCGATTCGAAGGAGAAATACTTGATTAGGATACTTACGTTGCGACTGAGAGACCTGACGTCCTCGGCTCTGTTGCGGTGTCCTTTCAGGCGAAGTAACCGCTGAACAAACGGACTCTGCGCGAGATGCCTTTGCCGTCGACCTCGCTAAAGGAAATGAATTACGTCCGTATATTACAAAACAATTTGTCTTCTAAGTAGTAAATTTGGGAAGCTTTACCATTTATGCATGGACAGAGGGGTCTTTATGTGCTATAAAATTGTGGCCATTTTAAACAAAGCTAAGACACCCTTACTTACTCACGATTTAATGAAACCGTTTACGTAACGTGTATTTAGTAGATTCGCAGCCAGATCGTTACTAATTACAAAGAAGTTAATGTCAATTATCATACTATAGAGAAAACGTTGTCAGGTTATGCCTACAAAAAAGTTACTATACGAATTTCGCTCATATATGTAATGCGTTTCCTCATATCTCGATCTTTTGCACATACAACTGTTGAAGTCGCATCAAATTTACATAAGATCATGTCTTTAGTAGATTAATTGCCATCACGCAACCGTTTCATGGCGCTCATGCGATGAAATATCTTGCCAAAATGCCATCCATGCACCAGTCCCCACTTGCATTTACCCATACAGAATCAATCAACCATACCTCGCCACTTAACAATACATACTATCAATATTTCAGCCGTACAGGACTTTTATGCCCACACTGGATGGCATACGGCCATCGAACATTTTGCCAATATTTTTAGTCAGCAAAGAATTACAGGGACGAATAAAAACCAAATGGTACAATCATTGAAGAAAAGACGAAAGAAGCCGCTCGTAAGGGAAGACAGCCGTTGCTACAAAACAGCAGGACATTTCAGCGATTCATTTCAAAAACATCGACAAACGTTATTGGAATATTCTTTTCCGCTAACCGCTAACAATCAGCACATGAAAATGACAATTGGGACGGCAGGCGAGAGCATGAAAGCGTGCCACAGGCAGTTGATTTATACTTACATTTACAGAATAGCTCGATCGGTGAAAGTGAAAACAGCAAATACGTAAAAAAATAAGGAGGAGGCGAAATACTTTACTGAATGAATTCAATACTTACGATAGTAAATGACGAAAATTATGTAGTTGAATGAAGTCGAAAAGACAAATTTCATTTGTTGACCCTGGGATATTGCAAACTTCAATTGTTGTCCAAGATAATTTTTGAGATCAGTCAACCCACACGAAGTTTTATTACGAAACTCTACCAAGTAATTATAAAACAATTACAGTACAATTATAATCACTGCATTGTTGATTTCCTTGGTAGTATTAATGGCCGTCACTGATTTCTGCGTGAGCATAACGACATTTCAGAACAGCCCGGCTCATTACAAATAATGTACAAATAATAGTACCATTCGCAGATAAATCGGTAGAAAAAAGCTGTAACTTTTTAAATATTTTTTTGCCTTGTTTTCCACCCGATGGATTTCCTAATACAACGAGCATAATGGCATAAGTGAAAAAAGTGCTCGTCGACTTTTATTTAGTTCCGCCATCATTTTCCGGGTTGTCTCCCGAAACGTGATGATGATCGTGTGTACACAACTTACGCAGCGACAATCCTGTCCCCGGCGTGGCATAAGGTGAAGTGCACCCGTATCCATATGCTGTTGATGGTGTTTTCGAGAGGGCCTTGAGCCTCGAGGACTTAGCAGCGGCCATATCGATGGCGGAGTTGGCTCTGCGTTGTTGGACCGAACCCACGGCCTGGGGAACTGTACGTGCATTGTTTACAACCCATGAAATTGGTCATAGCAAATGACGGGGTCAAAGTGAATGTTGTAACGTATAGAGGAATATTGATGTTTCGGTAGGAATACAGAGAAATCAGTATTAAGGACACGCCAATAGAATGCGCAAAAAATATTAACAAGGTCAATAAATATAATAATAACCACAAATAATAAATGCCTCCTTCAGATGTCGATGTGTACGCTTTTCACATTGTCAACTAAAGCCTTCCTCAAATAAGCATTATTTCGAAATAAAGCGTTTTCATAAAATTACGTTTGCTCAGAACGTATTTATCATGTAATGGAGCGCAGAATTTAAAAATTACTTTCTTGTTTTTTGCGTATGAAAAAAATAGTTCTGTGAGAAATACGACTACTCACTATTTTGGCTACCGGCCAGTGAAATGTAAGCTAACAATACGAAACATTACATTTACAACCACGATTAGTATACGCATGGATGAACAGGCATCCACATCCATATGATCATACCTAATGCAGCAATAGATAGAAGAAAAAGTTCAGGCGTTTTGTATAGTCATAGGCTGGGTTTTCGTGCTGGGTACGGGATTAATGAGAATTTCATTTAAGCAAACTGGATCTTTAAGGGTTTTTACTTTACCGAAACAACGACGATACCAATCGCCAACTATCACAGACATGACCTAAATAATAACACGAAATAACAATCACTGGATGAACAAACACCAAAATCGGTTCAGTTGGACGGGGAAATTGATTAACAATATGCGGACTCAATGCAATGGACCGATGGTCACTTATGGGATTAATGCGCACTGTTTTAAAAGCACTACATTGCTGAAACGTGCAGCAGAAAACGCACTACGATCTCTATTATCTGTCAATTTAGATGCATATATATATATATATATATATATATATATATATATATATATGAACAGGATGAGGCCAAAGCCTCCGTGCAATTTTTTGGAAAAAATTTAATTTAAAAAAACGTTTATGGACTGGACGGTTTTAAAGTCTTCATTTGACATCTGTCAAAAAACAAAAGAGAACAATGTAGTTAATGTAAATTAAGTGAAAAAAAGTCACTTAACAACTTCCAGAATCAATGATTATTTTAAACGGTTAAGGAACGTTAGCCTTACCCTGCATATATGTGTGCACTTCCAAGTATATAATGAGCCTACTTGCATGAAGGAGATACACTTTGTCATATGCCCTGCTTATCTTAACAACCCTTGTTAGTTCAAACTGCTATTAAAGCCAGCTTTTTTGTTTTAAAAATAGAGTTCAAAAAAAGGCCAAATATTGGAATTATAAAGCTTGAAACGAGTAGAGAAAAATCCAGATGTTAAACACGCAGCTAAATTCATTATGCGTTCATAAATTCGCCATAGAAATCGCAATAATCCTGAGCTTCCTGTCACAGGAAAACCTGCTTGTTTACGTTCGATGAAAAGCATTTGACTATTTTGCGATGATCCTAGCAGCAGGATGCCGATGCAATTCCGCAGATATAAAAAGAGAATTAATTGTCTCCTTTCGTTTCGATAAATACTAACATTTGATAACTGATTGTGACTGATGCATTACTCAGACTTTCCCGACAACTTTACGTCAAATAACTTCTGGTATTCTATAGTTTCATAGTTCAAGTTACTGCGCAAGAGCAGTTTAAAACAAATGATATATAATAATAACTAGCTACAAACAATCACCATTCAGCAATGTGAAACCTTTGACCTAATCCAATCGCTGTACCATCTTTTTCACTTCTGCTTTAAGTAAGTGGTGTATTCTAATTATGCTCGTTTATCTATTGGTTTGTTGTGAAGTTGCGATGTTGCAAACATACGCCTGGAGGTCGAAGCCAGATGCGAGCGCGAAGATGTACTGCCTACACCGGCTGACGCGCCATGTCGAAGAGATTCCATGGAGTTACCATAAGCCGAACGGGTCCCCCGACCCAAATTGTTTAAAGAGGACGATGATGACGAATTGGACATACCTGGGTAAGTGGGCAAGATATGATACGGACTAGTGTCAAATTTAAAATAGTGAACGTCACGTTCAAACTGTAATATGAAAATGTTGAGCTACGGAAGGTTTTGCAACGTGTGATAACGTGAGAAATTTCTATCGAAAAGATGAAAACAAATCATAAAATAATACCCTATATATATATATATATATCTTATATATATATATATATATATATATATATATATATATATATATATATCTTGGAAGCTTATTAGTAGTTATGTTTAGTTGAAATAAATAATTTCTTTTAATGCTAATTTTAGTCTATAGTCCGGTTACATTAATAACAAGCTTGAACTAAATGAAGAACTCACCACCTCCCCCAAGTTCGCCGTGGAGCATTTTTTGTTTGCTTGAGTCGAGCGAAAACAAAAGCGAATCAGCCTGCGCTTTGAAGTGTTCCGCAAACGCCCAAAAAGCTTTCCTTGAATGTGATCTAGAAAACACCCATAACAAACGAAGGATACATAGAAAATGACGCTAGTGAAGATTATCTAGCATTATTTGTATTTGAGTCTCTTCAAACAAACCAATTTCCCATATGTATATATACTCGCCGTTCGCAATCTAAACTAGTGCAAATATATCAGCTCTACATAATTAAAAAAGATTCGTTATATATAGTTGCCTTTTTTATTTTTTGTATGTTAACAGAGTTAAAATAATCGTTACCTTCTTAAAAAATGTGGTTCTTTAAAATTAATAAAAAGCTTAAAGTATACCTTCTTAGTTTATCCCTTAGTTTTCTATTATAGTTTCCATTTCCTAGTTTTCTTGTAATGTGATCTTTATTTTGAATCATAGGGTATCTATTGTCGTTATTTACCTGGCCTCCTGATCTGCGTCCGATAGACCAGCTTTAATTGCCTGCTGAAGTATGGCTATATGCCGCTCAAGAGTAAACGTGGGCCACAGCACAAGCATTTCATTGAGAAATTCGAAACAGTGCCGTCGGAGATCGCGATTCTTCGAAGACAGATTATGAATAAAAATCGGAACTAGCCGCTGTGAAGGGACGTGTTTAACAATGAACCGGATACAAACAACGGCTGATGTTGACATTACCTGTACAGAAGAATCGTTTGTATTTGAATTTTTCAGTTCGTTTACTATGAACCTAATCATGCTATCAAAGCAAGCAATACATGTATAGTAGACACAATGTTATGCAAAGCCGTTACGAGACACTGAGATCAAATCGTCACTTTGTAAAATCTGTCGAATAGAACGCTCTGATGATCTCTATTGAGCAGAGTCCCTTACCTTGACGCTCGCTCCCAAAAGCAGAATAAGAGAAGGCAATAATATCTCGCAAAACCGATCCATTTTCGTATTCAGCTGGACGCAGAGGTAGCTGGGAATTTTACGTATGGGGATAAAAATCCTCTAATTAGATTTCCTGGTCAACTGAAAAATTCTGATCAAAATATGTACTCATTCGGCACGTAATACACATTTTCCTTGTTTTTTTCTTTGACAAAGAGATACACTGATTCTTTATGTAAACTTTTATGTAAATGATAGATATGCTTGCCATTGAAATCTAAATTATTACTATTATTATTATTAGGTACCACTTGAACTTACGATATTGTAATGCACGCCTCCCGCACAATTTGGGACCGGAGATCCTTCACGCAGCTCTGAACGGGGATTTCCAGCGTTCTGAGAGCAGGCAGAAACTCATCGTAGTCTTTTGCCCCGGCCACGACCAAACTCCGAATGAGTTTGAGCGCATTGAGCCGTTTGTCCCAGTCGGCGTCGGCGTTCGAGATCGTCGCTCGAATGTTCGACAGCTGTTGCTCCAACTCACGTGCGGAAAACACCGAAATACGCGGGACATCAAGGAAGACTTCTGCAAAAGATTCCTCGTCCACAGCGCCGGCGGACGCCGATGCGGAAATGGCCCCCACGCGTGTCCCGGTATTTCGGCCAAGTGTTCCGCCGCCACCAGTTGCCGAGCTTGGTTTGGAAGCTATTGCCGGCTTTTTGGCTGAAACTGGAGGTTTCTGTTTGGGAACAGCGCGATCTAGTTCATCACCATCTGAGATAGACAATATACCATGAAGACAAAAAGGAAATTAAAATAAAACTGGATTTGAAATCCTCTTTACACGCCGGATTAAGAGGTGTTAAAAAATGATTCGAAAAAAAAAATAGATTTTATTATACGCGAAAGTTTTTTGACAGTTTAAAAAATATTATTTGATATATATTATACAAACAACATACATCTATATTATATATGTATAGATTTTAAATAGAAATGATTAAATATAATTGGAATTCTTATAATCTCAAGAGACTTTTGTCCTACCTTGTATAATAGGTATGCAGCAAAATAGCAGTAAATAGCATAGAAGCAGTTGCTTACCTTGATTGTAAGGCACGAGCATTTCGCCATTTTCGACAGCCTTATCAAAACGCTCCATAAGCGCTTGCAGTCTGAAATTGCAAAGTACACAATCTTAGGCAAATTCATCCACAAGCTTATTTAACGCAATGACGTAAAATGTACAGAAATGGTTATAGCTTTGGCCGTTTTCAACTCACTTATTCGGTTGAATGGCGTATTTCTTCTGTAAATCGTGTCGCAGGCGGTCACCGACGTATTTATAAATAACTACCAGCGTCGTCATAGCTGTATCGCGAACCTGTAACATATGAGAGAAATTCAGCTCACACATATACGCACATATTACGCCTAGATTTGAAAGATCAAACTGGTAAAATCACTTTGAATCTAGTAAATCATAAGCTGGCATGTAGCGATACTACTGCGCGAGAGATGCAAATGTATAGATACGTCCTAAGATTTAGGTGATAACGGCGTTTCGCAAACTTCTTGACTCGATCCAAAAATTAAGAACGCTATTAATTTCCTTCTCCGCAAACCCTTTTATCAACTAAAGAAATTAGAGAAGAGAACAACATAGATCAAGCGACGCATCAATAGTTCGGAAGCAGTTCGTATATCTTTTATCAGACACCCGCATGTATGCCCGCTTTGTCGAATCCGATTATGCCTTGTTTATGTGTTTAATTATTATCACTATTCAGTCGACTCAGTTATCGTTGTTGTTGTCGTTGTTCTTTTTACTACTGTGATTTTGATGATGATGCCCGAGATAAAATCGTCGTACGCTCTTTCATTTTGAGGATCGCCGATCATCGAACGAAGATATCTTGAAAAAAAATCCTTGATTCAATCTAAAAGTACTTGGAATCAAGTACATTTGCAAGTAGGTTTGCATCGACTTGCATCCAACTTGCATTGTCAATTACACTTCGTTTTATTATTGCTATTTCGAAATGAAGCTGCTACTCACCTGCGCGTTGGGGTCGTCCATAAGTTTGCAGATTGACGGAATAAACTTAGATAACGTGAGACACGAAGCCGTATACCTGAATGCGAACGTGAATACACATTGACAGAAACGCAAGCAGATTATGCCGATTATGTAAAGAAAATTAATTTTAGTGCTTGAGAGTCTATATCGAACGTGTAAATAATATAGCAATGTTTTCATTTCTTTTCAATTCGGTAAAACAGATTGATCACAATAAATAGTCTGGTGCTGTTCATGTTACAAACGAGGGCGATTTCACTTAACTAGAGAAAGATATTGCGTTATATTGATTTTTCCTTCATCAGGTTATTACACATGTACTCAAGTAAACTTTGTATTCATTTGTATGATTCAGCTGATATCCCAGGGGTTTGACAGACATGATCAGCTTCACAAAACTAAAAAAGAATAGCTTTTTTTTTTTTAAATAAGAAGCTAAAAAATGTCTAATTGCTGCCACTTGGATCTCATTTAACTAATAGAGTATTATTAGAAAATGAAAACACATTTTTAACTCCCATAGATTTTAGTAAGTCTAATTTTTCTCATTTATTCAAAAGAAGCAGCATATTTCTTTTTAGTAAAAATAAAGGTTATTAGAGCAACATTGCATTATCATGTTTTTATAGATTTACAGATAAATCTCTTGTGTTTTTTTATTTTGCCATTTCACTTGCGTCTTCATTCACTGGTATTATAGACTAGTTGAAAGGTATGACATAATTATCAGGTCAAACTTTCTATTAATGATTTGTACACATTTTCTTACCTCATCACAGTATCCTGCATAAGCAACAAAATTTCTTCCCGAACTCGGAAGTTTTTATGAGTATATGCGTTCGTTAGTCGATCCAAAATATATTGTGGTGATGTCACCTGCAAAGGGAGATGACAACGGGAACCTTACGCACGATCCCAATGATGATTTGAATCATAAAAAACATACGTTTTTACGCTCTACTTTTTCTGTCCAGAACAACAAAATTACGAAAGATCTTCTGTTTGAATATTCTACCTAGCATATTAAAAGTCAGCTTTGGACTGGATTAGAAAAAATTATCAGCTACTTGACAAAAGTGAGTCGCTCCACGCGATTATTTGAAACGGCTTCGACTAGATTTCTCTTCCTAAATAGCAAAAAATCACAAAATTCTATGTCATATAGTCGAGATAATCTAATTGTCCAAATGGGCAGACTTTTGTTACCTCCATCATTTTGTTAAGCAGGTCTGCATTCGTGTCTCGGATGATCTCTTTAGCATCACCCATCCGGTCGGTACAGGCGGGCAGAACCGAAGAAATGTACGGCCTAAAATCCTCTCGCAGTCGCACTACAACTCGAGAGAGGACCTCTAGACCATTTTGTTGTATCTTCGAATTGCTGCTGCCCAACCTGGAAAGAAATACACGTCCATTTTCTATTTGCTCCCACACTTCATAAATACATAGCAAATGGCTATAGCATTGTTCGAGTCTAGCTGTGCATAACCCTTAGCGCTCTTTACAGTTTTCAAATACAATATAACCATTGATAATACATTACAGGCTCAGTTACAAGCGTCAGCAGTTAAGAAAGAAAGAGACGAATTCGCCGACGTAAAGTAAAAAATAGTTGAGAAACTCTTACCAACTAATAAGCCCGTCAATAAGGGCGCCGATATCTTCCCCGTGTAATGAGTGGGTTTTATCTTCTATCCACGTCAGAAGATCTTCGCCAATTTTCAGCTTGAGCCGAATGTCCTGTTTGCCCATCTGAGCAATCCAAGAATCGAGGACACCGCCTCCAGCCTCCATCGTTTACAGCTACTGAGCGTCAAATGACGAGATTGCACCACTGAATTTTGAGTCGTTTTACCGCGTTCGTTATGCCCTTAGGTGTAACGGAAACGCACTCACATCACTGCCCCTAAGGCATGTTAGGCCCGCAAGGAGTTCATGTGCAAGCTACGGGAAACAAACGAAGATATTAACAGGCCGATGTTGTGCACTTTTTTCCCTGCGGGTTACTGTAATAGAGATAACAACCGCAAATCTTATTTAGACATGCGACTGATGTTTGCAAAAAAAGTATTTAAAGTTTAATTCGAAAAAAAAAACGTGGGTTTATCATTTAACTGTAGATCATCAAATCATGAAAAATAATTGCAAATTGTTTTTAACGGCCATCTTCCAATTAGACACATTTGGTAAAAAATATCTGGAGATGGTCTCGAGGGTGGTAAACTAGTCTGTCGTTCCAGTTTCACAGTTTCCAATCCAATTATGTTAAAATGAAAACAAACAAACCGCAGAATAGCTGGCGCATGAACCACAATAGGTGAGAACAACGCCACCCCAAACGTTTTGTACTACTGTTTCTGAGGAAAGAGCTCTTCGCCTTACATTGTTATCGACGTAACTGACACTGCTTTCACTGATTATATTACAATAATATATGTAGTAGATTTCCGCTCAATCCCCTAAACACCAGTGCTGTTCCAGGGAACTGCCAGCCAGACTGCAAACGGCTCAACTAGCTGCTTTCTTGCAGCAACTCGTACAGACTTCGGCGATCCTTTTGCTTACCAACGTTTAACGCATTCCACTTTTCACAGATACGAAGTACGTTCTCCCAACTTTCGGTACCTAACTGAAAAAAGCTTAGTTAAGTGTATATCTATCTGGCTAAGGTTTTTCCCAATTCGATTTTTTGGCAATCGCCGATCATGTATCGGCTCGTTACTAGCTTATGCCGAATTCACTTAAATATAGATTTAAGAAGTAAAAGACGCAGAAACTAATACTAAAATCGCATTGTCAAAAAGGGTCCAACAAGAATTATGAAACGTTGAATATGAACTACCAAAAAAGAAGCACAAACCTCACGATTGCCGTTCGTAATATATTTATTAAGTCTTTTTAAACTAAATTCTATACCCATACATACATAATGCTTTATGGCCCGAGTTCCTGCGATATTTGTTGCTGTTATTTGAAACATCACTTACACCCATGTTTACAGTCACTTTTCTGATATAGTGATAGTTCTTGTAGCAACACCGTCCGTAATTATCGTGTATTCCTTGTATTATCCAGACCCATCATTTCATAATTAATAAAACGAGTGTACTCGGACAGTCAGCTTTTGTCAGACAAATGACAAAATACGTGAAAGGCAATAAACAGAGCAGATGCAGAACCCTTCTTTACACTCATGGAATAATCGCGTAATAATAATAATACATGCATTCAACAACATCAAAGATCTCTCCCAAATGTCGTAGCCGACTGAGAAGTTCTATTTAATAATATCCGACTTGTTTCCGAACCTTTTTATTGAATATGGGATCAAGATACTGTCATACTACATATATTGTACCACAGTGAACATACATAAAGTAGAACTTTTCGAATCTTATTTGGTCCAAATTCCGGTTGCGAGGCCAAGCTATCTCGTCCCTTCACAGACGCTTCGATCGCGTTGTTAACTGGCCCGATAGAGGCCTACACAAATCCGCACTCAGGCCACAGGAACTCCCCTCTGGGTGAATCGCCCCACAAATCACTACAAAAGGTTCATTTAAACATCGGACCTACTACGTCTGTTTGTCTTTGTAGGGTTCATTTTGCAATGTACCTAATCTAAATGAAATGAGAATACTCGCACATTTCATTTAGATCAGGTACATTTATTATGTTAGAATCTAAATAGATGCCTGTGACGTGCGAAAGGTGGTAATGCCCTCGTTGAACATCAGATGGTTGGCTACCTCTTCCAGAATAAACCAAACTGTATCTACGCTGGCTTCAAGACTTAGACCACCTTCTGTGCCCCCCACCTTAGTAAGCAAACATCTTGCCAGTCTGCCATTAGAAGAGGACAAATTTTAAACATGGAACAAGGACGTTTTGGGCAAGAAAATAAAAATCACGTTACAGTTAAACTATCGACACGCAAAAAACCAGCGAACTGCAACGTTCTTGCAACCTAAAAGATAGTCGAACTTCAACTAATCTAACTCGAATCCCATTTAACTGGCCATCATTTACGCTTGTCTTTTCCGCTTTGTAGGCACACAGAATATGTTCTACACACGCCTCCATCTTCGTACACAGGCATCTAATTAAAGTTTCAATGACGAGTCGATGCAACACAAATTGTTTTATCATGATGGGTCACGTCAGAACTGTGTGCAATGCATCCCGAAAAACAAATAGCCCACAACTGCCAACGACGTTCCATTCGCCTGACGTCACTGGCGTTCTACGGATGAAAGCGTCTTCAAACGCGATCGCCAAAAAACGGCAGAACGAACATCGGCATTGAACTACAGCCAAACGTCAACGTTATCTCTGTTCATAACGATGCAACAATAACAAAAAAGGAAGTAGCAGTATTTTTTTTTTTTACTTTTTCTGTATCTACGCCTTTCTCCTTCGCTTCTCCCGTTTCCCCTCACCTTGTTTCCTTCAACTCGCTCCATGATTTTGACCTCCCAGCCAAACTATTTTCGTTCAGAAGATCAGTCAGTGACGCACAACAGGGGTGCCCCTATGCAGTTACTGTCACTGTTAATCGACTGATGGAGTTAGATGTTCTTGTTAACGTTGATGTCAACCAAACTTGTTTGCTGGTAGTGTGTAACAGCTTTCTGTAATGACACTGAGTTGGACCATGTAATAAATATATATAGCTGGACATTGTCTAATTGTATTCAGTACAGATGCTGTCTATCAAACGCCTACCAATTGGGAAAGCACAGAACGCTCGATTCGCGATCCTCTGCGATGTCATGGAGAGAATCGCTAAACTATAAACACAATTAGCGTTTTCTTAACCATTAATGATTATCATCATTTATCTATATTTTTGTCAGCTTTAATACAGAATGATATATTAGTAGTTCAAAATATAATAAAATACATAATTATATGAGCTAAGATCGAAAAAATATACAGTACATATAATTAACAACTAACTAATAAATTACTGTGAGCAGTGAACAGGTAAGAAATCTATGAACATTATAACAGACAATGGCAAATGTGCTCGACACTCAACCATAACTGAAGGCTTTAGATGAATGAATAATTCCAGAATTCTAAAAGACGCAAATTCTACTTTAGGATTTCTATTCTATCCCGCAATTCACGTAATATATTTCATCTAATAAAGACCTTATTGTGCGCGACATGACCCTCGCACCACTCGCAACACTAATGTTACGCGAATGTAAAAATTAGCTAGAAATCCGCTGTCTTATTTACAGATCGAAGGTTCTTGCTTCCTGTCAAAATCGCAATGTCACCACTTATTCCAACGCTTTATACAGCTTATTAATGGCTATTTACTACTGGTTAGGAAAAAAGTAACAAGCGATCTCCATTAACCAACTATGGCACCGTCTATTCTAGTAATAAATGAAATTAAAGTATAACGTGTTCAAGTGTGACAACCAACGTAGCAGCGTTCAAATAACCTCATAATAATATGTCGGAGAAAGCATTATCCCCTAACGTTAAGAAAGAACAGTGCAAGTGCTTCACACCATTAATTCCTTGCTATATCGTATTAACGACTTTTCACTGATAGCATGGCGGTCTAAATCAGCGATCTTAAATACGACGCGAACTAAATAAACAGGTTTTTGCAAGATCCCTTTACCAATATTTCATTTGCAGTCACAGGGATTTTCCATAGGGAACATTTACTTAGATTTCTATTGAAGTCTGAATTCGTTGGCACTATCGATATGTATGGCAATACGGAGTTAATGGGGGAAAATGACACAACTCGAAAGGTCGTATCTAATCGTTTTTGCTAATTATTAATTATACGCGTAGGAATAGAATGCCGTGCGTTTTTGTTTTTTTGAAGTTTTATGTATAAAAGGGACAGAGCATACTACTAAATATCGTGTTCTTTATAGGGGCGCTACAGTTGTCTAAATTCCCTCGCCCGGAGGCGGATCCTCGGTTTCAATTTAGCCATTTGCAAACTTTTTGGACCATAGAGTCTGAGCCAAATTAAAGCGAAAAAGCAAACATTCGTTAGCAGAAAACGAAGACACGTGGGTCGGACAGTCAAAATCAAAGTAAGTGATTGATCCGTAGTTATATTGATACAAGGATAAAACGACATTAATTGAAGAAGCTCAAATTATAACCAAGCACACTGTCTAGGCTTTGCGACATACTTCCACTTCATCTCTTGGGGCGATCTCGGGGCAATTGACAGTAAACCGTGTTGAACACGATAATTGCTATGAAGGTACACCAGCCTACTTGAATAAAGGGACGCCGTAGATTTGATTTTGCTCCTCTAGTAAGTGCATCACTATGACGTGCAGTCACATCTAGCTCGGATTTTATTTTCGTTTATTATTATGAAAACGTCCCAAGATGGGGTCGTAAAGGGTAAAGTTTTTGCCGAAAAAAGTGTTAAGGACTTGCATAATACTTACGTACGAACCGGACACGATAAGACCTATTTTATGCTGGCTGACTATGGAGTTAAAACCCAACAGTTGGACCTATTTTTACCGATTTACTAATCGCTAATCCTTAATTCCAGTAGTATCGCTAAGACGTCGTTGTGATGGAACGTTCTCTAAAAATATTGTTTACTTAAACGGCATACTAAAGAACTAATAATAATGTATTGTCTTGCAAAAAAATATGAGCTTAAACTAAAGAGCAATCCGGTTACGGTAAAGAAGATTGTGTAATTTTCAAGCTAAGTTACCCCCTCCGGAAAGGCTTAATATTTTCTTCCCTTGAGCCCGCCCCTAAGATACTCCAAATATCTCAAAAGGACTATGGCAAAACGCTACACGTTTTTCGATTCGTCAAAACAAAGCTTCACACAATAAATGTTTGATCACGATTCTGACATGCGCTACCACTTGCAATACGCCAGACTTAACTGAAGTTACTGAGAAGAACTCCATCTAATGAAAGAACATATGCGGATGGTTCCTTCGTACAGCTCAGTCACTCGCATCAACTCCACCCAACGTGAAGTATGCATCCTAAAAGCTCCGCCTAAGAAGGCTTGCTGGCCTAACAGTTTGAACAGCTTGATCGGGGGAAAAAGCTGGAACTACAACGTTGAAAGGGTACAAGAGTCATGATCAAAAGCAGACGCCCTGCGGAACCGCTTCTGCTCGAGTATAACTGATTGCAGACGTGACATTCGAGCCAAGCAAGAGGCGAGCTAATGGAAGTAGTTGGCGCAGCTGATAGATCTCACTGCAGGTAAGTAGCATGTAGAGCACAGAAATCGACGAGGAACGGGAGGTCAATAGAACATTGTAATGGCAACAGTGAGACGAGGCACACGCTCTTCCGCAAGAAGTGTTTTGGATCACCTAAATAACGAGTGGATGATCTAAGAATATGGGCTATGAAGACGGCGATTCGTAGAATCGTTCTTCTGTACCAATGATAGTACCCATTGATCGCCAGGTCGTGCAGAAGATTCTGACTCGATAAAATTCACTGACACGATTACGTATGGTTATCATTTTTAGTTGTTATTTTTATTACTTACCTCTGATCTTAATTATAATTAATAGATACAATTAAACATATGAATGAAGTACTTAGTAAGAACTATATTAATAAAAACAAATAACAGGTAGGCACCGGTCGAGGTATTACATTGGAAGCTACTGCAGCCACGAAGTCGTTTATATTGCAGAGCAGAAACCAGAAATCAAACACTATCCGAAGAATCATATATATACATATGGGACATGCGTCCCGTACTATACTTTATTGCATAATTTGAGAGATGCATGATTCAGGCTGAAATTGCGCCCGAAATTTTCAATTTACTATGCTTATATAAGCCGTCTTGGACAATGAAAACGGCATACGAACGGCATTAATTATAAACCATTTGATCAAAAATAATCGATTTACGACGAAACTACAAAAGAGGAAAAATCTGTTTCCGAAATTTTTAGACTTAAGAAACAAACAATTTTGCAACATTAGTTTTCATAAATTCTCTGTAGTTATGGATGAAATTACAAAAACGATCAGTTTGCTCTAATTAACAATATTGCGTCTTATTGAAAAAAAACTCTCCGGGAAAAATGTTTATCTGATTGAATACATCTTACGCACTGTTCTTTCCTGGACGAAGATCAAGCAACCAAAGCTATATAGAAGATTTTATTTCACAATTAGCTACGAACACACTTGAACCATATTTATTCCTTGAGTATCATTTCTTATACATTTACATACTGTAGTTTAAAGATCAATAGTAGGAGGAGCCTCAATTTATCTATACTCTTTTTTCTGTTCAAGGCATTTCCTTTTAGAAAACAGACCCTAAGACTTTTTTTTTGAAATTGAAACCTTTTTGTTGATCTGCTATGCTTTACCCAAAAGCCAGTTAGCGTTTAATCTGAATCAGAAAAGACGTTATCTCTCTGGGTTGAACTTCTTTCAAGTCGCTTGCGCAATGCAACATCGTGGGCAGGTGGTGCCACTTCATCTTCATCACTGTTACTGCTGCAGCTCTCGATAGCGGCAACAAAATCCTGGCTGCTTCGGACTCCAGCTGAGGTTCTGACGCTAACGCGTTCGGCGTCAGTACCAGTTCCTGCCGTACCCGGTTCACTGCTGGCATCGTCAGAGGCGGTACTGGCTGCGTCTGCGTTAACTGTCTGGTTTACATTCGAAACTGCAGTCGGCAGCTCTTCAGTGAGGTATGGGCGGAGCGACTCGTCGAACTTACTCACCTGCCGTTTCATCTGAAGGGAGTCAAGCTTCTTCTGAAGTTTTCTCGACAATCGATGAAGTGCACGAGCATCGATGTTCGAGCTGACTCGAAGCCGCGACAGCGCTCGGCAGTAGTATTTCACTTCAGTTGAATATGGATCTCGAAGCATTTTGTTTAAGAGTTCCTCCGCGAGTTGGTCATGTGGTGTAAGTGTCTTTGGTTCTAATCCGCCCGTCTGACTCACGGGCAGACATCTTGAGTCGCATAACGATATGATCGTGTCAACGACTCGTTCCACTGGAACCGTGGCCAGAGCTGATGTCTCGTTTGCATCGAAGAACAGCCGAAGGCACGGGAAAAATGACTGACGGACACAGTCCATCCGTTCTATGGACATTTTGCAGTATGCTTCAAAGAAAAGCGACAGTGAATGAATAATATTGGCGTTTGACGAATAGTTCGAGTTGAACCAGAACGAGAGCAGATGAGCCAAAATTCGTGGCGAAACCAGATGGCCAACAAATATCAACTTGCATAGACCCTCGATGACGACCTCCAGCAGAGCGTCCTGACGCGTTTTGAGAAAATCGGCGAGAAAAAGCACAATCTTCTGCATCTCTTGTTGGTCATTGTTTTTGCTAACGCTGTCATCGAATTCGACTCCTGCCTTTGTAGTATGCGAAGCTTCAAGGGACAAATCTAACCTTGACATGGATAGCATCGAAGGATCTTCATCGAGCGTGGAAAATGTTTTAATACCATAGCGAAGCAACAGGTCAAAGATACCCCGTAGTGCAATTGCCCGAATTTCTACGGTATCACTTTTAGCAATGTGAGTGAGAATGAACATCTTCGCACGAGCAAATTGTTTGTTCAAGATACACCCGTAAACTAGGCAGCGTACAGCCTCTGCACGAGTTCGGCAGACAGGCATACAAATTGCCTTAAGCGCACGTTGTTCAATAAAGTTCTCAAGTATAATATCAAGTCGCTTCGGCGTTGTCTTACGTAAAGCTAACGCCATAATTGCTAAACAACGTCGAACCGATGCGGGGTCTAGCTCCATTTCTTTGAAATGGTCCTCATCGTGTTTAGCATTTGGCCCTTGCTCGAACGAATTCTCAAAATCATCTTCGTTCGAAAGGAACATGGCTTCAGCTCTGCGTTGTTCTTCCTCGTAATTATCGATTACTACCTGCACATTCGCCAATTCTTCTTTCGCCGTTTGAGCCTCGAGGAATTTTTGCTGCGACGCTAACGTATCAACTTTTTCCCTGAGTAGAGTCGCTTGGACGCGCGCCTGCACGATAGCAAGGGGCTCCTCCGCCCAACGCGATTTTGTGGGACCCTTATTACCGTCCTTGTTGCTAGTTTCAGCATCATCCTCCATCTGTTCTTCGTTTTGTTCGGCTCCTTTAGCAGCCCCACCATCTTCCCCGCAGATGGATCTGCTGAGCAACTCCTGGCGGTCCTCAGAGTTCATCAGTGGACTCTCAATTTCGGAAATCACGTCGACCACCTCCGGAATTACTTCATCTGGTAGGTCACCGTGAAGTGTACAAAGCAAACTTACGAGCGGCTCGAAGAAGTGCTCCATATTTGGTTGAGCAAGAAAAGTTTTAATCGCTTCATTAAGGCGACTTTTACCTGCGAAGTCAGAAAAGTCGGCATGGCCTAACAATAAAATAAGTTGAGTGCATACGAGCCGATGGTTGACGACTTCAAGGGCGTCTAATCCTCCAGACATGCCTTCAGCACGCCCAACAGTGCGAACCATGAGGTCTGCTAAACGGCCTGTCTCTGGCATCACTTTGAATAGCAGAGCATGGCAGAGACCGTCGTCCGAATGCTTGTTGAGGAACATACACAATCCACGCCAGAGCATAAGCGCTGTCGCGGTTAATACGCCAATCGGATCTGAGCGCGGCGAGTATTGGTTGACTGCAGATTTCTGCTCACGGGTGACGACACCTTCGCTTGCCGTAGATGGTCCACCCGGCGTAGCCGGAAGTACAACACCTGATGAGTTCACGTTCACTGTAGTAGAGACATGCGTGGCGACGAAACTATTGACCAGCTCTTCCAGTTTTTCTTGCCGATAGGCGCGCTCTAGAAGAACATCTATAACGCGCATTGTTGTTTCGGGCTTATGATAAGGATCGAGGTTTTCCAATAAAGTAAGAAGAGAATCTCCACATTGCGCAAGCCATGTGGGGAGCAGCTCATCGCTTACTACTTGCACAACTGCCTGACTTCTGTCGGCGAAGCCTCGGCTAAGAATGTGCGTTCGGTCCATTAGTTGTAGAACACGCACTTTGATGCGTTTTGCATATACCTGATAGACCTGTTTACGAACGGAAGTAGACACGTCCATAGAACGAAGTTGAATTTTCGCCAGTGAACGAGTGCACAACGCAATCACTTCAACGCACGTTCGGCGTACTTCCGGTTTGGGATCCTTAGCCATGTGAAAGATAATTTTATTCATATAGGGACATGCCAGATCACGCGGATTTTGAAGTTTAGCCAGCAAACGAATTCCTTCGCAACGGATAGAGGGTACTTTATCAATTGCTAAAAGTGGAGCCAGGCGTGCTAGTGTATCAAACTGCTCATCTGAAAGCCATTCTTCGTGACGAAGTTTGCGGATGATCTGGACAATCAGTGAAGATGCCCGAAGTCGCCGCACTGCATTGTAGTCTTCACAAAATGGTAAAACCTTGTTGACGAGCTTGTCGAAGATGGGCTGACATTCTTCCACCATGAGCTCCTCCATGTTGGCCACAACTGCTAAAAAAGCCAAAATTCGAGACACTGCATCTTCCCGAATGTCCTGAACGTTCATAAGATAGTTTACAATATGTACCAGTCCACGCACATGGCGATCCGGGTTGCCAGACCACAACACGTCAACGCCAACAGCCTTTGCTAACTCTTTGAACTTTTCTTCGCATGATTCTTTGGCCGTTGGCCGCCTCTGAAGGGTGTCCAAAATATTGTCGATACCCCTGTACTGTGATCCCTCGACCATATCGATGTCAATACTCGTTACAGATTTTGTCGAAACCAGTCAGCTAAATCGAACACGATTTTACATTCGTTACTTTGTCCAGAGAAAATCATACAGATCTTCAAAATTACCTGTGCAATTAGCAAAAAAAACGCAACACAAACTGGTACAGCTGATATATGGCGCCCTTGAAATGGCCATATTTATATCGTCTTGGCACCGCCAGAAGATCCGTTATGACAGGCTTTGAACTTTCCAACATGGCGACCCGCACCGGTGCCGCATCGTCTGCTATAAAAACAATCACATTGCCATTTTACCAGGTATTACAAACATAGACTGGCTCAGCTGTTAAAGCATTTGGATATGGCTTAAGCAATTAATGAGAAGCTTCATATTTAGCACTATACGGTGCACGCATGTCATTGAAGCTAAAATGATTTGCATTGTTCTCGTGAGCCATTTTAGAATAATTTTTAAGCCAAAACCCGTATGATGTTCAGCCAAATATTACTCGGTACATTTGTATGAGTGATCGAGTGAGGGTCTAAAAGCCACCTAAAAATAAACATTCCCATTCCATAATTTTGTTACTATCTCTACTTTATTTATTTATTTAGGGCATGACAAACTTATAAACGCTACGGTGGATTAATTATATTATTGTCTAACTGAATAGAACAAGTGAAATATGGCTTGTCAAAAAATATTTCAAGAATATGTGCGTGTTTCAACGACTTACCCTTTAGTGCAGTACCGACATTATTATACGCATTAGAAACGTATTATATTTGCAGTCGGTGTGACAATTTCAATAATTGCAATGTATAATAGCAATTCTAGTTATGTATTATTGGGTATAAAGGCAATTTTGATAAGATATATGCAGTTCCCTTGTGGTTTTTAAATTTTGAATATTTAACTAAAAACAAGAATTGGGCTTTCGTTCAGAAATGTGACAATTTCATTGTTGTTCAACCTTGAGATCCATTGTTTGAATCAATTAATAATAATTAAAACATTTTGACAAATGTATAAACATAAATATTTGTATCAACAATCAATCGGGCTTGTGGTAGTCGATTTTAGATAACCATGTTCTTAAAAACAGGAGATTCGATCGTAAGACCCGTGATGCGTGAACTTCTTTAAACGACTCATCCAAAGACGTAAGCACGAATAAAAAAAAACGAACAAAAATCATATTTTGATGCTTTTTTCATAAGAAATTATATAAAATTTTAGAAAATCTTATCCACTTCGAAATTTTTTTCTCAAAGAAACAACTTACAGATCGTAAGTCAACGTACATGACGCACAGAGTCTATCTTTAGACATGTATATATACAACTTTTAGGTGTGTGTTTCGAAGCACACAAGAATTATAACAAACCAATGGACTGAACCTATATCATTAGCTAATGCGTATACTGTCGATCTTAATTTTACCATCCATTTTTTGTGAAGGCTGGAGATTTCTGCCCGATTATGAAGTCTATTTTAAAATCGGCTCTGTTGCCTAATAGCCCTTCTACGTACCCATAATAAAAGTTGTGCTACTACTGCGACAAAATTTTGAAAAATATCTCAATATTTAATTCCTAGCATTAAGAGGTAAGCAGAATAGTGACAGCAGTCTCCGTGGGGGTTCTACATCCAGGCGCCCTTCTTGCGTTGAATCTAATGCAAAACCGTGATAATCATCCCACGCCTTCAGCGTCGAATACGACTCACAACATCACATGGCTGTAAAGTTACTTATCGATGCAAAACTAGCCCAGCAACCAGTATTACTGTTGTGGACGATACGATGTCGGCGTCGCAGCCCGATCAAACCCGATCTTCGGTCGTCCAGTGTTGCATTGACGTAAACGGGCAAATATCATTTCTCCGTTTATTGTCTGCTTGTGATGGTAGCTGTAGGCGCGAAGTCGCAAAGGCAACGGACAACATCAAAATGCTTGACGCAGACCGCATTTGACTGCAGCTGACAGACTGGCAGCCCAACAACTGAGTGACTGACTGATTTGACGCGAACGTGAGTAGCGAATGCAATGGTAACCGAATGAACGTAAAGGCCGCTATGGCGTGATACCAATTGACAGCTGCGACTGGCGTCAGTCATTGCGTAGAACAGTAAGCAGGGTCAATGTGTGCGGGAAGTTTTGCCACTTTTTGCTAAGTAATTCACAGCTGAAGTGCCTAATGCTACGGGGATATTTAACTTATAGCGGTGTGTGGTAGGTTTCTTTAGGTACTGTTACTGGACAGGAACCAATGGCGGTATATGGATAAATATGTATGTATGTGGATATACGAAAGCAGCGCTTCCCCACTAGCTGGAACAACCTGATAGTTTACAGAACTTTGATGAAGTGCTGTGTACTTGATTGTGCTTTTGCTGCAATATAAATAGAGCCATAGCCGATGCCACGACCAAGCGCTTGTGGTCGTATTAATGGAATGTCAAACTGCTTCAAGCAAACTATGCAAAAATAAGCCGATGATCAATTTCTTGTCTGTTGACAGAATTGGTAAATGCGATACGATGAAACGCGAGACAGGAACGGATTATGCTACCCAGATCGAATATACGAAATGTTGATATTTAATTTTACTTCAGATTCATTTTACAGATACAGAATACCTGGTGATTGCGTAATACTTGAACATTGACTCTGTAGCTGATTTGCTCAATTTTCAGGAGTTAACTACTTCTTAGAATTTTGTATTATGCTGGGTCTATCAGTTTTTTCAAGACTTTATCAATAGTTAGTTAGCTTCTTAAGCTTTTTGTCCGATGGGGTGCATTTTATACAACAACAATAGAATTATCACACATATTATGTAAATATTCTTTATAAATGCAATGTGAGACAACCTGAATTAGGCGAAATTTAGGATAGATTTGAATGCTAGCTAGAATAATTTCTAGCATAAGAACAAACCTTACAAGATAATCTTTGAGGAGACAGTAAGGGTACGGAGCAAGTTTAATGGCTGAATCAATAAATTGCTTAACTCCATCATACCACAATGTGATATAACAATCTTAAGGTGAACAATTCTTAGGCCGTTGTTCCCTTTCGATGAATTACAATATACCGAAGTGCCTGAGTATTACAAGGGAGCAAATAGCACATTATTTGATGATAGTCACTTTTGTGGGAGTAGATTCCAAAATTAAAACCCTGCTTCTGTAAACTGTTCTCTAACCTAGCGTAATTCACCGTAACGGAACAACGCTATCTTGACACGAGAGTAGTGTGGCGGAACCTACACAAGTTATTTAAGTGGGTCTGGTGTTAGATATAAAGTGTTTCATTTCTTGTATAAGGAAACAAAGAATAAATTTCAAGTATAACACCAAGACAAAATAGGATGATAACATTAATGTTTAGGAAGTGAAAGAAAAATAGACTACTAAGAGACAGAATGTTCAAATCATCCTAGATATACAATAAATAACTTAGTAGAGCCTCTAGTGTTGACTATACATAGAGCACCCCACGTATACACAGAACAATATATTTAAATTATTTCAGTTTTTAGAAATTGAATTTTCACGAGTAATTTTTTGCACTGATCTTAGCTGGGTCAGCGTGCCCAATTTTGCAGACACCTGAAACCTTATTGATGTCTTTGTTTATGTTTATTGCCATAAAATTCACCCAATTCGAAGTAATCCACGGATTATGTTCCTAACTATATATAATGCTAACCTTACAATAAAAAACTGCTGCCATATCTACTTACCTTCGTTGTTTATTACGTCCAGTAGATTAAAACTTAATAATAATGATATAATATAACATTAAATACCCCTGTCAAGCAATCTTATGCACCGATTATTCAAAATTAATTATTTTCATGCACAATGCAAGACCTCAAACCTCATAAAATTTTAGTGCCTGTTCCTCTTTCTTTTTATAAACATTTCGACTAGACTAATTAGCTAGTTGACTAGACTGATTGACTGATTGATTAACAGCGGAAAGAAGAATATTAAAATACAATAAATTTGAAAAACAAGAAAACCCTGCCATTGATATCTTATAGCGCCATTTCTTTTCAGTAATATCTGTTGGTTCTAGAAGAATAGTTGGCGGCCCGCAGGCGGCGTGATACTCGATTTTTTTAGCGTCATCAGCGCCATTACCACCAACTTCATCATTCGCTTCAACCAAATTTGTTCGTCCAAGTTTGTTAACGAACAGCAGCAGCAGCAGCGAGATTTCCTTAACTGTGCATTGAAATTTTGGTGCTGCCGATCGCCGCAAGCTGGCTTTTGTACCGCGCTGGCCGTTTTAGCGGCACTATTCAACAATAGGGAGCTCACCATGGCAGTCGCGACGTCGCCATGTACTGGAATACTACCAGTATATAATGTTTATATAGACATGGTACGACACCTAAACTGGGATATTTTATGCTCCGCTTCTAAGCCTGCCTTTAAATAAAAACAGACATTTAAACGATTTTTTCCATGTGCAATTTTCCAATCCAAAACCAGCATTCATCGCGATTACCGCTTCAATTCGATGCGCCATTGGTAGGTCAAGTAGATTCGGGTGTGTCGTTTTAATACGCCACATTTGAAAAATTCTAGCATGTTTAAAGTTTAGGTTGATAGAAGTTAGGAAGTCTTAAAGACTTCTAAGTAAAACCTCAAAAAGGCAAAAAGATAAGAGGTATAAAAGGCATAAAAGGATCGAAAGAGACTAACCGTCGGAGCTTATCTGGACGACTCAATTAACAATCCATACCCTCTAAAATAGCTGTAGTAGAAATCCAGGTATATCAGAAATGGCTTTTTAAGCTACTTTGATCAATCTTTCAGTCATTTAAATCTTCAGCCTACTCGGGATCTTCCGGTTTGCTTTATAAAAAGATTCCTCAGATCTTTCTGAACTACTAGCGATGACGTAAAGCATATATTTCGGTCAATAAAATTTGCGAGAAAATTTCTAGCCCGTTTTCATTCAAATTACCAAAATGGCACGTTGTTTTGTACCTTAATAATTTTACTGTTTCTTTCTAGAAAAAGAGGCTTTCGTATAGTATCGAGATTGGCGGATAAACGCATGCCTGTTACGACAAATAGCCCGGCTAAGGTTGTCTCAATTTAGGTGTCATACCCTGTACATACTATGCAATACAGCGTGCAGTAAGGGTTGATGTCGGCCGGACGTGATGAAATAGAATAATATTGTTTTGCGCAGTTGGTGATTTGAAGTGAATAGCGGCAACTGGCAATGCCGAAAGGGGGCTTGGTTCGTAATGCTACTTTTTAAACGGTTGCATGTAACGCTATGTGTGTGCAATGTCCATGTGATATCGAAACATATGGACATAGATAAACTGATTTTTTGTAACAGCCAACGATCACCTTATTGCTGTGCTATGATGACAATTATGCTGCTGCTGCTGGAAGATGCTGGGTGACATGGTCGACTTGTGTATGCAACACGCCAATATGCAACATATAATATATAGGCAAATTTTTTCTAATGGCGACTGGACAGGAAAGAGTACTCTGCCGGTTCTTCCACTTCTCACAGCTGCTGACCGCTGGTCTAAAAAAAGCCTATAACATTTCACAGGCAGGTTAGCTAATTCTCTTTAGATTGCCTATTGCATAGACTGCGCAAGGGATTGCCATTAAACAACAGGTGAGCGAGAGAGAGCAAGTTTGTTAGTTTGGAAGTAGCGAGCACCGAATATTATTTGGATTGATAATTTTCCTTTTATTGCAATTTTAATACTACTATTAGGGAAGGAAAACGTGTAATTTTGTTTGCTGATACTTCTTGCTTCAAACCAACTCCGCCGTGGATTATACTCATATTAATAATTTGACTCAGTGACTTGCATACGACAGTTCAAAATAGAATGAATGTCGTTTCACAAATAAATACTTTAGACCAATGTTAAATTGTACCGTAATACTGACTGATTGAATATCGAATATAAAAATGGATTTGATTTGTCTTAAAAAAACAAACTCACTCTTGAAACAGCAGCATCAGTTTTCATTCGAAGTCTACTTCCATTACAAGCCTAATGCAAAGCCTACCCCTTACTCCACGCTATATGTACATAATAGAATAATAGTAATGCTGGTGAGGCCTGTGCCTGTGTGTCCTAACAAGGCAACAGCTCACTAGCCGGCTATTTGGAAGTTTGGTCAGCCGACATTCCGTGCAGCGGAATCCTGCGATCGCAGCCTTGGACTTCAACACACCACGGCCGGAGCAACTGTAGCTAAAACAACAATAGAAGTACTAGCCCACCATTTGTAAGGTCACTGCCATAGCCACCATCACTCTGCAGTGCATTGTATGATGCTACCGCGCAAAACGTGTACGGAACGCGCTAACGCTTTAAAGTCGACCCTCAGAAACGCTACGCTGGCTGCTGGTATTGGCGTTACTAGCGTTACTTGCCGCGTACCCGAGATTAGGATTAAACACTAAACGGTTCTTAGGCTCGGTTAACTTCTAGCCAGGCATTTCCTCCTTGTGTTTGATAACCGTAAGAATAACGATTCCAAAAGATAGGTAGGAAGGAATCGAATGCAGCGATTGATGCTTTGCCCTGTGCCGAATTCTTCAACAGCTGAGCATGTACTTCATATAGGTGGTGTCGGTGGCAAGCGACGATAATTTGATTAGACACGTTGGAACTGCGCGAGTTACGAGGAGCCAGCGAATAGCCATACGCGCCGTAATCCATATCGACAGACGAAACAAACGCAGCAGTCGCGGCGTCCATCATAGTGGACTGCCTTTCTTGCACCAGCTCACCCTGCTGCTTTGCTAGTCCATACTGTTATGGTCCGCCGTAGCAAACATACAATAATGAATCAGCCTACTGCCACCCATATGCTAATGACAAAGGTAATGTAGTGGTTACTTGCGCGAGGTATTGAAAGCGGCAGTCCTCCATGCCAATATCACCTGGTTGGCCCAGTCACGCGCTCAATGACGGCGCGCTTTTCGCATCCGCTTTGCTGAACCTGTCTCCTGTACACACGAACTCAGACCAACTTTTCGTGCAACTTCTGCCTCGTATAATCTCAGCATACGCTGCGGCATGGAAGCCACTAGCGTGAGTCGATAACGTCGATGCCGACTAAAGTTTGTCGACCGCCATTCGGCAATGGCCCGAATAATGATGGGTGGACGCTCTCTCAAACAGGCCACGCTGCTCGAGAACCACTATGCGCTGACATGGTTAAAACGAATACAGGTGATTGAACACTGTGGCTCTACCAGAGAGTATGTATGGAGAGTAACAGTACTTCCATATGAAAAGATAGAGCGCTGCGTTTTATGTACATAATACAAACAAGTCGAATGGCAGATTCGTGCAAGAACGCTGGCGGCAAGGCTGGCATGATGGTACAGTGAACGCTGACCGCAGTTCTAATCCACATAGTACAATAGTGTCTTTCTGCTTACTGGTTCCCAAGCGAATGCCGCACATGGATTTGATAGTCTAATGACGCGTCAGCTGCTGCAAGCCAGATTACGTTTTTGGCTGATGGACAAAGCGGGCCACCGAATTGAGCAGGTGAAGCAGAAAGCGCGTATTCGACTAAAGGGTGTCATAACAGCGTAGGCTGATATGACCAAGGGAAGACGGAACGTTTCAGAAGTGGAAGCCTTTTGATTTTTTTTAGTAATATCACATCTCGAAGTAAATGTATAGCAGTTGTTGTGTCTAATTTTACTAACAAAATTCTACAAGAGTTACTGACGATCCAGGGCATATCAGTACCTTAACAAGCGTTTTAAGATCTGAAACTACATTTTTTTTTCGATATGATTTGCTATAATTTCAGAGAAGCGAAATCATAATTTGAATAAACAAACTTTTATTAAGTTTTGTGCGCATACATATGCTATAGGAACAATCCAGTGAGGATGAGCAAGCTATTGATACTTACATCGATTTAGAACTCGAGTTTGGAATCACTCATAATTCTAATGGATCGGTGCAGATCTTAATCCTTATGACCGGAGACCGCAAAAGCAATAGCGACAAAAATAACGACCACAAGAATAATTATACACCCGTTGCTAATTGGAATACATAGTCACACTACACTAAAGATAAGTCGACTGTTAACAACGGTTGGGTTGTACTTGAGCGGCGCACAGACAAAATAACCGAACGTATCTCGCCACTGTCCGATCAGTTAACTTCGTTTTCTTTTAGACAACGAATGGTACGATACGTATGCCGTCATTAGTCCATGTCGAAGCTTTAAATAGAACAAAACTGCTTGCTTAGCTACTGAAACCTCTAACTCTATTTCAAACAACAATCACAAGCTTACGGGATTTACTTTTTGACGAAATTTTAGGCAGCAGATTAATCGAATGCACTAACATATTGTCCTTCCTAATTCTCTATCAGATGTGGTGTATTTTTGTATACCGTTTTGATTTGTAACGAGCTGGCACGTTTCTGTTTTTCTTTTCATTATAGAGAACCACATGGGTTTAGTCTCTAGTAAGCTAACTCTTGTGTGACCCGGCAGATATTATGCGGCATCATACGTTCAACTAGAGGTTTAGTGATCCGTACTAGCGGTGGGGAATTAGGGGAATCTCAACTTTTATATAATTCTATTAATAAATATTTCTGAATTCTGTGTCCTTCAGTCTGCTATGTATTGTTTCAGACGGCTAGTAGTAGTATTCTTCACAGCGAATCGAGTCGTGTGTCAACGCCCAGACCGCCTCACCTGATGTTGTCATATTAGAGGTATGTAAATGCGATACCACAGCACTGTCTCGGGGACCCATTCACTCCAATGCTGTTCTTTGAACAGACATGTTAGACTCATCAGACTCGCCCTCCTACATTATCGCTTCCCCTAGAGGAAGTCGCCACATTTTTCCGAGATATTTTGCCATCGGCTTTCGTTACCTAAGGCAATAACATCGGCCATGGGACTACTATTAGATTCAATGAAGGTTTCAGTCACGCAGGTTATACTATCGTGTCATACCGTTGGCTTTGGATCAGTTAACGAGGGTGCGGCTGGTGATCACACCGATGTAGTCAATCACATAATTGACCACAGCGAACCGCAGCATCTTTATCGACATATAAGCGCACAAAATGTCGTGTAATTAACAAACAACTCAAGTTTGAACTTATTACTAAGAAGTGTGGCGACTTAATCGACTTAATTCTAACGTTCAGGTCAAAAACGGTGTACACCCTAACATAATATTATGGCGACCAAAATTGGCGTAACCACGCGCGCACGATCTCTTCTTCGAAGAGGACAACACCCCACTGATTGTGTGACAGACAGGCCATTCACAGACGACTGCACCACTAACACTAGAATGGGTGACTCCCTGTGGTTGGTACATTAGAAATTAGACAATCATAATAACAGCATCTACCGAACCTCTGTCTTAATTCAGCATTCGTGTTATTTCCGAATCTCTCCACTCACCTGAAAGATGGCGTTGACAGGTTTTGATTGACCCACTGGTCGAAAACTGTTTCCACTTCTGACTTCCACAGGCGTTTGTGCTATTTTCGACAGGACGAGTCACGCGAAATAGATTTCAAACTTGTTTATGGTGCGGTTGTCACGCATGCACCGCACTAATCTTCGTTCTTTTTTAAACTAACTTCATTGCTTGCGCCTTCCTTTAGTTATCTGTGATTTTTGTCTATTCAATCTCCTTACACTTCTGTACAGCCCGCGCGATCCTGCTCTGGCGGTTAGAGCTTAGACACAAATTTATTTTTCACCTTAACAAGGATCACTATTGCCCTGGACCACGGCACCCCGCTTTTGTGCTTGGGATGGGCGGGTAGTGTGGCTGTCTTACGGTCGTCGTCGATGGACTGCTGGGCTGGTTTGTGTTGCGGCTTCTACTAATGCTCTTCTTGTTGATGTCGCGAAGAACAGTGTCGCTGCTCGTCTCTGCAACGCCCTGTAGACGCGTTAGTTCTCGCAAGAGTTTATCGTAAATAAAATGTCTCTTAAGCTATTGCAGCTTGTTTCTCTTAAGCGTTGCACATTCTACGACAGTTCCTGCTGCCCGTAGACAAGCACTTTCATACTTTTCGCTATGAGTTTTGCCACTTTTACGGGAGCGTATTTGGAGTAGCTCCACAACAACTACAGCTACTTTTCCGTGGCTGGCAGCAGCTGTAGCATGACAATACCGACATCGACAACTACTGCATGAATCGCAGCAGAAGCATCTGAACAAACTGGGCGTCAAACCGTCGTCATACAAGATACGTCAGCAGTCTACGGCAACAAGAATACAGAGCAATCAAAAGACTTCTGTCGTTGTTGCCGTTACGTCGCACTTTTGGCCGAGTCACTAGTGAGTGGCCTGCAGCGACGGTGAACCGACCCAGAGGAACCAAAAACCAGCCACACAAACACCGGGGACGCGCGTGGGACGCTCGGGCCAGCGAGTGATTGCACCGGCTATAGGCGCATGTATATTCGCAACTCAACAGGCAAAAGACGTACCAGGTCGACGGCAGCACAATGCACGCGGCTTCTTGATCTTGCTGCTAGATCTTTTGCCGACTTTCGTCGACTCACTCACTTGCCACAGCCAGGATCCTGCTGCATGGTGTATGGCGCTGTGGAGCGTCGGAGCGATTGGTATCGACGGGTTCCGGGCTATCTACGGCACGATGAACGTACGCGCGCTACACAAACTCCCATGGACCGCCACTGATTCACGCTGATGGTCGGTGTCTTTGTCGACGATTATGGGGCACCCCGGTACACATGACCAATCTGGACACTATTGAATGAGCAGAATGAACTAGACTCACTCAGTCATTAACAGCATACAAACAAACACAGAATTTCACGAACGGGGACTTTACTTCCGTATGTTGATAGACTGATTTATTGATGAAGAGAACTTTGTTGTGGTGACTCATTCGATAACAGCTGCGCAGAACGCACAAAACAGCACAATTATATGCAGAATTTCTCGAACGTCCTCTGTATTTAGATACGTAGAGAACTGTTCAATTCGATAGAATAGAATGAAATTCAGTTTTCCCCACAGTCCCTTTTGCACTTATTCCCTGTAACCTACAGGACGAATGCAACAAACCATAGAAAAACTTGAAATCAACTGGAAATGCTCCAGCAGTGTAACTTTGCGCTATCCGCGTAGCAAACGAAACATTTCTCCTCAATCGAGTCGAGGAAAATCTCAATGTACTTTATTTGTTTTGAATGGGAGAAGCGCGAGGCCACCTGCACACGTTCAATGATTCGTAGAGAAGGTTACGAAGCGCGATCACAGTGGTGTCTCTTGATGCGCGTGTTTGTGTCAGCGTACTCTTAAAGGCCAACTAAGTAAACAGTCTTGCTCTAATAGGTAATATTAACGGCACTGTCACAATATAGAAATACAGATTCAGTCAATGTTGGCAAATCGTTTTTGTCGTCGTACCAGATAGACGTGATCTCGATGTCCAAGCATCCACGTTCACCCATCCAGACTATGCGCTGGAGCAGTGTCTCTTGCAGACAAAAGGTGGCCCGATACAACTCAACCCGGCCCGCTCCCGCAGCAGCGCTAGACTAAAGCAGAAGTCGTGTCGCACTTGAAGGGACCTTTCGACAAAGGGCTGCGCCAGCGGAGTAGCCAAGATCAACGCAGAGAGACCCGCCTTTAGGACCGCGGTTTTTGGATTTTGCGGATTGCGATGTGTCGGAGACGCAGCAGGGTACAACCCAACAAGACTGATAATTATGGCGACTCACTCGTTTGTAAAATAAACAGATCGGCTATTGTTCGACGGGCGCGACCTGCCCTCAGCCTGCGCCTGTAGGTTTTTTTTTATCTCACTCACGTCACTTGCCGCAACCTCTGTAAGCCTGCGCCACTATTATCGACAGCCATAGTTTCATCATGACCATTGTCCACCAGCGCCGTACATCTATATAGAATATACACAAATAGATGTCGCGTGTTTTCGTACCGCTGTTACTGCGACGGCAATTGTGGGAAGCACCAGTCGACTATGTTCACCCGTCGATTGGCCAGTCGTTCTCAACCTAGACCAGCGCCCGCCAGCCTGCCTGTCTGCAGCAAGAACGGCCCGCACCCTCAAAAAATAGCTCAATACAGACGGCCACCTAGCCAGCCAACAGTCTTCAATAACAGGCTAAAAACCGTTCCGAACTTTCCGGTGTTAGGCAGCGTAACGCGCGGAACAGTACACTTCTTGCCTATCCACATTCCGCCGCTTAGTTCTATGTGAAAACAACAGCTGACCTGCGGTTAAATTGGGCACTCTTTCTTACTTTTTCTCTACTCCTCCCGCATTCTCTCTCATTTTCGTCGATGAAAGCAACGCTCGATTGGTTGCTGCGGCAGCAAGGGTAACGGGCGCAGCGCTGGCGCGTTCACCATCATTATGATCTTCTACTACCATGCAAGATGGCGGCTCCGACATCGCCCAACAGCTGGTTAGAGGACAAATATGAGAACAGACGACAACTCACAGAGTCTTGCCAGAGCACTAGTAGCAGACGTTAAACAGGCGGACAATCGACTAGATACAGACAGAGAAATCGCTATATAGAGAGTTTAATAGAACAGCGGTGATGGACGGAAATCTAAGTAGACTAGCTCTGATTGTAAGCATACGAGTTCTTGTCGTAGTGCGTAATGTAGTACAGCAAAAAGTGCTATTAGACGTGTAAACTCTATGCTCTACATGCAAGTACTAACATCACATCTTTGACTTGTAACGAACTGAACATTATTTGTGTGCTTTTCGAATGCAGAGAACAACTGGGAAAGGGTGGGTGCACTCTAACAGTGTGATTGATAGGGAAAAAGAGGAGACTGTCTATTGCATGTATGGCTGTTGTATTTCTTGTATCTAGAGTCGTTTGCTGCTCTACGTCACGAGAAGCAGGAAGAAAATAGGGGAAAAGGGGGTCGGATCCATTCGAGACTCGTGGAGTGATTAGAGAACAGTCAGCGTAAGTGAAACATTGAAGAAAAATGGATCGCGCAAGAGTGAAAGCCGTAAACGGGCAAGTTATGTTGGTGGGAAGTGAGGGCGATAGATGCATGTACTGATGACGGCATTGGTGCTGCCGGCGCTGTATAGGGAAGGAACTATGTGAAGCGGATAAGCCAAGGGTGCTCCGAGGAGTTAGAGCCTTTGCCCTCAGGGGGTTCGGGGAAGGGAGTCGAGGCAGAAAAAATCTAACTACTGTCAAAGCAATACAACTTATGATAACTATTGCTTTTGTTGCGGTGGCGCAAGATAAAAATAAATGACGAAGGTGCAAAAATCGACGTGTGTAAGACAAGCATGCGGACCTGTATCTGCTTATTGGCGGCAGCCGTGGTGTCACGGCAAAGCTTCAGAGCTCATTATATTTAGCATGGCGACGAAACTGGTCATGTACTAGTACTGTCCGAATCGTACTAGCACCACGATTTAACATAATAATACATACTTCCACGAGTCATGGAGCAGAATCTATTGAGCAGATGTGATGTTCCGCAAAGAAAGCAATACGCAGACTTGGTTATCGTTGCGCCTTACATCTGATACAAGAGAGCTTGTGCAACTAAAAACAACACAACAGTACTACTGCCACGGACCACCGATATCTCCGTATAAGATTGTTGCTTCTGGTGTTACGAAGGTAACGCGTAACTAGGAAGATAAGAGAGAATTCAAAATGTAGAATTCAACAAATCGGAAAGCCAAGAACGAGTTTGAAATTGTTGACCGAAGCAAGAGATGGAGGGTGAATAGCGTTCATTTAGGGGCAACAGTGATTCAGCAGGAGACTGTACATAGAGGTTGTTGTTGATCATTTGGAAAAATTACTTAACACACACACAAATAAGGTTGACTGAATTAGGATATTGCAGTTGTTAAGACCTTGCAAACTGTCATTCAGTTGTTTTGTTGCATTTTATGCGAGAGTGTGGATGTCTCACTAATATGGAGCATCAATTGAGCTATCAATATAATTCGAATGTGTAGATGTTGTTACTTATAAAAAAGACAACATTTAATGTCTCGTGGTTCGTCTGGTAAAAATCTTCTTTCATTAGTGGATTTTTGCTCTGCCAGCAGAAGCATAGAATGCGGTCCGGTCATACTTAAATCTGTTACTCAAGCCTTCCTAAGAAAAGTTAAAAGAAAGTTAACAAAATAACAATAATACTAACATTAATAAGACTGCTACTGGTGTATCAGTATGATTCATTGATTGGGATGTATGGTAGCTACGATTCGTTAGAGTTCGATAATTGATCTAAATTGACTGTAGGTAGTGGCGTATAACAAGAAATAACACATCACATTTTGCAGACTATCAGCGTTCAACCATGTAACTACAAACGTAGCTTAGGAAAAAAAAGCAAAATAAACTGTTTACTGGAACCTTGTGAGTGTACTGAAAGCTGCATCTAAGAATATTGAGTTTCTGGCTTTCCGAGTTCATATGAGACGAACTGAGCTATTACTAATTGTTCCGTTTCAAAACTAGTGACAAATTGGTGGATTTTTTTTTTCCAAGTTTATAACTTAAGTCTTTAAAAAATTTGGTTGCTTGATATCTGCTTAGTAACACGTCGAAAAGAATAATATATCAAGGAGTTTTTTTTTAATTAATTATAATATGCTGGAAAAAAGAGAATCTTTACTTAGCGCGCAGAGCTGTCTTACATTTACTATCACACGCCGGTATCTGCAAATTCTAACCCTACGATCACCTCTACTTGCAGGGCCACTTTAATAGAAGACGCAGTCTTTAGCAAGCCTAGAATTTTCTACACATTTAATGCGATGGGTGACAAACAAGTTCCTCGATGGCCTTGGTCACCTGCGCAAGTGCCGCCGCATTGCACACCCTGGATCGACGAAATGGTTCACAGGGTTTATCAATCTACGATTTGCAATATACCAATAGAAATTCCTGGGGATGGCCTGCAATCCCTCACCCTGCCAGAAGTGTACACCATACTTGAGCGGAAATTGGCTGTAGGGGGTGTACCTGAAGATATGGATCAAGGCGGTATTGGAGGGGACCTTGGAAACAGCCAAGACAACGAGGCCGGCAGGCTGGGTCCGAAAGATGTTGCTTTCGATATTAACTCGAATGTTGGATCCCTTGTTATCTCACAAGACCGGCTCGGTGTCACAAGTCAAAGCAATTTTAATACTGTAAAGGCTAATTGCTGTGTGTACCGTGGACGCTGGCAGTATGAGGTACGTACTTGTGCTTGCCAAACAGGTTTACTTTGAGTGGTTAGGTAACGGCTAGGATTTGCAATCTGTACTGAAGGTTAAAAAAATCGAAAGCATGCTGTGAGATGGAAAAAAGGTAAATTGTTCGTAAGTAAATGCTTCCGACGTGTTATGCATGCGACCGGCTTACCTGTGAAAGCGCAGATTGTTGAGATGCTAAACCATTCCTTGATGTATCAGGTATTTAAGACTAGCTGTTCCTGTAGTATCCTTAATAATTGACTTTTCCTCGAAGGTGTCGTTGGGTAGCAAAGGTGTGATGCAAGTTGGCTGGGCAACTGCCAAGTGCGAATTTAATGACGAACAGGGAGTTGGTGATACACCGGACTCATTTGCCTTTGACGGAAATCGAATACGGTGAGTGATGTAAATTAGTTAAAAATGTACAGGTTGGGCATGAGCATCCCGACAATTCAAGAATATCATTTTACAGTTGGTCTTTGTTTATGTGTTATTTTTACTTCATATTGCTCCCCTAATACTTCCACAGATGTAAGGGGAAAACTCTCAGAATCAAATGACTCTTTTTTAAACTTTCAAAGTGCTTTTGTCCCATCCATATTTTTACTTGGAATGGTTTTCATTGTTTCGTATGAGATGCTTGACTGGTTTTTATTACTTTATTTTTTCCGACACTTTTACATTTCCTTTTTGCTTTATCACACAGAAAATGGAACGTTTCCAACATGAAGTACGGCCAAGCCTGGCTAGCAGGCGATGTCATTGGCTGTTGCTTGGATCTCGACGCCGGTACGGTTTCATTCTATAGAAACGGGGTTTCGCTGGGTGAGGCTTTCCGAAATATTCGTCGAGGCCCGGGATACGCGTATTTCCCCGCCGTGTCACTATCGTTCGGAGAGAATCTTGTAGCAAACTTTGGATCGAGCCGTTTACGTTACCCAATTGAGGGCTACTCACCATTAGTTGCAATACCGGATACGTCTCGTGCTCAGCTGGTCACCAATCTAATTTATAAGGTTTGTATTATCGAATTGATCTCAGTATGACTGGAAAATATTTGGCTAGTGTTTTTATGTGGATTTTGTAGTCACTACCTCATGGATAATTTAACGGATATTCTCCTGGTTGGCCGCTATAATGACCTTAATTAAAAAAAAATATGAAGCATGTAAATGAGATGAAAATCGAAAAATTATGCAAAGAATGTATATACATTTTTGATAATATTAATAATTTACACGATGCTAATACGGCTACTACTACTAATAATGTATTCATTAAAATATGAATATAAAATGTTCATATAATAAATATAAATGTTTTATCATAATTTTTTGCGGGAACGTTGTCAAACCCGCAGTTCTGTTAATAAATCAAAATTTGTATGGCAATGCATACAGACAATTAAAGCTAGCCGCACTGCACAGCAACGGAATAATAATCGCGTTTTTCAGGGTTGGTTGCCCAAAAACACAAAACTAAAATGACAATTGATTACACTGGATATCAAAACAAGTTCTCATTCGAAAAATAGTTAAAACAGCAGCAGCTACGTGGTTATATTTATAGAGAAAAGGTTCCGTTAACTCTGTATTTTCTTTGATCGTGTGCATGTCTGCATTGTTATTCTTTTACGTATTACGACTGATTGCGGTATCGTAAAATCCATGATGGATATTACGGATGACTTACTAACTTTCCTTTTCTGTTGTGGCTGCCTGCTATGTTCGTGATGTTGTTTGTGGCGCTATCACAGGTTGTAAGCGTTTACAGTGATGCCGAGAGGACGACAATTAACCAAATGAGCGATGACGGAGCACAAATTCTTCTGCGTGGAAGCCGCTCACAGGCGCTGCTCGTAGCTGCACCCGTAGTCGAGTATTTCCCATTGCTGGTTGAAACGCCATACGTTCTCGAGGTGAGATTAGCAGCGTGGTAATACTCGTAAGCTGTAATAGATAGTGGTTAAGTTCCGTGGACAAAATGCGCACTGTTATTTTAATATAAAATGCACATAATTATATATATATATATACAGGGTTTGGTACGTAAATTGAGACTTTTTTCTTATACTTTGTTTTAAAAACTATTTAGAAATAAAAATAAATATTTTGACAAAATTTCTTACATGTGCTACAAATGTCATTCCTCATAATAACCACCACAATCACAGCTTTAATTCGGGTCCTACAATAGTTAGGAGTAAGTAGGAATAATTAGCCCGTTCTCAAAATATATCCGAAAATAAGTTTTAACAGCAACCACGCATCAAGTGATATTAATAGGCTTAAAGTCTTTAAAAGTGTTGCTTAAATACGCCGCATAAGGAAAATTCCAACGGTATCAAATTTTGAGCTGATAGTAGCCCCAAAAATACAGGAGTCTAAAATGGCCAAAAAGTCTCAAAAGACTCATTGTTAGAACCTACCTGGACCACTAGGTTGGAAATCAATATTCTCTTTCTAAAACGGCCGTTAGTTTCTATGTCCAGAATACGCATGTCCCCAAAATGGCTTTTTGTGATTTTCGATGCATCTTTGAGCTTCAAATGAAAAACTTATTAAGAGCCTTCCGGTTTACCTCATGAAAATCTTTCTCAGCTTTCTAAAGATCTGTTTAAAAACTGGCAGTAATGTAGACTATCATGTAATGTAGGCTATCGCAAAAAGGAAGGTTTTAGTTTTAGTGGTTTGCCCAGGACAGAAAAAATGTAGTAGCTAATCTTTGCTCAAATTCCGAAAACGACGCAGTGTTGTTAGTCATGACGAGTTTGTTGAGTAATTGTAGAAAAAAATGGGTTTCATCTGCTAACAAGGATAGTAGTTGAACGCATGCCCGCCATGACAAACAGCTCGTTGAAGTGGTATTATAATTTAGGTACCGCACCTTATATATGTATATATATATAAGAATTGCAATCTCAGGCCTGTAATAATTATCTTTCAGAAGGACCTAATTTACAACCAAAATTCTTTACCTTAAGACAAATAAGTGTACTTCAAGCACTCATGGAGACGATTTCCGCCTTCGAATAATTGCTCTTAGGTAACGCTGCTGCCTTTGCTCGAACGATTTCTTGAAGAGGATCCGGATCAAATAGTGGCATTCCTCTCGATTCTCTGGACACTGCTTGAATGGCAACAGATACATCAGGTGACATCATTATTGACTCGTCAATCACATTGTCCCCTACGTACCCGGTGAAGTTCGATGTTATGTTCACGTTGGGAACAACGTACGCTCGTAATTTTATTCATCCCACTCACTTATCTAAAATGCAATACTATTTACTACAAAAAAAAATGCTATTAACTAAGCTTCGCGTGCTTGTTTACTCATAAGCGATTCGTATCGATGGTTGACATTGACACAAAAATTTATAAATCTATAGATAGAAGTGGATATGTAATTAAACATGAAGTATCAACCAATTTATAGATATTAAGATAATTTCTTTAGTTTATAGCTTGCAACAAATTTACCAAATCTTTCTATTCTCGGAATTTTGTTCGACTAAACTTATAGGCCCTGGAGAAATTGGCATCTGTACTCATCAGTTCATACAGCTTTGCCGCTTCGGATGTTGACTATACGCAGCAGAAGAAAGTAATTAGACTCTTTATTCATCTACTCTCACACACTTATACGAGGCGGTATCTCATGTGCAAGGTCAGTAGTGATTTTTGACTCAGGCTCTCGCGACCCTTATGTTTATCAGATTATTTTTTATTATATTATCAGGTGCATAATTACGATAGTATTAATTGATTTTCCGATGTATGATTGCCTGAGAGGAAATTAGGGTGTAATTGATAAATATCGCAGAGCTCATAAAAATCAACTTCTATAACGCATTATATATACTTATAACATGACGCGATTAGCTTGAACTCGATTACTCTGATAAAGAAACAGATGTCTCTAAGGATTGAATTGATCTGCAGCTCGCAAACCCGAACACGAAACTAATTAACCAGTAAATATTTATATTTCTCTGTTAAAATAAGCCTGTCTTATTTAAAACAGGATCATTTGCCATGTGTGTGTATAATCTGCAGCACTGCATTTAACTGCGAACAAACAAAATCAGTGATTGATATAGAGTGTAATATACTGGAGTTAGAACGTTTTGGATAAATTTTATGTATAAATATATAGAATAAACCACTTTGATCCGGGTTTTTCCTATAAGTTGGCTTTAAGGTTGTATCTAAACAAAAATAGGTATTTTAACTAGATTATGGATATGCTAGAGGTGTCATTTCTGATGGTCATGTTTGTTCAATATAACCGCCATCCACCGCGGTACGGCTTCAATTCAAAACTTAAAGCGCTTATTACTCATTTTCAAGATTTTTTTATTCGCAAATTACTTTTTAATAGCAACCGCACGTCAAATGAATTTATTAGATAAACGTTAGTGTCGCTCAAAAAAACTAAACCAAAAGAATTCCAGCGGAATTAAATTTCAGCTGGTAGGAGGCTAAAAAAACGGCTAAAAAGATGCGAAAGGAGTAACGTTTTAGCGCTGCAATTGATAATTTATATTTTCTCTCCAAAACAGCCGTTTTTTTTTAAATCAAAAATACAGGTATATCGAAAATGGCTTTTTGAGCCATTTTGATGAATTTTCAATCTTCTTGACGTCCGAGTCTTTCAATAAACTGAATATTTGAAATTTAAAGTATTGAGAAGCTCTTATGTTTGTCCTATGCAAGTCTTCTTTTGATTTCTCAGAAACCGTATGAAGACTAACTATAATGTGGAGCACGGGTTCGGGATAAAAAAGAAAGTTGGTCTTAGCAATGTTTATTTTACGTAAACACACTTCACAACAACTAATCTTCATTCAAACTGCGCGTAAACGACGCAGTGTTTTTCGCTATGGTAGTTTGTTTTGTTTTGGGAAGAACCGCTTTTCTTCTAGGGTCAAAGATAGCGGATAAAAAGATGTTAGGACGGCAACCTGACAAAGTTTTGTTAGAACTTGAACACTCTACTCTATGATAATTTTTTTTATACATCCATTGTATATTATTTTGCTTTTAGGTGCTTTTTGAGAAGGGTCGGTTTTCAACACTAATGAAAGTAAAACCGCTCGATATTCAACATTTAGAAGAGGTGGTGCCTCAAGTCTGGCTGGAGGTTGCCCTTGAGGTGAGTGGAGAATGTTCAAGGCAAAGTTATAGATTGACATTTAATCGCAAGCCAAGTAGATGCGCGTCATAGTCTTTTGTATAGCTGAGATCAGTTGGAGTCGTTAACACTCTAAGTGGAATCAACCAGATCAATATGCGACTTTCATTAATAATTAGTCTCTCAGGTAAATCCAATCACAATCATTACTATGTTTGTTGTCCATATACATATATATATATATATATATATATATATATATATTTATAACATGTGGGATTCCTTTGTATATTCCTTATTGGTTCAAAGGAGGGAGGACCGTGCGTTTACGGTTCACCAGCAGAAGAGGCTGTTGTCAAGGCTGCGTATTTCAGTAGCCGTGACAGAATTAAGTCGATTGTTGCTGATGTAGAGGGTCTTCAAGTGGAATTACTCGCCACGGTTAGTGTCCTCACTTATGTAACAATGTTTTGAAGACCACACTAATGACGTTTTCTGATAATAATATTATAAATATGATTTGTTCAAGCGTCGATGTATGTAGTGAAAGTGAAGCATATACAGTTTTAATAGAAAGACAGTACATTAATAAAGATAGACGAAAGATAACCAAGTGTCGCTTCAGTTTACATTTCTAACCAGGGTCACTGTTACAAAGAAGCTTATGACAAAGGGCCAATGTTTATAATGACTTCGTCGGTTTGGTATTTTAGGTAACTCAAGATGACGACAGCTGTCCACCTCTTGGACAAACGTCCCGTGATAAGTTTCTATGTGAGTTCGAAAAACTTCTTAAGGAGCATAGCCTAGCGCATTCTGCTACGACGCTTCAATCGTCACTATCGACGGTCGCGATCTCATATCTTCACAGGCTCATCAGGTCGGTACAATGTGGGTTAATGAAACTGCGGCGTTTTTTAAGAAATTAGGGTAGTATTCAGAATATAAGTTGCATGATTTTTTGAGAGGTATATAAAGAAAGGTATGTTCCTTGACTTCGAAAACAATGACGGCACCTTGATTTCTTCTTGAACTGTTCCTTAGCATAATTCGTCAATGTCTTCCGGTAGTAAATCCGGCGGACGGTAGTGAACTCCGAGAGCACAGCTTATTCGTGCCACTGTTTCACTTTCTATCAGAGCAGTGGACGCCGGGTGAAGGCACTCGGGTAGGTGGTCTGTTTTCGAGCTTGCGCTGCACGCTTCAGGCAGAATTACGCCAGGTTCTTAGCTCTATGGCATCGGTTCGTCAGCCAAGGGAGGATCTGCCGTATCATATGTCTCTGCCGCAAGTCGAGAGGACAAAAGCTAATGCCACTGTCAAGGTAACCTGGTTGATAACAGAATAACGTTTCAAAAGTGGGGGATTTCACAGTAGCTTAGCTTAAGCGACTAATTCGCCGATCGAAAGATCCAAGAGGCGTATTTTTTTAGAGGTATTTATATATTGCCCTATTTTTAAGGAATGTATTCAATTCTACTGCAGTAAGCGATTTACTACGAACTATCATAGCAAAACACAGTGGAAGTGGCAATATGGTCATTCGTTATGTGTGCTATACGTAAGCGAATGCAGTAATGGCTGAGCAAGGTTAGGGGTTTTATATATATACTACCCGACAGGTGTAACTAAATAACGAAACAAATGTGGTAAACAGCTATAACAAAGTACACCATTTTCATTTACTATGCGCATTTTGTAAATTTTTTGTTTTAACAATTTACACGGTTTTGCATTCATTTTTCTGCAGGTATTGAAGCTGATTGACTCGGTGGTTCGGCTTTACACAGCTGTCGTACACGAGCAGCTAGAAAAGGTAAATAATGAAGGAAAATTTTGTTGTATAAGCAACAGCGGGCTGGTGCGTAGCCGGACGGATAGTAATGTCTGTTTCTTTTTATTGTTTGCATGGCAAAAGATCTCCTTTAGCTTAACGACGAATAAATCGTAGATTAACATAAGCAACCATAATTCTGATCAAAGCAAGGATCCAAACTACCCAATATGAATATCTGCGCTCAAAACCATATGCCTTTCAACACTCTTTATTTGTTTTCCCGAACGTTAAATGAGACGCTTGCACGAAAAATGCCGAACATTTTCAACATTGCTGTTTCTTCATCACCCTTGCACGTCTACCGCAGGCCGCCGCCTTGCGCGACAGTATGAAAGACTACATGAAGGCATACCGATCAACGCTCGAATCACTTGCGCGAAATAAAGCGGATGATTGGGCGCGAACAAAACTTGAATGTTCTCGAGACGTATTCCGAGAGAAGCTCAATGAACAGGCGAGACAGATGGCTTGGCTTAGTGCGACAATGTTCTCCAAAGAGAAACAACTTGACCTTTACTGGCTATTGCAGGTAAATAGTTAATACTGATAATTATCTATGTTCTAGCGAAATACGCATATGTGCATACATGAGCTATTTCTACATTATGTTAAGTTATAAGCATAGTACAACAAAACTAGAAAAGATTGTAGTGGGCGATATACCAAGCTTAGTTGCGCAAACATTTCGGTACCGTTTTCGCGATTTTTCTTAAAACCTACAATCTAAGATTTCTGTAGAGATCAAATTGGACCGTACCCATTTATTGAGCTAGAATCATGTAAGGGAACATGAATTGTCGGTTTAGTCTTCTAGTTGTTTTCCAATGTTAATGTAATTTTGATCAGGTTGTTCTGCATACTCTAGAGGAGGCATCAAAAAGTGGGCCCTGCTTTGGATTCGTGCCTGATTTTTACGTCGAGGCAAGCGTCAAACTTTTCAATGCTCTTTCAAACTTTTTTCCACCAACAGCGTGTCTATCAGATATTCCGGGACATTACAATCTGCAGGTAGGTCTGCAAAATCAGCAAAAAACGCAAGGTAAAAGCCCGATATGTAAATATATGTGTCTTCCCAATCAATCAAATTTGTATGTGATTTAACCTAATCATACAAATTTCAGCTTGTTGTATTTCATTATGTTTCGATGCATCCTTTAGTACTTCTCATATATTTTGGGAAACCTGGAGTTTCGAGCTTTTTCCAGTTTTCTTTGAGATCAAAGAAAAGCATTGGAGAAAATCAATTTTAGATTCGCAACATTTTCAGCCTGCCAGATACGTTTCAGTTTACATTTGAAATGCTGGCCTTAAGTTGAGCTAGCCGTTTCTTCTTATACGGACTTGCGTATTATGAATCCATCCTTACTATGTTTTAGGTCCGGTATAGTACATTTCTCGCATCGCATTTCTCCGATCCCCGAGTAGTTAACTCGGACCTTAAAGACGTTCTCATCCAGGCCCTCGCTCATCATGTCTGCCCTCCGGATACGCTCCGCTCTCTTGAGTGTATGAGCAGTGAAAGCTCACAGGTACGTGAAAGACTTGATAGCATTGCCAAGTAAGTCATGCTGGAAAAAGGAGGTAATCTGGCGTGGAAGTCAGTATATTCAATAGATTAGTGCAATTCGATGAGACTCAGTAAACGCGATATTCAATGAGGAAGTGTCTAACGACTTGAAGGTTGCTAAAATGGGGACAAAATCTGCTGCGGAATCGGCCCACGTATCAAAATGCTAGAAAGCCCTTTCTTTAAAAATTATAAACCCCGCGTCTAATACTTTGTGTGTTTTCAATAGAACGTATGACGACACGATCTGAGCCTTGGCGACAATTAGGCACCAAGGGAAGCGGGCACTTTTTACACAGAAGGATTTGTACAGGGAACACAGTCATTGAGATTATTTTTTTATTTCATTGTTTCTAGGCGATGGTGGCAGCCTTATTGAGGCCATACGGTAGAGCATGGGCTCATGCCAACTGGATACTTGTTCGCCTCTGGAAAGGCTGCGGATTCGCCTTTAGATACAGGTACGTATATTTTTTCGTCAATTCGTCTCTGTATTAATATAGGAATAACTAGATATACAGTAGGATCAGACAATCAACAATTAGTTCATCATTCAGAAAAAACGAATAACGATTTGGGCAACCATCTATTTCAGCTGTATTCTTTTTTTCTAACTTATAGATTTCATACAGCTGCAAAGCTGGCATTTACTGCGCAGGTGAAAGTTACCGATCTAGTCGTAAAAAGTATATCTATCAATTCTTAAGGCATTTACAAAATATTGTAGATCTCACAAACTTCACATACATAACAAATAATTTAATACATTAACAAAGTTGTACAGGCGATTAAGCTAGGAGAGCTAATCACACTCGATTTTGAAATTTTCAACAAGTCTTTACTGTGTTCATCTACAGTATCGACCCACATTTGGTAGACAAGAAGATGTCGTTGTTGAAGCCTCGAGTGGCACCTGTGTTGCCGCCACACCCACCTCCTTGCCCTTCAGTTTTCTTTCAGGTGAGTACCCTTCAAAGTCCTTTTTCGAATGGTGCCCCACACATATATATACAACTATCCAGAACCTATTATCAAGTGTCTGTCGGTGTCAAAGCTGGAAATCTACCTGTGTTTATTCTCTAGTGATGTCTCCGGTTTAAGTATTCGTTTATATTGTTCGCAGAACCTAATTTCAAAATACCTGGATGAGCACCCGGCTAACGCTGTGGCCTTCGTTGAATCGGTCCTTTCTCAACTGAACTGGGCTTTTTCCGAGTTTGTATCGATGCTACAAGAGATTCAAACTGCTCACAATCGACCGGAAAGGTAGGTTGATTTTTATTCTGCTTTTTATTTAAATAATTAAAGAAGTTTTAGAAGCTCATCAGTTTAGATAAACTATCTTTTGCATTGTCTTGAATAAATCATGCTAGCCTATAAACATATGTTTATGATAAGTTACGAAGCCATAAAAAATGTTACGTGTGTTACCTGTTCTCTTCTGCAGTATTTGCGATGTTTTTTGAGCACTTTTTTGAATCTAAGTGTGCTTGCGTACATTGCAATTAGAGGATTGATTGATGATTAGAATTCCGAAGTTCTACCGCGAACGAATAGTACGCTATTTTCAAATTTATGTAGAGGGTGTGTAATGTTTAAGTTTGTACAGGTAAGGGAAATCAATTGAGTCGCACAAGACGGAAGTATTCCAGCTCAGCTCTATATACTGTAACTACAGGCGAAGTTATAGAGCCGAAAGCGTTGCAGCTGCCGTCAAGATCATTTGTAAATCGAGAATATTTTAGGGATAAAACCTACAACTGGGTACTTAACGCGGTAAAAAGGGTTGTATGAATAGCATGGATTTTTTCCTCGTGTCGACCATTTTACCCTCCCTGCTCTGCAGATCCGTTTGTTTTCCAGCAGTGCGCAGGTACGACCCTAAGCGCCTGTTCAAGACCCTGCATCTTTACTGTTATCGATCATTGAATTTTATTCACACCTAAAGCCCGTTTTTGAATGAGCCGTTTACCCCTTATGTGCTTGAAGATCCGGTATCCAAAATGCGCATATTAAATTAGTAAAGGTGTATATGTATATCAGGGTGAAGTGAATCCAGATATAAAATTTCAGAGATTCTAATGAAGGAGATTGAGCGTGGGCGGGACCTGTCATCACCAGCTAGATAACGCAACGATCAATAATTTTTTCATTCATACCTTGGTCTCCCTATGTACTATCTTACATGATGTGTGTTTTTAAACGTTTGCAGAATTCTTATTGATTCACGCCACCTGAAAGTTTGCTCCACGTGTTTCGATTTGACCGTATCTCTGCTCAGGGTGAGAAACGTTTAGCATTGTGCGATATTATTACTACTATTAGTGTTGTTATTGTTGTTATATAAGGAAGAGCTACATCTAATGTTTACTCAGGACCAATCGCAGTGCGTGATTTTGCTACAGTTCGAAACGTGTAAATAAAGAGGTCAGTGAACGTGATATAAGGGCGTGCGCACCATTTCAGCTGAGTAGCCATAATGTATAATCTCTTCAACCTCTATTTTAATCAAGTAACTGCCACTGGTATATATCAGTAGAGGTTCTATCTTGGGTGAATAAGTAGAAAAGGTTAGGCTAAGGTTAATATAAGATGATGAACTTAGCTTACGTTAGCTTGCTAATATTTTTTATTTCACCACCTGCCTAGGTGGTGGAGATGTTGGCTAACCTTTCACCAAGTTGTCTACTAAAGCCGTCAGGATCAACTGCGTCTGCGATGTTTCTCCCACGTCTAATCCAAACCCTCTCGCACATTCTTAATCGAGTCTGCTACGGCAAGGTAAAGTTAGAACCTCGATTATACGCTTCATCTAGAATTGACACTAATTCGCGTCCATAATTTGTCACCACTAAGAAATGTCTGTGTTGGTTAAAATTAATGATGCACAAATTGAAGAGACTATAAATTCCGATATTTATCACGTGTTTATACCCTTAAATTCTGTGCCATTTACAGGGCTGCTTTGAACTTGTGGTTTCCCTTGACATCGTTGGATTGCAAAACATCGGACACTTCTGCATTATTAGCGCCGTTGCAGGTTAAAATATGTTTGCACATTTTGCAAATGGACTGTTTGTGGTAGAGTAAAAGTGTGTCTGGAAAAAAAGCATGATACATGATTATTTCCTTCTGTCCAGATTTTTCGTGGATTTTTACTCTTGCTGATTTTTTTTACAGGTATTCTGATTGCTCTATTATTGAAAGGTCCAAAGAAGAATCGCGAGATGGTTTTACGCCAGCTGTTCCAGGAACCGTCGTTCATTCCTCAGTCGATCGAGAGCTTTCTCGGTCCTTCATCGTCATCTTCATCGTCATCTTCGTTGTCATCATCATCATCATCAGCAGCAGCAGCGAACAACAATAGCGGCAGTAGCGGCGGTGGGAGTAACGGTGCATCAACATCATTGTCATCGGTTCCATCGATTTCGAGCCTAACCGGCATAAGCTCGTCATCGAGCAAACTGAGTCATCACTATCCAACAAACCATACGTCATCAGCTGTGGCTTCTTTATCTCGTTCGAAATCGAACATCACCACTGGCACGGCTGTCAGCGGCCACGCGGACGCGTCTACTTTCTCTTTAGCTAACTACGGCGATGTCAAAGAAGAAGAGATTGATCAGGCAGGGCCGCCTTTGAAATTGGACTAGCAATCATTAAGTAGCCTTATGTTTAGCAGGTGAACACGTTACCACTGCTTCATAATGGGGACATGTTGATAAGATCTGCCTTACTCAATACTTAACAATATGTATTATTATATTTAGATAAGACTAATGCTACAAAAAATATAACATCAAAGACCTAATCGATGTTTCTACGTTTATTTGGTACTGTTGTGAAACATTTGCTGCTGATTTGAAGCGCTGGCTTTGGTAAACCGTTGTTTATGGGAATGTTTTTTTTTATTTTTGTGAAAACCCAGGTCCGCCAGCTGATTCAGCTAATTAAGAAATCCTTCGCCACCGGGGAGGAATCTTCGCAGCACAATCCTCTTGGGCTCTACAGGCACCAATCGGTCGACGAGGTTTGTTAAATTGTATTCTTGACCTTGCTACATGTAACTCTATGGGTTACGAGAGGCTGCGAGGATCAGCAATACGCGAATGTTTCAGCAACACGATTCTCTCACGCTTGAATTTGCCTGCCTTTAATGACTTTAATGAGTTTTTTTAGAAGCTCATTAATGGACCGCTGCTCGATCGAGCAATAAGGGAAGACTAACTTAAAACATTTAAAACATTAAATTTTGTGTCGGAAAAGACGGCGGTTTCCTTTCGGCACAAAATGAATTATGCTTCGCCTGGTTTCGAATGAAGACTATCGTACCAGACATGTCATTAGAAAAACATCGCAAAGCTCGGGTAGAAAAAGCCTATCTTTCAAAAGGCTCGTTTCATCAATTTAAATTTTTAACGTCGTCTCCTTCCAGGACTCAGACTCTGTATGCACAATCTGCTACGCTGCAGCAAAGAGTGCTGTGTTTCGTCCCTGTGGCCATGAGTCATGCAGGGAATGCATCCAACTGCATTTGGTGCACCAACGTGAGTGCTTTTACTGTAAAGCGCCGATCAAATCAGTTGAAGCAACGCCGCCGGTCGAGGTGCCACCAGCCCCACCGGCGCCTCCTGCCCAGGGACCGCACGCTGACTAGAACTGCGGCATACACGTTAAGAAAGACAAAATCACAGATGAAATAAAAAGGAATTTACGGATTGCAGTAGGAGAAATCGTAGATGGTAATAAAAATGACTTCAAAATCATGGTATCAATGGACACGCCCACACGCAGCATTCTGTAAATAGAAACCGATATGCAAACACTTCTAGCGGAAGCCCGCAGCGTCGTCAGTCGTTGCAAAAACATACGCGCAGAATTGTATGGGCAGAGATCGGTGGCACCATGGAAACGTCTTTTTTTCTTACCAACCAGCGTGAATTTATTTAGATCCTCCACATTATCAATTAATATTTGGCAATAATTGATGAAGTCCTATTAACAACATGTAGGTATCGAAAAATGCTTTACAAACGCATAGCCTTCGTTGACTCGTAGTATCTATAATGTAAAGCGTCTATGCTTGTATGTACATATTTGTGAAGTGGTCGTATAGTATGACATGATTGAGAGAACTACAAAGCTAACCGATTTCATATGAGGACGGTTCAAGCACAAAAATTTTTTTAAAAACTACCGAAGTCAGTGCAAAAAATGCATGAAAACAAGGAATGAAATAAAAGATTGGCTTTATTTTTTCAAACCAGCATTTGCTGCTCAGATCTGGTGGAATGAATAGAATGATTTTAAAATGGACTAAGTCGAATCGATGCCACCGTTACCAATGTGACGCAGCAAGATTGTCAAATCTAGTGAAACAATCTCGGTAGACAATCCGCTTAAAAAAGAGAGCTGGCAAATTAAAAAAAACTGACACCGATCAAGAATTGCTTCTGTACAGAACGAGAAAAAAACTAGCTTTAAAGTAGGACTAAAGCAACTTTTTATGAAGTGCGAAAATAAAATTTGTTGGATCGAATAACAACAATAGTACGGAATATAAGTCGAGTATTGTATTAAAACTATTAACTTAATAAGACAGGTAGGTACTGAGACCTAATGGCAATGCAACAAATATCAAGTCCTCTACTCTCGGTTTATGTAGCACGGTAAGCCAAAACTACCTCCACAGATTGAAAAAGCGTCTAATTACCTAGGGTTTTTTTGTATATTGAAATGTCCAGCAAACCTTAAAACAGCGTATAAAAAACGAAAAGATTTGGCTACAGAGGTGTCCAGACGCACATGTGACGTGTCTAAAAAATACAACAAGGAATTGTTGGTTAGTAGCATAATATGAGTAGACGCCGGTCAATTAATTATACTCTCAAAATGTAGTATTTTAATACTATATACTGTAATATTCTAGCGGCATAAAATTATAAGAACTATTGACATGGTATTAGGATGCCCTTATAACAAGGGCTTTGCAACAACAAACAAGGGGTTGCAGAATTAAATTCGCTCCCTTTTGCAATAATTTGTGTCCTTTTATTATGTAGAAGGCTCTCCAACTACGCAGACTTTTGCTCACCACATTATATATAGCTTGTACGTACACGTAAGCCCAATCGTATGAGTGTCGGTAGCGCTTTCACCGTTTTTGTATGGAACCGTAATAACCTCAGACCGCTTCAGCTATTGCTAGAGTTGTATTCACGAACATCGGTTATTCAACAGAACAGTTAGTCCTTCCTAATATAACATTTTATTTAAACAGATTAAACATGCGCATTGGAAAGCAAGTAACTGAACCACACTGTATCACATAAGGTTTCGTTAAGTATAAACGTGTGCCAGGAGATAAAACAAGCGAAAAACACCTCCTATATGTTTTCTTCGTATACGGTTGGTTTTTACGTATTCAGAAGGGAAATCGTTAGAGATCGTTGTGATCAATTATTTATGCAATTTTAGTCTATGTCTATCCTGAAGTTTACCAGTATTTTAATTAATATAAACACTCTGGTAGTTTCATAGTCTTTTTTTGGTATCACAACCTTGCGTTGTTTGTTTTATTAGCCTGTGCTATATTCAGATTCGACCTTTTCTTTATATTTCATTATACAAAATGTATAATATATCATCGAGGGTTATATATATATATATATATATATATATATATATATATAACTAATTAGAAAAAAAGCAAATAAGTGAGTGGACGTCTTCACAGCTTTTAAACTGCAGTCAAGGATGGGTGATGTTGAACCAATGGGGTGTTTGCCTACACGGGTGACTTACTCTAGCTTAAACGGCAAAAGCTTTGCAATTTTTCAAAAGATGGCGATTTTGATTATGCATATACCTACACAAAAAATGCGATCTTTCGAAATAATACGCTACTTGATTGCGATCCGATAATCACTGTCATTTAACTTGAGCCACAAAGCAGCGCATCACACCCTTTATAAAGGCTTTCAACATGCAGCGTTACCGCTGTAAAACTTTATTGACGGGATTACGGCAGCCCCACGGTATAGGCTATAAGCTGTGTGTCCAAATAAAAGGTAGGCGTGAAAAGGCGTAGACCGAGAGGTAAAGAAATAAGGGGATCAAGAAGAGTCGGTGGAAAGAGATTAATCGAATTTTATTTGCGATTTGTCAGACATACTGCGAATGGCCATGTATTACAGTACATACGGCAAAGAAAAATGCTAGAAAAAAGTTTTTTTGAAATGTATGACAAATGAATAAATGAACACAAAACCCTTTGTGTTTTTATTACAGTGTACACAACTCCTGTATTCTCTTCCTATTACGCGGTCTTCTTTTATTTTATATATCATACATTTGTATTTGTACTAGTTTTTGTATTAGTTCTCTTTCGAATCTGCTATTAATCTAGTCGACAATACCAATAAGGCACTTGTCGATAGTGTTCATCAGTGTTGATAGTAGCGGTGTATTGAAGAAATCTTTGGGACATTTTGAATTTTAGTTATGTAGGCATTTTTATTAAAGCACACACATACACATTCTAAAACGTACACATACATTTCGCTAAATTAACAGATCAGTAATATACAGCCAGCACGTTCTGCGTTTCGTATAGCGAAAGAATAGCACCTTCTCTCACTGCCAAGCAGACATGAGCTAGAAGGCGTCGTCTCGTACACTTGAATGGAGTTTCACAAAGCTTTCAACCTACTAAACTGAGCTTCGGACTCACTGCCCCTTTCTCTTACGATTTAGTTTTGATTGAATTACAAATTACGCTCATAATTTATATACAACGGCTGTATTTGATCGACTGCTCGTAACAGTACCGACTATTTATCGAAAGGGATGTCCTGAGTCGAACGCCAATAGGTATAAGTTTAAAGAAAAGCTCGTAAAAGGGTGCAGCAACGGTCAAAAACAAGCGCTAGTAGAAACCGTGGGAACTGGAGATATCTCAATCCTAGCAAAAACGCTTCAACAATAATACCACGTTGTATGACTCTACTAATCTCAGGAAATACAGATTTTCATAGAAAACTGAGTTACGCCGCATAGAATAAGTTCCCCGTTCAAGGTTTTTTGATAATTAACGCGCTATATGGCTGACGGTATTGGCACCTAGGACATATTCCAAGAACAACTATACTTTATCATTTTCTGCCGGTACACTATTACCGCTCGAGGGGTCATTGATAATTATTTCTGCCGAGAAATCGTTTATTAGGACAATGATACCTCAAGAGTCAGCGAATTTCTGGGTAGAGGCCACAGCCTCCCTCAACATATAAAAAATATCGATAAATCTATATTTTTATTTAAAAAAGTCAAAACAATATAGAGAATCAACATGAAAATATCGAAGACATTTCTTTAACGCAAAAAACTGTCACCTCTCGCCGAAATTAGCTTCGTCAACTATAAATCGATTTGTCCATATCAAAGTTTCTAGATTCATTAGCGAGAGTTCCTCCTCGTCATCTCTCTAGTGCGAGAAAAAATCCACCGATAAAATATTATTACTATCATAACAAAATAATGTTATGCCGCTAATAATTACTATACATAAAATCTAAAATTTGGTTTTTGATTTTTATCTATACAACCCATACGACAGTGACCATAATAAAACTGTGGCCTTGACTTCTGATTAGGCGTCATTGTTCGCAATAATGACACACCAGCGTCTCTTAAAATGCTTAGCACTACCCGCCATGCCGTAACGTTTTTTTTGCGCTTCATGTGCTCTATCAGAATTCGTTCCTTACTGGATTTTATTGTTGAAAGATTTGATGTTGTTGAGTCTGAATTTGCACAAATTGCTGCTGTTGCTGCTGTTGCTGCTGCTGAGGTTGACCCGGCTGGGCGCCCCCCATCTGCATTTGCGTAGCCATCTGGCCTCCTCCTGTCATCATGACCATCTGCTGTTGATCGCCAGCTTGTCCAACCACCTGCATGTTCTACGCAGGGAATACATATAAATTTGATGATGAATTACAACAAGAAAAGGATTATATTCAAGGAGCCTTCATCTAATTAAAATGTTTATATGCAATGCATAATATTTGCTCACATTTGATAAGACACACTTGGATAAACATGCATAACAACAAAATGTATTTGAGTAATATATAGCGAGGCTGATGTTGATTCTTACTAAACCAATTATGTAACACATTATTAGTAAAACGTGACGCAACGATAAATGTTTACGTTAGCGTTGGCACATAACACACAGCGCCATTCAATAACTGCTTTCTTGTCTTTTATCAGTCCATTCTAAGAAGGATTTAACAAATATAATACCACTCTGGTTAATTCTCGAGTGTTTCGTCGATAAAGGAATGGGAGCAGATCAGGAAGGCATACCATATGTCCACCGAGAGCAGGTTGCAAATGCTGCTGCTGGATTCCCTGTTGTGCTTGCTGAACGGGTCGATGCTGTTGCTGAAGAACTCGTTGTAGTTGGACTCCTTGCATTTGACCTCCGGAATTAGCACCCATCATTTGTTGCCGCTGCGGTGGGCCCTGGCCACCCGGTTGATTCATAACTATCATTTGCTGAAGCTGTATACCGACGACTTTTTGCTGACCGCCAGGGCCTGCTCCTCCACCGCCGTACTGCATTTGGTGTATCTGAAGAGATTGGTAACATAGTGCATGCTCAAATCGCACAGGTTTTTCAAGAATACACATGCACACTATATAACACTGAGCATATGGAAGTTTTATTCAAACAAGATCGTTGATAAAATAAAAGTAGCATTTCGAAGGTGGCTTGTGAGGACCATCTACCCAACGAAAAGAGTTTTCTTTTATATTTTATTGTAAATAAGAGCCTTCCTATCTAAGTGCTTTTCGTCTTTCCCCCACTCACTTGCTGTTGCGGCTGCATGCCAGACTGTTGCTGAGATTGCTGCTGGAGAGCTCCTTGCACGCCGATCGGCAATTGAAGGTGTCCCCCAGGGGCAACCATTTGTTGTTGGTGTTGCTGTTGTACCGCTGAAGTCGAGATCATACCCATCTGCTGAGCGGAGTGCTGGGGACTCGGTAGTTGACCACCGGACGCCTGTTGTTGCTGGCCGAGGGGACTAGCCATCTGCTGCTGAGGGCTTGCCAACTGAGAGTGCGGCGATTGCATCTGGCTGTGGGGACTTTGCAGTTGGTTGTGGGGCGACTGAAGGTTGCGCTGAGGGCTGCCCATCCCGCCGGGAACCGGCGCTCCGTGACTGGGACTACGCATCGGACTTGACGAAACCTGTCGATTTTGCATGATCATCTGTGCGATAGAAAGATGAAAACAGTGGACATTAAGAGCTATAGAAGAGAGATCAGTGCATAACGATATAGAAATATTTATTCACATAAGTGACGGGCGTCAAAATTCCCGGGACGGAGAACAACGCCGTGAATTTAGAATGTAAATCGGTACATATAACAGGCATTAAAGTCAATGGCAGTTGACTGCTGACGGGAGGGGAAACTTACAAACACATTTATATTACTTGTGGTAAAGGAACACACCAGCTTTATCCTCTGGACAAACATGAATATCAAATGAACACATGTGCAGCGCCTGTTTGTGGTGTTTTCGAGGAGATGTCAAGAAATGAATGAATGAATAAACAGCACATTGAGGTATATGTGTCTGTCATACGCCCAGAGTTAAGCTAGACACTATATGTTGATTGAAGCTAAATAAAAATTACGTACATAACCAGAAGCATCTTGACATAGTTACATATTGGAAGACTCGTCTTGGAAAAATGGAACGCCACATAAAACAAGAAATTACATACGTCGATTTAGAAATTTCAGCCCTCTTTTTTTGCTACTTATGGCATGGCTTTTGTGGTATGCTAATCGCTAAATCGCTAACCTTCTAGTCGTTTAGTAAGATTTGTTTTATAGTAATGTTTTAAAAGACCATCTGAAATTACTCAGACACAAAGCACACAGTAAGTCTTTACACATATCAACAATTTCTGCTTACATATTGTTGACGCTACATAGACATCAACTGTAGTGAAAGAAGCTTAGGAAAAGGTTGGCCCACTTCGACGTTATAAATAAAAAACAGCACGGTAAAAATGAGGGAAGCTGATGCCGAATAGGCATATAAGACAAATGTACTCGACGAATACTGGAGCCTGATACAAGCGTGAAAAGAAGACTCTGTAAGTTTCAAACAATTCGAAAGTTTCCACATGTTTCAAAATGTACAATCATTTTCAGAAGTTTTCAATAACAAATGAAGTTGCAGCTTGCTGTTCACACTTAATTGAGATTTATAATCATGTGCGTGAGGATAACTGACTTTGTAACTGCGTGCAATTAAGGTTTTTAATCTGTTACTATTTGGGCCCCACAAAATACACTAATCTTTAATAGATCTTCAAATTCTCTTTCTGTTCGATCTGGCAGAGCTGCTCTGTCACCGATATTCCAACCAGTAATCCTACGCAACTCCGGCAAAATCGTCATTAGGAACTGTTGCTATAAAGTTAGCCTAAACTCTGTAACGTCTTAAATCTATATAGGCACTCATGCAAACGCCTTAAAATCTCATGCGAAATATTCAGATGTTATTAACCTATAAACCGTCGTACAAAAGTAACAAAGCTGTTACCAGCATGTCATTCCAAATAATGGAAGGAACGCGTAAGATATAGAGAACACATTTTGGAAACCATACCTAAATATCACCACTACGAACAACAACAACAATAAACGCCTGAAATTAATCGACCAAAAATGCCATCTATTGCAGGATCTCACGCGCAAACAGCGCCTGCTAATCTGATCAGTAGGTCAGTCCATATCCATTTGTCTTATTTCATTATCCGTGTTCTCAACATTAGATCTATCGTTGCTTCTGCCGATATATTGGTTACCGTTGCCAGGTAAAGTAAGGTTACTATTTTGATTATAACCTGCGTCGGTCGAATTCATCTAAAGAAGCTTCGCAACGACTCTGCAGAAGAATCCGTCCTGCACACGACACGCACAGGGCTTACAATTGTTGTTGCTCCTCATATAGTTCGAATATTTGTCGCAAGTTCTGAGAAGTGAACTGAGGTTGCTAATGTTGGACGTCACTGCTAGTGCTAGTGCAAGTCGTGCCACCAATTTGAAAGTTACTTATAGCTTATGCGATATTCAATTCATCGCTGATGTTGTTGTTGTTATAGTGGCAGGTGTCGTTACGTTTAATGTAGTTAACGTTTAAATTTATGTTGTTATTACAAATGATGTAAACGTTGTCCGAAGCGCTTACGGTTGAATTTTGTTGAGGCATCCGCTGTAAATGCTGTTGGTAAGCGCCTTGCTGGCCCATCTGAGGACCAACAACCTGTATCGACCCCATTGGCGAAGGCTGTTGTTGTTGTTGTTGTTGTTGTTGTTGTTGTTGTTGTTGTTGTTGTGGTTGTTGTTGTTGTTGTTGTTGTGGTGGTGGTTGTTGTTGTTGTTGTTGTGGTTGTTGTTGTTGTCCAACTTGAACCATCTGCGGAGGCAACTGCTGGATAGACATCTGTTGCCGCATCGGTACCGCGGTTCGGATACCACCTATAGGCACACAGACATACACACAGATGACAATGTTATATATATATATATATATATAAGCATAATTATATAATATGATATAATCCGTAGGCCGTATTTTAATTCAAACGAATAGCTAATTTGGTAGTATGATCTTGTCTGCCCCATTAACTGTAATTGTTATCGGGATTATCAGAAAGTGATGGACGAAAAAGCGATTTACAATTCCAACATATTTGTTGAAAACAATACAAAAAGAATACTTAAGTTTAACTTTAAAAGACTAACAATATTATAGTTAACTGGCTCGACAATTTGAAAATTAAGTCGATTTATCATTGATGATGAGTAAGATGGTACAAAATATATGTACGTAATTTATATGGCCTGGCAGTTTTATGTTAAATCAATGAAAATAGTGATCGTAAACGATAACATGGAATGGGGTCCAGAAGCAACCAAACAGCATATTTTTAGTTACGTTTATTATTGTAATTACCATTATGGTTTGCTCCTAGATTAGACAAGACTAGGTAGGATCAGTGATTAGGAAGCTTTGCATTTTATCATAGATTATGTACCCTTTTATGACAATGTTTTAGATAACGATTGAATATTTATTGCATCATAGACCCATCTATCATGGAACTGACTGCAAATGGGCGTCATGCCATTTGTACGTAAATCACTGCCTTTTGTTACTTTTAAATCTTCTTGGTATTTCTATTATTTTTTTAGGAGGATGTTTAAATAAAAAAATCTTAAGTCATATCGGTACTTCAAACCAGGAAAGGACGGAAGCTTCGTTATCTCCGTATTCTAGGGTCCTTGTATAAGCTTGCCGATGTCCAAATATTCCTCAAGTGTTTTCAAGCATCTATTTCACACACTAGAAATTCAATAACGACAAATAAGATTCTGTTTGCAAAAGGGAAAATATACGTGTGTTAGGCACTCAGTATGCCTCTTTGGTTTGGCTTCAGCCACAATACAATGTAACAATGAAAAGTAGAATTTCCATACATTCGTTTCAGATCGAATATTGCACTGTCCAATTACACGAACGAAGTATCCGCATGCATGTGAATTCTTAAAAACTACAAATCGACACGTTCTAATTTGATAAAGATAATGGCTTAAATCTTTCGAGTAATTGTATGAGCCACGTTTAAGAACTTTTAGTAAGAATAAGGTGAACGAGGCAGTCAGTTTTCGATGGATATTGCAGAACGCCTTGAATCTTTAGGTCGACTTGATAACGCAGTAGCTTGGCTTTTCGAATCGTTTTCTCTCTTAGATTTATCCTTTTTCTTGTGCTTCTTCTTCTTGTTTTTTTTCCTTTTCCCTCCACATTCCTCGTCGCCATCAATATCTTTACTATCTTTCTCACCCATTTGCTGTTGTTGGAATGCTTGTTGTTGATTCTGCTGCTGTGGCTGCAGAACGTTATATTGGCCTGGCTGTGGTTGTGCCTGTTGTTGTTGCTGTGGTTGTCCCGTTGCTGCCAATTGCATCTGGTTCATTTTGTGCTGAACTCCCTGAACCGTTTGAATCATCATGCCTTGCTGCATGAGGCTCTGCTGGCCTGCGTTGCTCTGTTGCTGTTGTAAGGGTCCTTGTTGTACCATGACCTGTTGCTGGGTCTGCTGTCCAGCCATAATTTGTTGCTGTTGAGTCTGTGGTTGTATTCCCTGCATGCCACCTGCGGTGGTCTGGTTTATTCCAGACGACATCTGTTGACCGGTGCTAAGCTGTTGTTGTTGGTGTGCTTGCTGCTGCATGGCCCCTGCGACTCCACCCATCTGCTGGACGATCGGGATTGACTGTGATGTCTGGCCAGGCTGAATCTGCATGGCCATCTGGGGTGGTACCGCAACCCCTAAGCCGCCGCTTTGGTTTGGCCCACTGTTGTTACCATCAGGTCCTTGTTGGACACCAGGAACAAGCATCTGCTTAAGAAGATTCGGATGCTGTTGTTGCTGGCCGCCAACATTACTCGTCATTTGTGTTTGCTGCTGTTGTGCCTGCTGAAGGTTCGATTGCTGTTGCATTGGCTGAGTGGTCGTACTTATGGCCATCATGCCCTGACTAACAGCCTGTTGCTGACCTCCTTGCGGTCCTTGTTGCTGCACATGAACGGCCTGTATATGCTGTTGGCCTTGCGTTTGTAGATGTTGCTGAGGCCCCATCAAGCCACCCATAATTGGACCAGTTCCGGTCCGCATTCCCTGGCCTAGACCAGTTATTTGTTGCTGCGGCTGGGTTTGTTTAGTGGGAATGCTTGACGGGTTTATCGGCGCCGTCGGAGCATTGCTCTGACCCGTGGGCGTAGTAGGAGTTCCGGGAGTGACGGAAGCTGAAGGAGTACCAGGTTGTTCCTGCTTGATCTGAGATTGTAGTACAGCAGTTCCTGAGAGAATAGAGTTATTGCTTCCACTCGTCGTTATTGTAACTTTGTCGGGATTTGTTTTATTTACGGAAGTTGTTGCTGCTAGCGCTCCCTGAAACATTGTACGTATGAACAATATTACCTTTTGGTTTGTATTCTTTAGGTTTGTATAATTTGGATATGTATCGAACGTAGGAAAATAAACGTTGGTGAAACGCAGTGAAACACCAGTCAATACACACTAATCAACAATAAATCCAAATACCTTTGACGCCTTTGACTGCTTCGGTTTCCGCTGTTTTTTCTCTTTCGTCGGTGACTCCTTTTTAACATTGGAACTAGCTGCTGGACCACTGGACTTACCCTATGAACACAGCATCGTTTGACAACAAAACTTGGGTCAAAATAAAAAGATAATTTCTTCTACTTGTACATTTTTCTTACCAAGAAGATAAGATATAAAACGAATTCATTTATTTGTCGAAATATCGTGTGTTTACCTGGGATACTAAGAAGCGATAGCTCGTCTATTTCAATTAGAGACTTGGCCGTCGAAGCCACCGTGTCGTCAATTTGTGTGTATTACAGTGTCTATTTTACTTTCCATTGCCAATCGCCTTACCTTGGTTATATCGTTCATAATTTTGTCGAAAGATGCCACCTTCCGTTGCCCGCCCTGGGGGTTTTTTTTTTGTTTTCGAAACGATGTCAAAGAAACGGTCGGTGTAGGCTCATCGAAATCAAACTCATTCAACTGTAATGAAGTTAAGTTTGTTAACAGCAAATTATCTTGCACAGAATTTACCTCGCTGTAGAGTCGGAATGAGTAAGACAAGAAAGAGCAATATTATTATATGCATATATTGAATAATATTTTGAATACGTAAAATTAAGAATAACAAAAAACGCTAAACAAGACTTATGTCGTCTGCTTCTGATTTCGATAAGTCACAAAAAGTACTGAAAGATCGAATTTTGTTACAAGCTTACTGTTGTTATTGTACAATTCTAATAATTTATCGTAAAAAAATAAATCACGATCAGCATTGTAATTTAATTGAAGTATAATAGTTAGGTTAATTTTTAAAATCGAGCTTCAAACCTCGCTTTTTATAGCTGTTTCTTTGGCGTCGTGTTTTTCATCGGCATCTTCGTTTTCGCGTTTTGCTTCCATACGACCAGGGCTTACCCACTCCAAATTAATTACGCCTTTATCAGCCATCACTGCATACAACCTGAGAACCAGCATATATATATATATATATATATGAGTTGTCGCAGGAACTATAAAGTTAGCATATCAGAGAGGAGTTTGTTTTATTTTTAAGGAAATGAATGCTATAAATGTAAATATATAATTCTGGATACGAAAAATAATTTGGTGCTTTTAATTTGTCTAAAGATTTGTGAAACGAGACGCCAATGCAAAATCTGACCATAGGATACACTTTTTTTAATTACCGGACAATTTCTTCGGGGTCTTTCGGTTCAAAATACGGCATCCCAGTGTCCAATTGGCATGCAAGCAGTTCGTCGTCGGAGACACCTACGCTCCACTCCTCTTCATCCATGCCACCCGCAACAGCTGATGGGGGCTCCGTTAAGGGCATTTTGACGCTATCTCAGGGGATTTTGAGTGGATTCAAACAGTCTAAGAGAATACTCAACCGTTTAATTCCAGGCAACGCAATACCTGCACTTCTCCGTACGCAAATCCGAATTCATTGCTTCCGCAGAAATTGTTATCAGTTAAGCACGAGATGTGGACGTCAAACGATGACAGAACCATTTCAAAGTGTTAGTTGTCTGTAATATCTTCCGAAAACAACCGGCGGAAGAAAAAAAATGCAAATTTCGTTACATTGACCGTAGTCATTTGGCTCGTGTCAAGACCAAAAAGCATCTCCTGGGCTTCCAAGGAAAGCGAATATTTGGCGTATTACATCAACGAGAACTGTATGTGTATCTCGTACATCTTCCAATCATAATTTTCTCGAGAGAGCAAATTGTGCAATTATGTTACGAACTTCCACTCAGAAGTAAATAAATTCTACTCAGATCGTTCCAGATACACCTTAGCGATATGAGATCACAGAAGGAATTCTCATAATAACACTTGCCAAGCATCAAAAACCGATATCATGACTTAACTCTGTTGTCCATTTGTTTCAATAATCTGATATTTGGCGCAAATGTGTCGAAATTCGACCCTAACCGTGAAATCTAAATATTAAGGCACATTCTATATGGTTTATCTATACCTGCTTCTTGTTTTGTTTTCTACACTATCTTTGCTCCTTTCGATTATTCACATATGACATATTAACTAGTAGAATTTCGAAAAGTGATCATAATTACTTGTGGGAACTCACAGTTATTTTCATATATACCAAATTAACTAGCTCTAGTTCCCTTTTTACGATTATTATTAGTCAAAACCGCTCACCAAGTCATTCTTACTGTTCTGCATCGATTGTGTTCAGTGTCTGGATGCAATGCGCGTTCCGATTGCAACAACACAGATACGTCACGAACAAGCAAACAGAAACAGCCGATGACACTATTGAAAAGTAAACGAACGACACAGTCAAGTCCGTTCTTTTTTTCGAACAGGACAATTTCCGTTCTGGTTCACAATGAGCCTTTCTTTAGACTCGTTCCGTCAACGACAAAAAACAACACCGTCTTTCTCTATTTACTAGCTCCGATAACCAATGTTTGTGTCTAAAAGGGATCTTTACATTGATAGAACAATACACTGGGTTACTGAAGCAATCAATTTACTTTTCTGTTTCTATCGACTGTTTCGTCTACCCGATCCAAAATCAGGCTACCGTTTTGGACAGAATTGGCAAAGCCACCACTGGTCACCATTTATTGAAAAGTGAATGTTTTCGTTGTACAGGAGCAGTCTTGTTCCGCTCATTGTGCACTCATTAGCTTCACTGGCCTTTGTCCATCTGTTGTTGTACGGCGGCTCGCAGCGGCCCGAAAAGATGTGTTGTTCAGTGTTGGAACGCGCGAACACACATCTCTGTACATCGAAACTGCCACATATTCACGTCGACTATCGATATACGTATAGAGAACAGCTCTAATATAATTCCTCACTATTGAAACGTTTTTTCTGCCAAAATATTTTACACTATCTACATTCATCATATCGGTTCATCAGAACCAGACAGCTGCATATAGCGTACGCGTGTGTCGATTTAATGAATATTGTCTGCTGATCACCATAAAATCACACGCGCTAGCCAAGCTGTTCTCTGCCCGGCCTTGATGCGAACGTCCGCTATATTCTCTGGGGTTTTGCCAGACACTTTTCATCTTCTGGCAATAGCCATCGAGGGGAGAAAGGCAGAGGCGCCAAATGCTTTCCACTGGCCTCTGGCTGTTTGCAAATCTCTATTGTCTGCTACTTCGGTGGGGGGAGACAGGACCCCAGAACTCAGGGCGCCGTTGTTCTATGATTGTTGTTGATGCCCACGAGCTGTGCTCAGCGGCTGCTACGGCAGGAGCATATCCCGCCAAATCCCGACACATCACTCCGATCTTAAGGATTTGGTTCAGGCTGATGAGGCGGTCACCCACACCGCCGTCGCCACTGCCGCTGCTCAGTAATATAACAGAGTAGGGTAAGATCAATCGTTGTACGTCAAAAGCGGCTGCCGTCGTCTTGACTTGTCCAGTCTTGGCTGTCTTCTGATCAGTGCTTAGCGATTCGAGCAGTCCATTTGAATCTGCGGCAAGCGGTACTGCTGAGGAGTCTTTCTAGTAGAGCTTTTCAACAGGCAGACAACTAAGACGACGACAGCGGGTGATAGCACACACAGCACAAACTACAACATCAATGTGATGTTACACTATCATGGAGGAAACGCGGGCCGCTGAGGCATGACTGAGTGGCTGTCGGTTAAGTTTTTCTGACGACAGTGTCTGTGGTAGGCGCCTGAATACCTGGCGTCCTATCTTGTGCGGAAAAGGCACAGCACGCGTCGTGCATTGAGGAAAAAAGCGGTCCGAAAGGGGGTAATGAGGACGTATATCGCTGTGCAACCCCCATGTTAGTTTTGCAAATGAGGGTTCGTGCGACGTGCGCTGCGTGCGTCTCGTCTGCGTGTTCGAGATGATGAGCAACCACGGAAATGGTGATAGTTATAATGACAGTTGCCATAGGAAAAAGACCGATCGTAAGTGACTGTTTTTCTGACATACACGGAAAGAGCATTCTTAATTTGTATGTTTACTTGAGTGTGGTATAAACTGGAGTTCTTTCATTTCCACGAGGGCTTTGTAGAGGGCTCGAACCCTCCAAAGCTTTGGGTGATGCCAGAAGTGACTGATAGGAGCACTGGTGTAAATGCGTGAGTTTCATAAGGTGAAACTGGAAGGTACTTAGAGGAAAATTTAGGAATATAGTGACGGTGATTAGACGTACGCCAGTGGTCCTATTGTCTGGCTGGATGTGTGCGTGGCGTCAGTTTTCTGGAGGCGGCGAACCAGCGCTAGTAGTAGAAGTTGTTGGTCGTCGTGTTCCGTAAAGACGAGCTTGTTTTTGTCGCTCAGACTCTGGTGCGTGACTCACCGAGTCGCCTACACTGGGATGTATGGGGACCCAGTTCGAGCATAGCTCGCCTTCCGCGACGCTACATCCACACCACAATGCCTCGGTGACAGCGACAACGAGTTCGGGTTCACAGGCGCCCCAGGTAAGAATTGGCAAGGAAGCAATAATGAGGAGCTTCATGGCCTAGAGTTACCACGTATGGAATACTTGGTAATTAAAGATCATAGCGTTGTGTATTAGACAGATAAGATCCCATAGCCGTCAAAACGATTCGTGGAAATATGCTAATCATGAGAAAAGCTAGGCATATTTTTTAAAGACAATAGGCACACATATATTTCCTTGGCTAATGTTATATTTTAAATAAATTTACAAAAGATCGATGAAGATATTATTACATTTTATAGTAATGAGTACAAAAGCAATCGTTCTTCATTAACGCCGAACTCCAACCGATGACTAATATATTACAAATATGCTCGTTGCGATCTATGTACAGAGGCATACAGCTGCACGGTCTACCAAGTTGATTATGAATTATGAATGATTATTATTCGCCGATTATAACGAATCGCCGAATTCGCTCGATTCGGCGAAGTCTCTGATCAGCAACCAGAAATGTATACCAATTTAAATGACAACAATCGTACATAGACGTTTCATAATAGCTACTTTTAGTCACGAAGTCTTGATGTAAGCCGGTCGACCAAACAAACCATTTATTTTTTTTGGAGTAACAATATACTCAGTTCTAGTCATATCGAACATGAATATTTTGCCAGAGTTTTGGTTCGTTGGTGTCTAATATAATAAACATTATATATCGTTATATATATATATATATATATCGTTATTATGATATTATTATCGAAAAGGTTATTTTAGTGGTAGGTATTTTTTTATAGTGTCGTTTTTCTAACGAAATTCTCATTCCGGGATCATCATAAAAAAGAAAGGATGGAGTTTATGAACCTATGTTATCAAACAAATTTTAGAAGAATATTTAGTGCTGAATTCTTTACTCCGTAAATAGTTCAGTTCTTATTTATCAATCATACACTTACAGTTGCTTCAAATATCTGGTCATTTTGTAAAGATCCAATATTGTTTCTCGCTCCGTTGAGCAAAACTGGTTTTATTTTCGAGTAATGAACATACCTGAAACACAAATTCTAAATGAAGAGCCATAGATTTGTTAAATATGAGACAAAGAAATTCACCTGATCTATGTCTGCAAAAAGAAATAGCGTGTCTACATTATGACATACCTTGTATATCATGGAAGACTCAATGGTGTGATTATCGTTCTAACTTCTTACTTCAGTTCTGTTCATCACGTTTGCTTAACGCGCACACGCTTTCCAAGGAATAATCATTCATGTCTAATTACATTCTTGGCGTGTCTTAAGGTGAGTGTAGTCCTTCTAAAACAGCTCGTTCAGGCAGTCCGCTTGGGACGTAATGTGACCAGTTCTCTCTTAATGGGCCTGCTCTGCTTACTTATGCATGACCGAAGCTTCGTTTGATCAGCGGATTCGGAGTCTTTAATTCTAATTAAAAAAAAAGGAGGAAACCCAATAAGCAGGTTACGATAATTCTATTCGAAAGGCACCTTAATACTTCGTATTGTTCATTACTGACAAGGTTACTAAACGTGCGTGACATCAAAACGGAATTTACATTTCCATTGGCATAGGCGCTCACAGGACGTGTTTAGGCTAAAACAAATATTGAAGAGTAGTAAAACGAACCCAAAAATGGGTCTAATTAGCGAATCTTATTGGCTTTTTCAGATCAAACTGGATAAAACTTTGGAAGAAGCCACAGAAACTGGAGTTCTCCGATTAAATGGCCGCAAACTGAAGGAGATCTCTTTAAAACTTCAGTCGTTACCGAAGTACGATATCACCGATACGATTGTTACGGGTGAGTTCGCTGGCTTTTTTGATACTTGGTCGAAAAACAGCTGTCGAGCATTAGCATTTGGTGTGGCAGACTTGGAAGCAATTAGAATTAGAGATAAATAGAAGTCGTTAACACATCGGCATGAATTTGAAGATCCTATGTGCGCTGTCAGCTGTGAAGCGTATTAAGTGCAGAAATGGCATGGACATGCCGAGCACGCAGCAAAACAGAAACTAATTTTATTCTAATTCAAACTATAAGAGAAAAAATTATTCTAAACCAGGAATAATAACTTGCCTATCCAGTATAGAAATCCAAAGACTGCGCAGTTTTGAGTAAAAAGAAAAGTACTATTATCTCTGTGGTAATTGTTGATGCAAACTTTTTCTGGACATGGCTGCACAGTGAAAATTCAGACTGCAAAAATACGTTTGTTTTTAAGTAATCTTCGAAACTATGGTATGTCTTTATTCCAAATGATATTAGTCTTTCTAAAAAAAATGTTTTTTGTGGCTTGCATTGCCAGAATTATAGAAACCAACTAGCAAACAGGCTTGTCTGATTGTGTATCACATTTCATATGGGCAACAGACTGTAAGCCGCTACAGAAGATGAATTACTGAGCACCGATAAGTTGTCTAATTACGCAGACCTCTGTGCAGAAAACGGAAGTTAGAAGCTAGGATATAGCTCGTCGATTTGAATCGGCCTATTCATTTAGCTTTATTTGTGGCTAAGGATGTTGTAGCACATTGCTCCACTAACGCATGTAACCATGCTTTGTATAGGAATTTTCTGTAGATGGTTTTGAATAAACCGCTTTGTTAGTATGGGACCAAATAACCGAAACTCTTCTACCAAATTTCACGTAGTTTATATTTTTTTAACAGGTTGGCTTTGCTGCTATTACTTATACGTATACGTAATTGTGCGTATGTGAGTTCACTTATAAAGTACTTTAGGGCTGCGGCACCCCTCTATCTATTATAAAACCAACAATATAAGATACGCGTTTAAACGAATCTCAGTCTAGCTGGTGTGAGTTCATTGAGTTGCTGCTAGTAGGCCTTGCGAATAGATATCTGTAAATTTAGTCCATTACGAGTGGCTGTTTCAGTGAAGCAATGTTAAAGTGCGAACATACTTCTCAGCTAATGCCCTATAAAGCTTGTTGTAAGCTGTATTTGCTGCTCAGATATACGACGACCCTGTTGCCATGAAACTTGCTTTCGAGGCCTAAAAGAATTTTAAATCCAGTTACTAAACCGTCTATCTGTTTTCGTATGGCTGCTGAGCGATCGACTAATGATTGCTGTTAAGATGAATTGCTTACACTAGTAATGGCTTTTATAGCGTTATGAAAATCGCTCGTAACAATAATTACTGCCACAATTGCTAAAAATGTTTAGTGGACAAATATTAATAATATAGGTTTTAAGATACCAGGTGGAATTTATCTGCTAATTGTCTTTCTTGGACCTTTTTTTTTGCTGTGTGTTTATTTCACCTTTTAGATCTTTCGAAGAACCGTTTAAATGAGCTTCCCTCATTTGTTTGCGAGCTGTATCAGCTTACGGAGCTGTCGCTGTACTCGAACCTACTTAGGAGTCTTCCTTCAGATGAGTCGCTGCTCACGCTACAGCACCTCACGTATCTCAACCTGTCCAAGAATCAGATCTCGGTGATACCGCAAGCACTATGCTTCTTACCAAAACTGCAGGTCCTTATCGTGTCCCATAATCGACTGTGTTCACTTCCTGAGGAGTTGGGCCGTATGACCTCTCTGTACGATCTCGATGTCAGCTGTAACGAGATCTCCTTTCTGCCGGCGCAGATCGTCAACCTGGCCGCACTCAAATATCTCGACCTACGAAGAAACCTCTTGGTCGAACTACCTTCCGATCTCCACAAGCTTACGGGCTTGACAAGGTTGGATATTTCCGAAAACCGGATACAGAACCTGCCCACTGACATGCGAAGAATGGAAAGGTTGACCGAGTTCGTCTGTGATCATAATCCTCTTGTCACGCCCCCAGCAGCGGTAAGTTCAGCAGTGGAAGAGAATAAAACTAGATTTATAGGAAGGTGTTGGTAATGTAACTCATATATATATTCTCCTTAACGTAGATGAGTTTCTTTATAGACAATAGACAATTAGGTATGTTATACTCATACGAAAGAAGTTTGTGCTAGTATTTGGATGCTTATCGAATGAGTTCAGTATAAAGCCCAGTTCTTACTTTCGTAGTATTGATTGATCTTAAAATTCGTTGTGACGACGATAAGTAGATACAGTATGAGGGAAACGCCTTTTAGCAATTTGTGAGTCCTCGTTTTTCGTTTGCTAAGGTAGCAAGCAACCAAATTATGGAAAAAATGAAAATGAAAGAAAAAGAAAGTGAAGAATGTGTCAAGAAAAAGTGAAAAAAGTGAGACGATTCTCACTCGACTCACAATCCCAAATGGACAGCAGTACGACTATCCCCTTATTTTCAATGACCAGATCCGCTTACCATTTGACATCTCATTGCTTTTACCTTATTATAGTGTTTTTTTTTTTTATTGTGCAGCTATGTACCCGCGGCCTAAACCACGTGAAAAAGTTTCTCGATAATGAGGAACGAAAACGTGGTGGTGGACCGGCAGGCGTCGCAGGTGACACTGGCACCCTAACTCAGGCTGGCCATAGAGGACTTCGAAGCCGAGAATCTTTCCAGCTGACTCTTCGGCACCCCATTTCGAAAGCAGGCGCAAGAGACTCCGGTTACACGACAAGTGATGGATCTACGGGCTACAACGAGAAAAGGTCAGTGAAGTACACGTCATAGTGAACAATGCGTATGCTAACCTGGTGCAAATGTGAACTAACACATCGATCGGTTAATGGAACTAAAGTTGTTCGGTCGGTCAGTTTTTCAAATCCTGGGTTATTCTAGTACTCTACAAGCGTTGAGCTGAATCTGAGCCGTTGCAAAATCAGGTTGATTGGCTTAATACATTATACTACACGTTACTGTATTTCGTTCCCATTTTTTCTTTTTTCTTTTTCTGGGCAAGGAGGTGATGTTCCTTTCAATTTGCTTGTTTATTGTTAAAACTTATGCCTTTGTTTTTGTTTGTGGTTTTTCTTGTTGTTTATTTGCTGAATTTTTACAACTGTTTGCGTGCCGGGTATCACACAAAATTGCGCATATATGTACTGTAATGACAATACGCTGAGTGGGTTCGTTGCGGTCTCACGGTTTAATTCTGGACGTTCTCGTCCTACGACTGTTCGGTGTAGCCAGTTAAATCGTCCACTTTTCTAGTGAAATCGCTCTTGTGAACAACGAATAGTAGTATTAGTCCAAAATATGTTCACGGTACATTTCGGCTTAGATTTGATTAGACTGCAAATTAAACTAGGCTGTTCCGTACGGATTTTTTTCTGGCATTAAATATTCATGCAACTGAACGACGGTGTCAAGATAAAGGCATAGTGATCCGATAATGAGTTGGAAAGAGGGCTGAGAAATTTGCCTTGCAATGTGGTCATTACAACCACAACGCAATGAATATCTTGTTTTGCTGTAATGCTAACTAAATGAGTGCTATATATATTCACGTGTTACGCGTCCCAATGAATGTAAAAAGATATAGAAAACAAGTTTTTTTAATGTCTTAATGGTATGGCTATAAAGCTCGTAGGGAAAGCTTTTCGCATGAATTTAATACCTGTTAAATTGTACATTACGCTGCATTAGTAGATCATCACGCTTACAAGGCAAGCGTATTCAGATTTAATAGAAGAGATACAATAATAATGACGGTGACCATAATAATAATACTATTAAAAATTTGACACGCTATACGTGCACGGTTTCTGTAGGTTTTCCGGTGCCGGCGGCAAAGATGACATTGACGCCGCGGACGAGATACGTCGTTTTGCCGCGCAGCGAATGGAGTTTACTCGGAGTCCCAAGAAACCCCAACAGCCGTTGCAACAGCGTCATCAACTTTTTGGCCCCTCAACACAGGTAATCACCATGCTAATTAGCATATTGAATTGTTGCACTTATCTATTTTTTGACTCTCTAAACAAAGCTATAGTATTAGTCGTTAACTTACTATTACGTGCCGGTTTGGCAGCCTACGCTCACGTCATTCCAGTCGTCGACATCTTCGCACGACCTCTGCAACGTGAGTCCGTCAAGCGAAGCGGCGACGTTGCAGGCAACCGCTGGGGGCCCAGCTACCCCTAGCACCCTCAGTCCGACATCGGAATTCAAGCCTATTCAGCCCGGTAAGCATCAGTCTGTTTTGCATTTCAAATCAGATGTATGTGATATATAATAAAAAATAACACACAAGTAGTATCGATGATGAAGCAGTCCTCAACTAAGATAGCAACGATCGTAAAGCTCAAAATATTTAGGTAGGCAATGCCGAAAGATGCCGTATGTTTTGTATGGAAAGTCTTGTAAATATTATTTATAATTTTAGTGGTTAATGTTAGTTGTTCGGTAAAAGAGCGCTGATATGGTGGTAAGGAATTTCATTTGCCTTATTAAGCCAATGTTATTTCATTATGGGAAGTATTAATGAGTTTTGTGTGCGTGGGGGTATACTTCAGATCCAACGATGCCCAAGACAGGCGATGGGGTATTTGGTTCGGGTGATCTCCTTTTGGGACCGATACCAGGCCGATGTCTGACTCCAGAAGAAGAACTTCGACAGAGGCGTGAGGCAATTGTTGCTAAGCAAAGGGCTGAAGTTAAGGTAAGCTAAGCCACAGCAGACTATTACAACAACTTTGGAAAAAATCGAAGGTGATTAATAAAATTCGCATAATTGTGCTCAGTATAAACGCTAGCTAAAATTATCATAATAATTATGATCGCATTGTGTGAATTAATCATTAAATGGATTCGAATTAAATCATAAACTGCTTATGATTCCACTCAAATTTAATCGTTTTTGTCCGGTTACTTGCTGAACTATTGTAGAAAAACACGAAATCAACTTTTTGGAATAAATTTTTTGTTAATTTCAACAGCGAGTTCAGAAGGAGGCCCTCATCCAGTTTGTAAAGCAGCGGCAGAGCCCATTACCTGGCGGGGGACAGTCGCTTACTCACCCACAACAGCCGCCCCCCCCTCCTCCACCTCTGCTGGGCCAAGGGGGTCAGACACAATCTGGTCATCCTGCAACCCTGCCTGTTAGTTTTTCCCAACAACACCAGCAGCAACTACCACAGCAGATTAGTCCAACATCTGAAAGCACCCCTCCATTGCCGAACTTCACAATGCGAAGAGGTTTGTGGAATCAATATTTTTTTAAAATTTTTTTAGTGTGTATCTGCACTGTATGCAATATGTATCTGTCAAATGGCGTTTCTTAAACTATCAAAAGACTTTTGCTTCACCCAGTCTATATTTGTAATAAATCGCATAGGCAAAATGTGTATCTAATATAAAAAGATATTTTAAAAAAACGTTGGACTATATCTGATACAGATGGTTGTCTTTCGTTTCAAACCTCCTTGAACGGCTCTTTTCGTTCTCTTACTCTTTTTTCATAATTGTATTTGTTTCGTTGCCTATCCATCGGTCTCATCAGGTTTGGACCGAGCTCGTGAAGAGCAGGAATTGCTGGGCCGTATGCGTGCGATTATCGAGGCTCGGCTCAAGATGGCGTTGCCGGAGAACCTGGCAGGCGCCCTCACTGACGGAGTGGTCCTCTGCCACTTGGCGAACCACGTCCGGCCAAGATCTGTGGCCACCATTCACGTGCCTTCCGCTACGAATGTATGTATTGGCGCGCAAAAGTATGTTGCGAGCTGATGAATTCTCATTTATTTGTTTTTGAATCTTGAATTTTTTTCTGCAATCCGGGATTCCTCTATACATGTTTATCAACATTTTTTAGCGTACTCAGACATACACTAATGTGTTTCTGCTTGATTATAGTATACGCTATAAAGAAGATCTAAAACTAGATAAATATATGATAGCCTAGTAAGCCATGTTTTTGGTTGGCACTTAACCCGTTAAGTTTGGTGAATCGAACCGTGTAACTACAAGACCCCTTTTTTAAACCTAGGTGATTGTTCTGTGTAATTCATTATTAAGATTCTGTATGCCACATGGTAAATATTTACAGAGTACATGCGATTGCTAGGTTTTGAACTCGATGTGGTTCCATCCGGGCGGAGAGTGCACATTTATTTAGTGCGTTGTCGTGGCAACCGTAAATGTGCGACAATTTCTAGTTCTAATTTTGATGTTGATCAGCCGTGTTTATAGCATGCAATTACCATCCCATTTCATTCGAGAAATCGCAGACAAATCCAACAAGATCTATCTTTTTTTTTACTAGGGGCAGGTCTTCGTTGTTGTACCGAAGAGGTGATTCCGAAGACTTGGTCACGCAATAAAATAGCTAAAAGCGTTAAAAAAGATTCAATTTTTATTGACTTGCCATCTGCTTATATGATACAACGATAATCAGAAATAATTTGATAATGATATCATGACTTAGGTGGTTTGGGCAATCTGGAAGGCTATTAACCGTTTGACATAAACAAATAATTGCTTATTTTTTTTCTGTTTTGCTGTTTTATTCACGTTTTAGCCGAAGTTAACAATGGCAAAATGCCGCCGAAATGTGGATAATTTTTTGGATGCCTGTCGTCGACTCGGAGTCCCTCCGGTAAGTAAATTGTTTTCAGTTATGAACACGTTTTGCCCTTCTATCTCATCCTGCCTAATTTTCCTTTTCCTAAATATCTTACCTTATTATGGATAACCACTTTCCCGTCTCCTTCGCACTTCATTTTCATGGCTGGGTGCACTTTGTTGTTGATAGTTGCCCTTCTTTCCTATTTGTTCTTGTTATCCTTTTTTCAAGATTACCTTGACATCTGTATATCATTACCTTAGAAATGTTACAAAACCACATTTTTTTTATTAGCTCTTGTTCGTCCAGTAGCGTTTGTTTCGTTACTTATTAAACACCTCTTTTCGACTCAGCGTGGTATATCAAAAAAGTTAACTAAACATACTCAGAAGTTTGAAATAACTGTAAATTGAATATTTGTGTGTGTATTTATATTCGGCATCGCGTGTTTTGCTATGTTTTAAATTTTAGCATGAACTTGACAAACACAAAACATAGGCAATATTTGTACTGTCTAGTGCTTACGATATGGCGAAAATGCCAGTAAGGGTTCTATTAGTATCATGCGTATTGTTTTGCTTCCCGTTTTTTTTTATCCAATTATAAGCGTTTTTAGATTCTCGTTTCTCTAACTATGGATTGAACATTTTTCTTTAGTTTTTATCTTTTCAAGTTACAACATAATTTGCATTTATTGGTCTTGTTTTCCAGTCACTTTTTTCCAGCTTGTATCTTAAGTAGATATATCATCCAAGAAGTCCTATATTTATTACAAATATATCTAAAGAAAGTATATGAAAACGTTTAGATTTTTAGAAGGCCTTTTTCCTATTTTTTTTTAATACGCAGTTTTATTTTGTTGTTCTGAGTTATTTTTATATAATCACCGTTTTTAGAATCTACTATAATTCAGATAATATTGTGCAAATGGAACACAAAGAGGCACTCTAATCTCTTTTTACACCATTACTTTTTGCACATCACTATTCTTTTTTCCATTTAGTTACAAATGCACTAAAGCTACCGCTTTACGTACGCATAAACAACATTGTTGTCATTTTGACGTTCTTTTTTCGTTTCTTCTACTGCCCACAACGAAACAGAAAAAACAAGATGCATTAGAAACGTATTTGTGCAATGTAACGAATGCTTTTAATAACATGGATGTTCTACGTTGCGTATTCTGCTGTTGACTGCGGTTTAAGTCAGACGTTTCCATCTTCGTCTTTCTTCAATTTTGTCTTCAGAAAAGCTTGCAATTCTTACGCACAAACCTATTTTACTCTCTCTCTTTCTTCACCTTATTGAGATAGATTATATTTATACTGAGGACGGCTATTTTGATATTGAAGCATTTCTTGTTGCATCGGGTGCTAAATTGGATTAATTTGCCTTTATTTATTCAGATTCTTAACTTTACTAAATATTTAGCCTTTAAAGTACCAAATGTCTACGTATGCAATATGTTAAAACATCATAGTGTACGTTATGAGGGATTCAGCTCTACCCTCTCCCTGACAGAAAACTGCTATAGTATTTCAAACAGCTTTACCATGTTGTTCCGTTCACAATGTGGCCATGCAGGATTGTTACTACGTAGGATTTGCCTATTTGCACATCTCTCTATCCCACTGGTCGCTTTTTTGTCCACGCATCTATTCTAGTGCTGACAGCCCAACACAAGGAAAAACTCATCTCTACCCTGCACGTATAATTGATGCACATATTGGGCGCGGTCAGATATGTTGGTTTCATAGTATAATTTTAGGCACGACTCTGTAAATTGTAGCACGTCGAAATCGACATGGATACTTTCCATTTCTTTATGTTTTTTAATAGTTTTCGTGCCGTCACATTTATTATTGGTCACGTTATCGGATTTGTTCTTCTGTACTAATTTTATGGGCCAGTCATATACTTTTCATATAAACCACTCTGTGAATGTATCATATTTATTTGCTCGTGTTCGGCGATTATTTTGGATACTGCGTTCGGAACATTTTCGGCCGCTTTTCGAATGTTTCCGAGCGTTTTGTCTCTCCGTTTTTATGATCCCGGCTTCGTTTTGTTCTCTCGATCGCGGAATGTGCGTTCTACCTATTTTGTTGGACGAATGTTCCGGTATTATATATATTATGAGGTAAGTACACGTACATACTTAAAAACTTCTGTTGGTTTTTCTGCTTTGGGCTCCTATCCTAGAATTTCCGCTGTATCTCTCTTGGCATGCTTTCCTTTACTTTTTGGTAACCCTGGCTACTTCAAAGAGGCCAATCCAGTATCCGACAGATATAACCTCGTTGAATTTGCGTGACACTTCCTAATTTGATTGGCGGTTGCTTATTAACCGTTAGCTTGCTGTTTCTAAACTTTGGGCCCGAAATTCCAACAAACCTGACGTATACAAGCATTCCGAGTTTCACGTACAGAACTGTATCGCCAAACCGTTATAACTAGTACAACCAGGAACTAACCATGTAAGCTTTGCGTTATCTACAACATCTGGTAACTAACAACTGCAGTCGCAGAAACGATTGATGATAAAAAGAAAGAAAAAAGAACTTGATTATCACACATGACTGGTGATACTTGCGGGGAAAAAGTCACTAATCTATCAGTAGTAACCATCATGTTGCTTATTGCTTGAGATCGGTAACTTTGTTTGCCTACTGTTTGTCGAAATCTCCGACAGGTGTCGTTGTGTGGTTGATATAAAACTTTGGTCATGTATTGGTTCATCTGGGTAACCTTGTTGCGTTGACGAAATCATGTTTGGCGGAATGTGCCGTCAGGGTAATGAATCTTGCTATGGATACTTGTTGACTGGTTTATTACTGACATTATATGATATATTATCACACGTAACGCAATAGCCTCAACTTCCCAGCACATGTATGAAGTGCTGCGTTAAAATATATGCGAGAACTCATTGTGTATAACAGAATCTATGATTTAACTGGAACGCAATCTTAGTCTCTTACAATTCCTACAATCGCTTTTTTCTCAATCTTAAGTTGTCCGGTTTCTAGAAAGGATCATCGTACTCTTAGTCCCTACAGGCACGCATAAAGCACAGCGAATTTCTTTGTATCGGGATCTTGCATTACCTACTTCTTTCATGGATATCTTTTTTATGGGATATATTTCATTGGTGACTCGTCCGCACAAACGCGTCGTTCTTTTCTGAAATGGCATGTGTCTTTATTTCAGGAGGAGACCTGCGAAAGTGGCGATGTCTTGGCGGAATTTGACGCACGAGCTTTGCTTACTACCATCGAATCGTTTATTCGCGTCGCCGGTCGGCAAAGCTCTGCAGGCATTGGAGGGACCAGTACGAAACCGACCGCTAAACCACCTCCGCCGCCGCTACCTATCAGATCTTCAAGCGATCCGGCGTATACGGGCCCTCAGACGGGTCCACAGACGGCTTCTGGAAGCAATCAACTAGCTGTCAATAACAACTTGCCGAAACCTTGCGACGAGCAACCTGCGAAGCAGGATCCGGCCGGAACAGGCGGTCTGGCCACAGTCGGAGCTCGATCTATTGAGGCCGTCAGCCGAAATGAGAGCCCGGTTAGCACAAGCGAGGACATCTCTAATCTGGAAAACCTGGAATACGACCTGTTAGAGGTTCGGTTAAGCTCGTCGAAGACGACTCCGCCCCAGCACAGCTCGGCTGAAGATACCGAGGCGGCATTACCAAGCGATACGAGCCTCGAAGACGAGGCAGCTTTGGAAGGAAATACGACATTTCGCTCAATGCCACCAGAGTACCCCGGCTTACAGGGGTTATCGAGGCCGAACACGGTGGAGGTTGTCAAGGACCGTGAAACAGGCGATGTTAATCGCGATAATACAATGGAGCAGGAATCATCAAGAAGAAGAAAAATAAAACTTGTAGGAGACGATGGGACGGTTATTGCAGACAGCAGGGAACAGTATATCCAGCAAAGAGGCAACACTTCATCAGTTAGGAAACTCCGAAGTCTGTTTGAAAGATCTGCAGAGCCATGTGCAACACTCGATCAACAACACAGAACGATGCCACACAATCAAAAGGATGGCTCGGGTTCCGATTCCAGGGAGAGAGCCGACGTGCAAAAAAATGGTCATCATCATCTTAATCGAGTCGATGAACAATACAGAGAACAAATCGATACCATAGAACCTGTTAAGGAGGAGTGCAATCAGCAAACGATAGGGGGCCAACCGTGTAAAGGGATAAGTAGTAGCTCTAAGAATGAGTCTTTCTTCACGACGAACGTCAAAGCGGGTATCGGGACAGCATGTATCTCCCTCGTAGTCTACCTGTACGCGTATCACCCTTGGATCCTCATACTTTTAACCACTATTGTCGCTCTTGTGCTGTATAAGAATTTTTTCCCTACGACTAGCAACCCAGGTCACAAGAACGACAATGATCTGGTAGGTGCCAGTAGCCAAAACCCCGATAAACCTACTGTTGATAGCGATAGCACTGCTGCTCTTGAGCAAAACGACCCAGCGAGAGCGTGCGCGAATTCGAGAAATGCCAGCAACGAAGGTGCCACTAGTGATAATCTCCTAAATGATAAGGACAGTAGGTAGCCGGCACATTGTTGACTGAACAGATAACTACATTAATTTGAAAAGGTGAGAAAGGCGAAAGGCACAAACGTGTGTTGAAGAAGCCGTGAAGCAAAACGAAGTGTTCCGTCGCATACAAACAATATATATATATATATATATATATATATATAATTAAAAAAATATACAGTATCAAGGAGCAGCCATGAAGGTAAATTATGTCAACAAGCTTTCATTTAATGGGACAAAGAAACTAAAAAAAGGTATGGACGGTAATAAGAAAATTTTTATGTCTAGGAGTTTCACAAGTGGAGACCCTTCTGCATAACACTACATTCGCTACAAAGCGTAACCAAAATATATAGTATTAATAATAAAAAAAAATATATAGGGATATATGATTATATCAACAAGAAGCAAAGAGTACTATAATATAAAAAATGATAACGAGATGCAACTTTACGGTACGCGGGACGTGTGAAATTGGATACAAGTGCTTGTGCTAGAGAAAATGAGCTCAATAGGTTTGAGAGATGAACGTAGATGGAGCTTGACGATTTCTGTGTGGTATATACAATAAATTGAATGTACAGTCCGATTTCTTTTTACGAATGGATCGCTGTTTTTACTGCTTGCGCCGATTTGACATTTCTGCTTTGAGATATATAAATGTAAATATATAACTAATTGACAAGATTAGTGGCATTGGCATTTTCGTCGAAAACTTTGCATGCGCTTGAAAAGCATAAATACGGAGATTTTATCTTTTTTAAGCTTTATTAGTATCGAACAACGTTACAGCTTTGAAGTTTTCTTAAATTACACAGGCATCGTTGTATGTGAAGTACTACAATAATTGACACGTGAGTTTTTTTTTTATATATACCCTTGAGTTGTAAAATTTCGTGTCTTTTTTCCTTTAAAAGCATCCTCACAAGTTTTTATTGTGCTTTTTTCCTTATTGTCTGGCACGCCTGCTGTTTTTGCCTTACGTCCGCTTCTACAGGAGTTAACGTGTTCTGCAATGGATATCTTGGACGAGCAGCGTGGAGGTATTTGTCCGGTGGCCATTACTGTCATCGAACTTGCGAAGCTATCCACGACTCTGAGACCTCACTCGGTATCGACTTTGGTGGGTCTCTCACCACTTTCAGCGAATCCCCTTGAGCATGCGAGCCACCCCGAAGGATGCATGATACCGAGGGGGCACCGCTTTGGAGAACATGCTCGTCCCGCTAGTCTCAGTGGGCTACCAAAGATGGCCGTTGGACCGCTTGGAGCACCTCTTGGAGCGCAGCTCGTGCAAAGTAGTGCATCATCGCCAGCTCCTTCAGGAAGTAGCCATGCAGCTGCGATGATGGTAATGATGGGACACATTGGGCCCTCGACACCAAACTTTGCACCAAATCTTCATTATGACACAACGAAGATGCCTCCACCGCCGCCAAAGCAACGAGCCTACCAGCCTCCTCAGCCGCCGAAGCCGCCTTGAGGCGGTGTCACATGAGTGAAGTAATAATCGAACTATCGGGAAGGATTGTAGTTGAGCTTCGGGTACGTTTGATAGTTATCCAAACGTAGTCAGACAGAAACACTAGGCGTTGAAAGAGTCAAGAGATTTTTTTGTGAACATATTTTATGTATTTAAGGTCTACCATTGCAACTTAAAATGGTTGACAATTATAGTGAGAATCATTGAATATGCGTTTTGTCTTTTAAAGCGTAGTCACGTTGTCCACTACAAAATAGAAGTCAGTCGAGATTGAGTGCGATGCGCGCATTTGAGTGCTGTACCCGTCACCCATAAAAGAAACATCGGCGAGAGCATCTTTTGCTCGTGAGCACAACACGACGAGACGTCTATCTGATTGCTCAATGCTGTACAACCGCCCAAACAGTTTTGTTAGTCCAAACGTCATATAGCTATTATCTTCTTTTTTGCTAACGTTAAACTCGACTGGAGTGGAGAACGTTTTTATTTTCTGTTTTCATGAACGAAAAGTAGATATCAGCTGCTGCTACTTAATTTACTTTCTGCTTTCGTGGCCCCGCTTTGTATTCGTCCACGTGTTACTTTACTACTTGAGTCTTAATAGAGAGATTCATACCAGCCGTTTAGAGCTTAGGATTATGGGTTTTCTATATACTAATATGACATAATGCCCGTATTTGTTTTTCTTTCTGATCATCTTATACAAGATCGGACCTTAGGTCTTCCCAGATTTTGAAGCTCTTCTACTATATTTGTGTTCATATATCTAAAGGATACTCGTGTTCTATTACTAATTACCGTTTACGGTTTATGCGTCTAGTTGTAATAATATCTTGTTTTGGCCTATTCTCCGCCAAAAGTGCCCACTTTAAAACTTTCGGTTCTGGAGTCTTTCGGAGTATTATTACTCAGAAAGCTATCAGTTGCGTGCGCTCGCCTTCGTAGTGTACAATTTTTATATGCCTATACGTGCCTATGAGCCAACTGCGCAGTTTCTTTCTCTTGTAATGAGAGTCAGAATACTTTCAGAACAATGTTGCCTACTAAGTATGGTTCCACGTGATTTTTTGCATTGTTTGGTTGACACGTTGTAGAACGAACGGAGTATCCCATATACTTGGTACTATTTCTTAACCAATCATTTAAGTTAGTTAAATAAAAATATTTCGCTAAAATTAATACCTCCGACATAACAGCCAGCCAACAACAACTTAACAACTATTTCTACTCATTTCTATACCATTCACAAATGTTAATGTAAACTTATTTATTTTGTCAGGTTTTAAATAATACATTGAGCTTTATCTAAATGTCACGTCTCCGTTCCTATCAATTGAAGCTTTTTCGTATTTTACGTTCGGTTACTCGATGCCGATAAAAATCGAAACTGCTAACCGTATTTTAATTTTTTTTATGCCTAAGAAAACTTACCATTTCAGTACACATGCCCTCTATATAATTCTAATACTCATGTAGTTTCGTATGTTTAAAACCGCTTTTATCAGCTTATGTCTATCAAATTTTCCGTTCTCGGTTGTATTGCGGTCTACGACACTCCAGTATTACTGTTGCACGCGATTCAATCTCTCAACTGTTTTTATTTTTACTCTGTTAAAAACTATTCTGCGTTTGTTTGATTTATCGAGGTCAAGCCCCCTATCTTATTTATTGGACTACGAATTTAAGTCGATTCAGAATTCTTTGTCATCAGATTTTGTGCCCTGTTTTCATAATATGCGAACTGTGTGAATTGTAGAGGTGTTATTTTTGTGACATCGTTGATTAACAGAATCGCCTTCATGGTTCCGCTCTTCCTTAGTAAAGGTGTACGCCATTGTTTTTGTTTGTCATACGTTTTCCAATCCTAGACTTCGTGCCGTGCGCGGGGGTCTCATATGGTTTTGTTTATTTCACGTGTACATGTTCTCGTTTTCGCGATGAGTAACAAAGCGCTTAGAGCTTACTATTAGTTCTTATCGGCTGGTCTTTGTTTGGCCAAGTTTCATCTCTTCGGGTAGAACTTTTTATTCTCTCTTAATAAGCGTTCTATCTCATAAGACTTATTACTAGGACAAACTCCTGTGTATGATATGAATTCTCTGTTATTACCGACCAGATTCAATTATTCCTTCATCTTTTTATAATCTACTTTCTTTCTCAACGATTCTTAGCAGTATGTTTCAAGCTTTTTACAGCATTGCTTCAACATAGTTTCTCCATGGCTTGTTCTTCGGTTGGACTTTTTAATATTGCTTTTGTGCATTTCTATTTTATCTATGATTTCATCGCGTATAATGTACTCCAGCATCTTTTTGGGAACTAACAGATACAGATTGTTGACCTCGCCTGTGTTATACTCCTTTCTTCATATATATACTGTACACGCACTGTATGTACGCTTTATTAGCCGATATATAATGTGCTAACAAAAATACGATGACGGTCCAGCCTATTAGAAAGTTATATACAAATGATAATATACAAAGTGAGAGCCCTTCGTGGTCTGATATAAAATTTTCTCCGAAAAACCACAAGCGAAAGAACACCATAATTTCATTTTATTAATAGAAGAAGTATAGATGGTCACACAAATCCGGTCACTGCCATTTTCCATAATGGTGATGTACCCTATCAATATAAAACAAATCCTATATATATTTGCTTTCTGTGTAGTTATCGGAACAGGTTATACTTTTGAGCTTTGCCTGATATTTAAATAGGTAAAGGATATCGTCAACTATTCGTAGAGTAGCCTACTAAATGAACGTGGCAGCACCCAAATAACAGGGAAGATGGTGGCCAAATGAACATCGGCTCTTGCTGTCACGCTGAGTGAACAAGGAAACGCTTGTATTCTTGTATATCTGTATGATTTATGTATGATATTTGATGAATTACATCATGTACGGAGTAAACATTGCATACGAATAAGCCGCACAATCAATAGAAGTAATTCTAAATCGAAAAATCATTAAAATAAACGAGGCGGTACCAAACGGGACGCGGGTATCGCGACATATGAGATAATTTTGTACTAATTTTGATGTTCCATTTTTTTGGTAAAGGTGAACTACGATCCCTGCACTATCCCAATAGAGTGTTGAGTGTGAATGATTCACAATGCTGAGATGAGATCACAGTAATCCTTGTTTTATTTCATATACTGTTTCAGGTAAAGCTCTTATTATACATGCAATTGCGCAAGGGGTACTTATTAATTCAAGAGTATATGCCTTACGCAAACGTTTGTTTTCTTCTACGACTAGTAAAACTGTTACTCCTTGCTTGATAATTCTTTTTCTGTGAGCATATTCATGTTGCATCGGGTCTTGGAATCGAACATTATGAATTTATAGGTGATTTGTCAGATACGTTCATATGATCAGATTCCATTTATAAAACGTATGCAATATTAAGATATCCCAGTTCAATGAAAGTTTAAACCTCTTTACATAAGATGTCGCTCATACGTACAAGCAAAAGACTTGCTTATCATTCCAAGTATTGTTCTGCGATAAATATTTCGCGCGCCGAAGTTATATCGATATTGAATAAATATTTTTAATTCTATGAATATAATTGTTACAGTAAATTCACGTAAGGATTATTCTAAGTAGGCTTCTGAATAACCTTTCATCGATGATGAACTACCTAATGAGTCATTTTCAACTTTCAGTTCTCTACACTCTCTCTATATGTGACAGCGCATACATTGTTAGGATATTTCCATCTGAATTTTATGTCGGGTGAGCTGGGCAACTTCCAGTTGCACTTCAGGTTTCAAAAGCTGTGCTATCGAGTATTCGCGTGAGATGTCGTACGCATGAACAATCGATGTATCGTACAGCATGATATTGTGTCTGAAAATTACAAAAAAAAACATTGCAAAAAGCAATATCATAGTACATCACCGCAAAAGTTCCACTACAGCTAAAGCCGGCCGAATTTAATTCGTAATCATTTGTAAATCGTTATGATCCTGAAGTGTAATCAAAAAGAGTTGATACTTACATTGCTAAACAAAGAATAACATTCCGAGTTCGGCAGATTGCCTCTCGAAGAGGAAATGCTACCTGCTCGTGGTTCTGGGTGAACTTAGATGAGTCAACTTCCGTATCGGGGGTCACCCAAATAAAGCCATTAAGACCTAATTCAGTTGACAAAAACGTACAGAATTTCCTTTATTGTTGTTGCTTATTTATGTCCTCAAGAACAAATAACAATTTCACAAGTTTTAAAAAAGGGCAGTTACGATTTAGTATCTGCACTAACCGATAATAAGATGAACTCCGTTTGCCAAATTATGAAGATGAGTCTTGCATCGTTTGATTAATGACGGCGAGACCGTGACAAGAGCTCCTTGACCAAGTTTGCCATACTTTAGGTTTCGCGTATGAAGTGACACGGCGCCATCAACGCCCACGTTTTGAACCTGAAACAGAATTCTTCCGTAGCAGATGTAAACGATGATAGGCTAGTACCTACCTGTTATGAGGTTCTTCCTGTTGCCGCTAATAAATAACTATTTCATGATCTCTCTGACAAAAACCACAATCATGATCAATTTCCGATCATATTTACTTGATGTAGCTATATTTGAACTTACTACAAAAATGAAACGTATTACTGAAGAGTTATTGTTCCGAATGACTAGTGCCCGCAAAAAGTTACATCGCAATCAGAACAGAATCTCACTGCTTCTGTATTTTTCTTGCTTTTATTGCTGTGTCATAACTACATATATTTATACTTTTAAGCATTTTTTCGCGTGGTTTTCAATTTATTGAGCCGTTACCTCAGCAGACACAAGATCTCCATCGATGAAATATTGGCTCATCATCAATTCGTCTTCTATTGACTTTCTTCGAAGCTCTCCCCCGGGAAGGTTAACTGAGTGAAGATGTAATGCCGCGTGAAGACGGGCACCAACGTCAACCTTCCACAGTTTCTGACACACCTGCGGATAGGCAAGATTCGGAGGTCATTACTTCAGGATACGCTACACTGAATTGCGACTCAGATCGTGCAATTGTTAGCAGATCATACTAAAAGTGTATTACGCGCACGAGTTTCTGGTCACGCGACTGGTCAGTCAGAACTGTATGCGCTTTGAAAGAATATTATTTGTTTAAAATGACTGCATTATGAAAAACGGTGGAACAAGATAAAAAAAAGATGTTATTTTACGATTCAATCATGGTTGCATTAAATTGATATGCACCTGCACGATTCGTCCCACGACGACGTCGCCAACTTCCGGATTGTACCTGTTTTGCAAGTAATTAAGCGAGCGAAGCAAACGGTTGAATTCGCGTGATGCGGCCGAGACACATTTGTTTCAAATGAAAAAAGTCTCAACTCTCAATACAATCAAATAGATCTCAGAAACATGAACATACGTTTCTTGGAGACATAAAATTGAAACTTTAACTTAAACATAGGTGATAGGTAAAATGAAAACTAAATTCATAAAAATAATGGCAGGAACGTTTATTTTAGCAAGACATATCCAGCCAAAATTCGTAGATAGCACGACGAACAGAAACTTCTTGCTTGAACTTCAACATTCGCTTACCGTGTCTTCAACGGACGAACCGTAATTAGTTTATTTACTTTCTCGACCACGCCGGCAACAGCTGACAGAAGACCGCTTTCTTCTTCGAGATACGTTCCATGACCTCTGTGGATAACGGACAGATAGTGCTCAACATAAGTGAAGCAAAAACGCTTATTCCTTTTACTGGGCAAATGCTGTAACAGTATTTTTGATGCTAAAAATTAAGTACAAGAAACACCGTTTTTGTAACTTACAGGACTTACATTACAGTCCTAGGTAGCTACTGTAAGCTTTTAATTGCATAATCCTAGTTACCCATCAAAGAATAAACAGGAGTCTTATAATAAAATTCGAGACTTTAATGGTTTCGTTTCATTCAAATCAGAATTTTCAGCTGAGCATTCTGACGTCAAACACCGAGAGTGTTTCTCACCTCATGTAACCACCATCCGTAGTAATTGTTTCACCAGGTGACATGACGATCTTAGTCGCCTGCGGGCTTTCACGTAAATTCAGGTTGCTAGAGGGCCTCGACGAGAAAAGGCGCACGTCAATATCTAACGCCATCGTGATGAGTTTACGACACGAAAGTCTGTACGACTTAATAATTCTATTTGTTTCAACAACCTTTGTTTTGAACAACCATGACACAGAGACACAAAGGAGAAAATTACATTATCTTCCGATAATTTTCAGTTACACCGCCAGTTTTTACCTCGCTGCTACATAAGAGTGCGAAACAAAAATGCTCGTATTTATACTGACCAAGATTCAGCCGATAAGCTTATAGCACAAATTGGTTTGTCGATGAAGAAAACACACGCCGGCCTCCTGGCTATCAACTTAACCACCTCTGCGGATTTTCTGAATTGCTACCAACAATGTTGACTCGATCCCAATTCACTGCCTTGAGGCTAACTGTCTTTTGTGCTGTTCTGCGTATGCGGAAGTCCAACCAAACTTTGAATGGTATGTGTAAATGTTTTCGAATCCCACTCTTAATTTATTTTTCCCATATGGAAGCTGTAGAGGAAAAGTAAGGGAAAGATCCTCTCGATGTTTCCCATAGAGGCCTCTTTTAATCTGTTCTCCCAAATGGATTGAAAGTTAGAAAAAGATGTCAAACTTCTGCAACATAATCAGTAAAGCAGACCCGAAGACCCATACACCGTTGCTGAAAGGTCATTATTTGCCAGGCCGCAGCATAAATACATAAAAAAGAGTACTTTGTTGTGGCGTTAACGAGTATTATTTTCCGTTTAATCATATCTGCGTTGTCTCCTTCAGCTTCAGAGTAAACGCAGTTTGATCATTATTTATTTTTTTTGTTACTATGAGTGAGTACGGTAGGTGAATTTTGAAATGACATCTGAAAAAGTAGTACTATAAATACGATACTAACACGCCCTATTGTCCTATACAATTAATCGTAATAGCGATAACCAAAATACCCATATCTAGTTCAAGCCTGTCTACCAACAAATAATTGAAGGAGTACACATATTCGATGAATCTAATGCGTTTCTTTCAATATAGAGCGTACATAAATCCTCGCTGCTTGATGAATTGAGGATTGGTGTGGATCGTGTGTGTACTAAGTAAACAAATCTAGAATTGAACCAACGATCAATTGCATGTCGGCCGTAAGACCGAACCTTCTATGCGAGTTCCCGATATCCTTTTTGTGTTTTCTGATGTTTGCGGGCTCTGGACAACAACAACAAAACAGGTGTAAAATTAAGTGCGGGTGTGCCCTTTCTAGAATTACTTTTGTTAGAAAGGTTTTGATAGCGCTTTGCATTTTATTACGGCAAAGCTCATCGAAATCGTAGTCAGTAAAATTCGTGCATCTCGACCCGAGTCAGGTGTCCACTTCTATCGCAATAACTATCTTAAAAGTGTTGGAAAAGCGTTCGCCGGGGTTTCATTGTATCGGTGTACTGCTGGCGTACAAATTCCTGGCAAGTTGCAATTTTCTGACAAACGTTGTCTATAAGCTTGTTCTATGTGCATTAAGTTCGAGAGGTTGCTCTTTGTACGGTTATCGACCTTTCCTAGAGCTTATTTACGCTCGAAAGCCAAGAGACGTTGCGGAGAGTTTGAGGGTCTGTTCGCTCTCTGAAAAGCCACTCACCTTTAAGGTAAAGCATGTCACTGTTAATTGGGGTGGAGTTGCTCCTTAAAGATGAACTTCTTACCGAGACTGGCCGCTGCAATAAGCTCGCGCAACATCTAACTGAATTGACTAAGAAGGTTCGTGAAAAACGTGCACCAGATTGTTAAATAATGAATAAGTATTCACTGAATTGATAGAACAATCGTTAGTCTAAATTCAAGTGCGTTTAACATTTCTTACGTTATAATAGCGGATCCTGGTAACGTCAATGTTTATGAGCTAGCCAGCTGAACAACATGGACAGACAAAGCAGAATTGTAGTTCAGTATTCATAAACGTCATGGATTGATGACTAAAATTAAGCGCCTTAGTTCATTATTGCAACGGAATATTCTAGACGCATGTCTAGCTTAGAAGACACTTAGACCTACTGGATAATGTCCGTACGGGTCCATTGTATTTACAGGTTGTTTCTTCACAACAACGCATAGACTCAAACGGTTTTGATGTCGTTGTCCAGCTCGTCACTTATCTTGAAGAAAATCCAAATCGAAGCGTTTTGAACGAGTTGCTTGCTCTCCTGCGGAATCTAGCTGCCACTTCACGACGATCCCGCGCTACATTAATTAAGAGTCCACTTAATGAAGCTCTGATTCAAAAGGTGTGGTTAGGCACTGTGTTGCTGAAGCCTGTTATTTCTTTTCGGGGTGTAATTGGAAATAGAACAGGAACTTCATCTTAAAACGCTATTGAAAATATGAAAATGTAGTGGAAGTACAAAGACAGTACCGCAAACAGCGGCAGTCATAATTAATAGTCAACAGGATGCACGGTTGGAAAAATTATCAGGGCCAAGGAAGCTACGGTAAAATTAAATAGCATAATTAGTAGGCATATAGGTCCTTGCTGGGCAACTGTCAAATCAGATGTTATGCAGGCGTACTATATGAATTTACCAAAAGTTAGTTTCGTGCAGAAAGTAAAATAAAGAATAAATTAGGCCTTTGTTCCTTTTGATATGATAATAACTGCTGTCAGTAATTTCGATTTGTAGCAAGAATATGTGTTATGGCGTAGTTAAGAGAACTTCGAAGCTAACAAATTTTTTTTTTAACAGGAAGGTGCACCTGCAGACCATTACCCTGACGTAGGTACACATCTTGATGAGAATAAATTTTTTGTGGATCAGTAGCCCACCGCTAGTAATGTATTGACCAGAGTGGTAATTCTGACAATTTGCGACGAAAAATCGTACATTTTTGGTAGCTTTTGATTTAATTACCAATTTTACGTAAATTGAAACTAAAGTATTAATTATTCCAATTGTGTATACATAGATTACACCTCGCATTTTCTCTTACAGAATTGTCTCTTGCAAGCCAATCGTGACTGAAATCTGTAGCAATAATGTTCTTAAGCAGCTTCGCCTTGAACTTAAAGCAACATGCCAACAAAGTTATAAAATCAACTTTGTTGGCATGTTGCTTCTAACTAGTCTATTAGAACAAGAAATTACAGCGGCGAACATATTTTCAGCATTCGTTGGAGTTTCAGGTAATGTTTTCTGCTTCTTTATTTACCCTTACAGGTCGTAGTGGAAAATTTTGCTGGATCAGAGGCGTCGCTAATGTCATGCAGGAGATTGTTGCAATATCTCGGTAACTTAGTTGGTGATGTAGACGACAATCTAGTCATCTGGGAAGCTCTTCTGGCTCGTGAGAAGATCTTCAAGAAAATGTTGGGTTGTGATGTATGTTTACTTATTACTACTGTATATTATAATATCATTTATCACATATAGGGCCTTTTGATCGTAACGATTTCGTATCTGAGCCCGGATATGAGTGTACAAGTGCGCTAAATGCGATCTGAACCGGGTTCCTGTTACTTATAAGAATACTCGCTAATTGCAGATGCGAATATTCTAGTTGTTAATCTTATCTAATACTTTGGCCTATTTCTTTGATAAAGGACCAAAAAACATCATTGTACTCGGCCTTCACTCTAATTAACCTCGTTCGCGGAGAGAATCTTCCGCGTTTGCTGAATCTACCTGATCTGGTAGAGTTGCTGGAGCTCCTGATTTCAACGGTTCTGCGACACGAAAATGAATGGTCTTTATTAATTCTTGAGAACGTCATTACGTCGGACCGGTTTGCAGCCACTTTTGAGCCGTTATCTATGAGCTCGAAGCAGTTCCTGCTCGACCTTATGTGCGAAAAGGTGAAAATGTTCATTAGCGAGAAACCTTCTATAGCAACATGCCATACTGTTTTCTGTTCATCAGATAATTATTATTGTACTTTATATAGCGGAAGTGACAATTTTAATTAACTCAGTGGCACACTTTGTCTAAGCACTGCATTGTGGTGTTAAACGAATCGTCAGCGTTACGGAATCGTGTTTCGTTTAGTGGGCCTATACGGACAGCCACAAGAAGATAACGCTCGTAACCAAAAAAATGTCGCTGTTCATAGAGGCCGAAAAACCATTGAATAGTTTGACCATCTTTATTATTAATGTTATTCTAATTACTCGTGACCATTACGTTTCAAGCGTCAGTATATATAAATAATCAAGTTTACTAATTGTCTTATTGTTCAAGCTGAACCAGCAACGAGCCCTCCACATTCCTTCAACAGGCAGACCGGCCTTTAGCTGAAGTTTCTATTTCCACCCTATTTCAGGCGTCACATTCCGATTCAAGTGCCTTCCATGTGCCAAAAGAGTTTGTCAAGCTCTTCGTCCGACACGTCAAAACTCATCTGGATCGAATACGCATTGAGTGCGCATACAAAGATTTAGTTGGAGGCGTGTTGCTGCTCAAAATGATCACGATATTGGCTCATGTATCGCTCGATCATAAACATGCGCTTGGCCATGATATTGAGCTCCTAGTGATGTGCATTGAGTGCTTAAAGGCGCTGCACGCAGCTGGTAAGAAAGGCAAAGAAGGATGCGATACCAGAAGCGACTTTGACGCACTCGTTGGCAATAAGGTAAGTTAAGTACTCAAGTAAGCGATATTCTCAAATTTAACTGCGTGGAAAAATTTCAAAGGTGTATTCTATAGCTTTGTGTGTTGGCCCCATGAAGAAAGAGGAGAGCCTCGTAGTGATCTTTATTTTTATTATAACAATTTATATTTCATTAATAAATAATATTTTGTAATTATCATATTTTATTTTCATACGCATTTTTTTTCAGATCAGTTTAACGAAACTGACCACTCGCAGAGAAATTGTTTAGTTCCCACGATAATGCAAACGGAACGTATCTGCGTATTAAATTTAAGAGAGACATGAGGTGGCTTATGTTTACAACCGTAGACGAACATATGGTTCATTTCGTAATGGAAAAATATAGCTATCTAGAATGATCCTTAACTAAGGTAATATCTGATGTACGATTCTACACAGTTATGAAGAAATGTAACCTAACTTCCAGGCTGAGATCTATGAGCATCCTCTATTCAGTCTAAAGCGAGACCTCGTGAGACTAATTGGAAACATGAGCCACAAGAATAAACTTAACCAGGATACTGTCAGGTGAGTGAATCATTCGCACATGTTGATCTGGTCCTCATGACTCTTGAGGCACATGACGATTCGGACATATTAATGTATGCCACTTCAATCAAAGCTAGATGACTAAACTAAATAAAGCTAAAATATTAAACAAAAAAATTAAAACGTAGACGACAAGACAGGTGAAACCGACTCAGGGATATTAGCCTATATCTTGTCGTCCTTACAGGGAGCTCCAAGGCCTAGAACTTCTCTGTGACTTGTCACCCTTGGATGCACGAAATCCCGGCATAACGCAATGGGTCATACTGGCTCTGAGGAACCTCCTGGAAAATAACTCAGAAAATCAAAAAGTCATTGCCGCGCTAACACAAATAAGCGTACCAAAAGATTCACCTGTTCTCAAGGAACTTGGACTTCAATTTACGTAGATGAATACAGCGACAGCACTGGACCAATATTATTCCATTTCTATTAAAAGTAGCAAGTTCCTTAGTTTCCAATAGCTGTTTATACATCAATTCATTTTACTCATTATTCTTCTAGTTCAAGTTGACTGCAACTTGCTTAAAGTTGTTTTTATGGATTAAAATAAAGGCTATTTAAATACTCTAGTTTAAGCTAGATAAACACTGAAGTGTGAAAAACGGGTGGACCCATTTAATGCGTTGTTCATCTAATTTGGACGGCTCGTATTTTGTAGCTGCGGCATCGTGGATCGCTATGCTTAAACTAAGTTAAATTACTTTTTCTTTCGTGAGTTCATTTGTGACCTACTGCGCTTTTTTTTCTCTTGCAAGAAAAACCTAAACTTTATCTAGAAAGAAAGGGATAAATGTATTAAGAGATGGCATCGTGTCAGCCCTTCACTTGCTAAAGCATTATTTCTCACACTACTTTCCGCACCAAATTTGCAGAAAATATCCAAGTAAAAATAAAAGACCACCGATCTCGCACTGTTCACGTATGTTCGCTTAATATTTTTTGTTCCATTTATTTGTTTCAGTGAAAATGTAGGAAAACAGTTTAAATTTCATTATTACTATTTCCGCCATTTTTCTATCATCGCTAACAGGATCGACGATCGCTGTTAATTAAGCTCAGCAACGGCGAATATTCATTATGTGAATAGGGGACCATTAGGGACATCTAGTTATTACTGATTCATATTCAGAGGCGTAGCACGTGCCTGATCAGAGCCGTAATCCTTGTGTAATGTTCTATAATAAAGTATATTCCGTACGTGTCGAGCCTGCCAGCATCTGAAAGCAAGGGCAAATAAAGGGAAGAATATATTCACATGCACCTATCATATCGGATTTTTGCTATTTGGATACAGGACGAATGCAATGCCAATATTCTGTTGTGTTGTGATGTTTAGTTCTGCATTTTAGATAATAGGTACAATAAGGACCATTTGTCGATGTATGGAATCACTTTATGACGATGAGACGGGGAACAAGCGGCAAAGACATCCTAGTATGCTACGCCGATTACATCGATACTCTAATGCTCTACCTAGTAGATTTATGGGAGGTAGTCAGCATAATCTTCTTTGTTTTCCAGCTGTTTCACTCATACAGTGGCATGCGCTTATATATATATAACTAAAATGGACGATAGAGAAGTCGGACAGTGCTGTGCAGTGATATGGTGAAACATCTATGGAATGATTAAATAATACGAAAACATTGTATTTATATAACATGGCCAAACAGAAGGTGACGTAAACGCAGAATAGAAGGATGCTTTATAACGGTAATTTTTAAAGATACTTTCAAGATGCGTTTTGCGATAGACAATCTTTCGCAATTCGTATGTAGACAACCATGTTCCGTATAGTGTAACTACCAAATCTTTCAAGGAAATATTGGAACGTGTCCAGTCTTCCTTCCGAAGCCAATGGGTTTGTGAAGAAATGGGACCTATATTTAGGTCGCTATCAGCTATTGAACGACTTTCAAAATAGTTCGACTACGTAGAGAATACGGGATACTGTTGAATGGAATTTGTCGTCAGCGTTTGACCTATGCGTCGACAAAATTTAGGTACAGCGTTTACCGTTCAGTATTGCAGCTTTATTTTTTGAAAAGCACAGTATATTTTAGATCGATTATATCGAAAAATAAACAGTTTTTGTAATTCACAAACAAAGTTCATGTGTGTTGTTTGGATCGTTGTCAGTAGTCTAAAGGTTCAGCAGCAAGTAAACTTGGGCAATTTTTTCGTCGTATTTCGAAAAATACACATTGATTAATAGATGTCAATTATAAAAAATTATAATTGCCATGGGATCTGTGTGGGTAGATTTTGTTTCCATGCTTGGTCGTGTTTCACAATATACAGTTCTTACCACATTATTAAAGGTGATGGATAATGGGGGGCCACAATAATTCCGGTTCGCTCAGTCATGTGCTTCTTTGCAGATATCGCACAAGGTAAGCATTTTTTTTGAGCGGCAGGTCGACGTCAATGATGAAGCAATTTTTTGCAAATAAGAGTTTGGATACTGAAAAAACACATCATTCATTACAAATTAATTTTTGGTTTAGTTACGTCGTATAAATAAGGCCAATATAATTGCTGCTTTATTTTTTACGCCTTTGCAAAATTGCAGTTAACGCTTGGCAAAGCAACTGGCCAGTTTCAATTAGTGGCCATGTCTAAATTTGTACTCAATGGCTTTTACAAGATTTGTTCGGTTGGTATATCTGTTTCAAAAAAAAAAAAAAATATTTTGTTCCAAAAGAAAAAATAGGTCTTAAAACCGGACTAACGCCTTAGAAACCGGCCGGTAGAAACAGATTGAGTGAGATATAGTTACAATAGTTGTTGCCAGATTCTGTCACCAAAAATTTTGTGCTTAATTTTAGAAGGGTATTTGAGTTTGCTAAAAAGGTAAGGGTAAACATAACCTTGTTGTTACCTCCTAAGTGGCACGTTAAGTGCTATACACCATTTTGTTATACCTTGATTCCCAGCATAAAACAGTATGTGTCCATGAAAGTTATTCATGTGGATAGTTTTAAGACAAATAAAATGCATGAAGCTTTGTCCGTTGTAAAAATATCTAAGCATAGGAGATTTTAGTATAGGTTACTCTCGATTCATTAGACTTACCCTTCATTTTACCTCGGGCATTTAAATGAACAATGTAATTTTTTGCTGGATATAGTGTTCTACCAGATTAGTTTCTATTCTATTTCTTATAGCCTAAATTATAACAACCAAAAGTCAAAGAGCCTGCAGCAGTAGGCAATTCCGCTTGCCTGCCGCCGGCCCCCCCATAGCAGAAAAAAGACATAAAGAAACTGATGATCTTAATTTACAGAAAGATAATGTTCGTTCTAAAAACCGAGTACTTCGGTAAAATCTGTATCACAATCGAAAACGCAACCGCGCCTGCTCTACTTAAGAAAAAGTTTGACATTTAGTCAAATTAAGTTGATTCCAACCGCTGAAACTTGGGCCCGTACGAAATAAGCGCTTTCCTGATGGTACCCGTACGTAAACATATCATTCACACTTTTTCAAAAAAACAAGGAAGTGTGTCTAGAGATGCTGCAGTTGTCACAAGCCGCTTGCTAAACCTGGTTCAGGTTCTCGTGCTATGGATGATGGAGATTGGACTCAAACCCAAATAATAATTATGTTAGGTTGTCGTACCATCAGAAGAGACCAAGTCTGGTTTCACCTTTTTTTAACCACTTCTTGTCTTTTTGAGCCGCGTAAAAGGTGATTGCCTGGTGAACGGAAACGGTGCAAATTCATCAGCGTCAGAGAATGTAAAGAATGCAATGAAACCTCCCATTCGAAGTCCAAGAGCGTAGATTTTAGGATGTTTGCCGAGTGTAGCTTCACGCTGTCACGGAACAGGATGATAGCCTTATCTCGTTTATCGGATTTGTTGTCTTAAATAGCCTGGCTGGCTAGGCGCAACTGAGTCAAGTAAACGTGCCGATCAGTTGCCTGCTTTGTGGAAAGCAAATTCAATGTCAATCAGGGATTTGGGGTTTCAGCAAACCTATCTGGTCAAATCCTGGGCTTTGGCTTCCCTCCTGGAGCCACGCATTCCAGTCTCTGTTTCATATGACGTACAGATACAATTTTTCATCATCATCGGTCCGTGTGGCCGCGTGACGCTCAATACCGGGTGAGATGTTGAAATGCAGCATTAAGTCATAACTTCTTGTTAGATCCGGAGCGTTCACGAGGTATTCAAGCTCTAAGTTTTTGGGTAAAGAGTAGGTGCTAAAAGTTGTTAGCTATGATCGTGTTGTTGCAGCCTATTTTTTCGGCCAATTTCCGAATTGTTTGTTGGCTGTCTTGCTTCAAAAATGCCTTCAGATAATCATCGTCAAACTCGGAGAATCAGCGAGAGCCGGGGCATTTTTTAAACACCAAGTACCGTTTTCAAGGCTGACAAACTACTGTTGAGCAGACCTTTTAGTGATAACGTTGTTACCCTACATAAGGCGAATTTCCAAACTATTTCAGCCAAGTTTTAACGTCTACGAACAATATCGTACAGGCAGTGTTAAAAATGTACTTTTTTTTTTCTTTGAAGCATTCATATTTGACAAGTTATTTCGAGCTGACATTGCACAATACTCTTACAGGACAATGATAGAGCAGAAAGTGCCCTTTTGAACGGTATATCAGAAGTTAACAATAAATAAAGGGTAGTGCAGGAACTTTCTAAGTACCACCCGACACAACCAAGCACTTTGCTAGGGACGTAAAAATACCTCTTTGCATATCATTGTTGACCTGGTGTTCGTTCCGCGTTCTATTCTGTTGATACAATTTGAACTTTAGATAAACGTTTCCAGCTCAAATGCTTTGGTCAGTAACAAAGCTATTGTCAATAGACCCAAATCGAGTATTTGGACCAAATTGGGACAAATTTAACCAAAGTTGGGTATTAATTGAGACCAAAGGTGAGTAATAAGAGTAATTGGCGTCAAAACAATTTATATAACATGACGACACTGGAAAGTAGCGCAGTTTTTCCTATTTTTTTTTCATGGACCGTGATCCTAATGAAAAATGTTTGAACAAATAGCCAACCCTATTTTTATGCAAACACATATTATTTTCATGTTGTGTATTGCTATCTTTCTAATATTTTGGCAATGGCCTTATTAGAAACTTCGGTTCTTGTGTTATGTAAATGTTTTTGAAATTTAAATGTGTTAGTGAGTGATGGAATTTTACTTCAGCCAAAAATACAAGAGTGCGTGTGAAGTTCAATCAAATGACTCTACCTTTAGTAGTCGCATGTATGAGATATATATTCCATTTTTTAAGTTGATAATTATGACACATATAACTACCAAAAGAATCTTCCAATATGATTACGAAATTCAGCACGTCTTTTGCGAGTGTTACCCATCAAAAGATATTACCGCCTTTTGCCGACATCGTTTTTCGTTGCAGACTGCTGTAACACACGGTGACACGCACGCACACGGACGGCCGTTAGGGGCTGTAGCTGAGTCGTGTTGCCGCTATGTCACCATTGCCTAGACCCTCTTCCCAGCTATGCCTACAAGCGGTTTAAGGTTTCGCACCTGTGTTTATATTATATTAAATAAAGTAAATATATTAAGTAAAGCGTCCTAGTTGGCCACTGCTGGGCGCAAGCCTCTAACGTTGCGTTTTCGAAAGACGTACACAGAATTGCGGCAGCATTGGAACTTTATCACAGCATTCAACATCTATGCATTGTTTATCAGATTATGGATACTAGGATATGGCAATTTATAATTTATATAAGCGTACTATATATATATATATATATATATATATATATAGTACGCTTAAGCTAAGTCTAACTAAAGCCAACGTGCTTTTTTACAGATCTAAATGTTTCCAGTTTTATATCTGGAATCGCCTACATCCTAGTCCGAAAAAGATCAGGAGAATCTAGCTTTAATTAGGCGTTCTTCAAAGCACCAAAGAAACTTAAATTGCAACGTATTCTAAGGAAGAGAGCGTATTATGAAGCAGTTTATGGCGATGATATTGAAGTTTTATTCCCGCGTAAAGGTAGACTAAAGACAGGTATCATATTGAAACACCATTCTAGAGTACTGTTTGTAATGCAGAAGACAAAATCTTCTTGTTTGTTCTTTAATGTGTTACACTTCGGCCAAACTTGCAGCTCTATCTGATGCAAATTCAATGGGATATAAATTACATTGTTTGGGATGGCTATTATTGCCAACTTCGAACACTTAAATGTATGTTACGGATGAATAACTTTTTTATTGACACCAGTTGCGTAATAATTAAGACCATACACACGATTGAATTATACACTATTCGACCTCGGTAAACCGTATCTGCACAATTTTAGTCTGTCGTCATGTCCAACTGTTGTACTATCCATATAATGCATACATCCAATGCTCAGTCGGTATTAAAATCACAGGAACAGACTGCCCTTGGAATAATGTATAATAATGTGGCAAACAGGATTTATAAAAGTATCAAAAATGTTATTAGTTATAGCATTGCGAAAAATAATTATGATCAGTTGATATATACTGATAATCATATTATAAAAATGTTTGCATCACTTTAGCAAAGTAAGCATATATAATCGAGGGTACATAACAAAAAGTCACTTCCGCTTTTTATTTTGGCCTGATTTAGTTAGTGGCCATTATCTGATCACTTTCCTTTTTATGTCACTTTCATATCAACTCCAGAATATCGCTAGGCATTAACACCCACAAACGTCCGTCGTACACACCCATCATTGCAAACCAGTCAAGCAACAGTCAAAATGAAGTACACTGCATATAATTACCCTCTGCCCCCTCGTGTCTCCGTCCTGCAACCTCATCCAGCGTACGAATTTGCCATTGCCACATGGTCTTACCGACAACTAACTTCTGCCTGTAGGCAGTTTGTGTACTTGCGTTAAAGCGGCTGGAGAGGGGTTAACGCTGTGGCTATTTGTTCTCAAATAGCGTGCAATGCTTTACCGCCTTCGGTCGGTCACACACCGACATGCAGGAAGACGCGTCGCGCAATCCGTTAAGGAACGCGATACGGCGCATCCACACTTCTTATCGCATGACCATCAACGAAAAAGGAGAAAGTTGACACTGGTAATGGTGGGACCGATTCAAGCGCAATCGCCCCTGTTGGATACCCTATAGACGACTCTTTTCTGCACGGTTCCATTGAACCAGTCGGTCCTATTGCATAGAGGAGCAGCAAGGTCCTTCTGTTGCACCGGCTCTCTCAAGGTTGGTGACATAACTCGACGGAGTTGTAGCAGCAGCAGCGTCAGGCGAAGCGAATCGCAGCGCTACAATTTTCTTTCTCTTTTCTCTCATTCTCTTCGCTCTTTCGCGCTCTCACTCTCTTTCTTCCCGCAGAACAGCGACGACCTCTTTACTGCCTCTCGAGACAGCGCGCTGAGAAAATACTCTGGGGTAATCGGGTTCTTGTTAAGGGTATGACGCAACGACAGTCAGATGGGACACAAGATTGTCGTTTCTCTTCCCTATACCCCTCGCCCTCTGCTTTCCTTTTCTCTCATTCTCTGGGCCTCGTAACAGTGTAGCTATGACCGGGGTAATTCAGTAAGTAGAGTAACGGCCGCAGTGACTTTCGTTTCCACCTTCGTTCGTGACGACAATGGAAACTCCATCATCTATCGGGGCCTAGTGAGGCCCGCTAGCTACACGGCCTCAGCACTAAAGAAATAGTTCGGTCGATATGTGCTTCGTACAGCAAGGGGGTGTTTTGGAGGTTTGAGTTCATTTCGAATCGGAAAATGCGTAGGGTGCGCACCGTAGCTGATGAAGGTCGTGTAAAATCTCCTTTGATAGAGAACGAAGTACACGCGTTAGTTATAATACATGTAGATATTTTATGTGGATTATTATTTTTTTAATGAAAATACATACATTGGTCTAATACGAAGCAGAAAAATTTCTCCTGCAATTGAAGTGTAAATACTGTAACTCAGCCCATGTCAAATATGATGAACATGTCGGTTTCCATATTTTTGTTCTGCCTTATTTTTTCCGCGAGGTTTAGCTTATCCTTGCAAATACTTTGTCGTTACTACCCAACGTGATAAGGTTGAGAGTGATCATCGTGATATTATAAAATGATTTTAACCCGTTTGGGTTGTAGGCGGGGCTAATTGAGGGGGGCGCTATAAACGACTTTGTGCCGGCTCAGCTAGGCCTGAAGCTTGTAGTGGGTTTCGAACTCGAGGTGTCGAACGAGATAAAGCCAGAGAGCCGTTGAGGCGATTGAAGACAAAGACAGCAGAGACTCTTTGAGCAGCGGCACGGCAATAGGCAGGTCACTCTCTTCGACTTTCAACGCAGTCAGTTGCCGAGTCAGTGAAGAACATCCCGACAACCAGTGCTACAGGAGAAGGGGCGGGAGTCCATTTATCTTCGTTACTTCCACCTAATCTCAGCCTGTAATCGCTACTCGGCTTCAATGCGGCACCGACACTAGCTGCTGCGGCGTCGCGTATGAGCCTCTTACTGAGGCTGTCCTTCAATATTCTGTTCGTTGCTTCGGGTCAGGTTGACCCAGCCCCCAGTCGTTTATCCTTTTTCCTTTCCTGAACTCCTTTCCTAACTCGGCCTGGCCCCGTTTGTCTTGCCACACTTCAGAGTTGTGCACGCCGGGTTGCATAGCATGTACCTAAGCCGACAAGCAAGGCAGCGCATAATAGGCAACGAATAGAGCAAATGAACTTTTGTGTACAGAGGTTGCGCGCACTATGGCAATCTCCTCCCGCATCAACTGATGTGAAAGTGATGGCTGTGGCCGAGGCTCCGGAGGGTCCAGGAGCTCCGGAGTGCACGGAAATAAAACACAAGGTGTATCAAGAGGTACACGGTATGTGGGCGCACAACTGAAGTCGCTCCGGTACCCCGTTATGCGTACGAAACAACCTCGGTTCACTCGTTGACAACGGTGCAGTTCTTGTTGCTAGCTATGTAGGGTAAGAGCGCAGGCTAGCAAGGGCTATAGGGCCGCAAAGGGTTTTTGAACTAGAGGCGGGAAAATGCAAGGGGATTGGTCGGAGGCAGTGCTTACGTTACAGGAGCGAACCTGGAGAGAATCAATAGCGCGAGGCCGCTGCTGGACCCATAACCCCGAAACGAAGATCCGACAGAGGCGCCACCTGAGTGAGTTTCGAGGAGGCGGGGCCAATAGGACCCCGCTGTGGCTGGCTTCTCTCTGCATAAACCAACAGGCGTTACGGGGAAAGGAAAGGTGTCCTGGATAAACAACGGTGGAAAGCAGTTCTCTAGAGTGAACTTAGGTCATATATATTTTACGCTGACAATGGCTATGGGTAACCGTTGTCTGCCTGTGTGGTAAATATCGGGCTAAAATAAGAAACAAAAACGACGCGGATACGTAAATGTAGGCACTTACCTCCTTCTTAATTAATGTATATAATTTATGTTACACCAAGTATATGCCACACATTCTCCTTCATGTAATAAAGTTGTTATTCGATGCAGATTTGATTACTCAAAGTTGGTGTGTAAACACACTAAGGCCTTTATTTTTTGTTTAGCACCGCTAATTTTTTATGCTATGTAAACAAGTCCTGTAAGTCATCGACTTTTGGGTAGCATTGACGGCTTGCCGCCACTGGGAATCTAACCAGAGTGGATCTTGCTGGAATCATCTGGGATTTTTCTAACGGTCCTATGAGATAGTTACTAACTTCAGCAATAGTATCTTATTTAGCTTATTTCTTAGTTGTTCTGATTATTAATGCCCAGTAAGAGTTTTTTTTTCCAACGCTGGGATCTGAAATAGCGTAGCACATATGTTTGGACCGAAAAGCATACTCTATTTTATAAATTCATTCGGCCGATATTGGCCTTGATTATCTTCGAGTACCTGAGACGGAAAACATAATGATTAAGGTTGGGTTAAGCACTTTGACTTGTCCATTATCAAGTGGATTGATGTTTCTGATTGATTGTATATGTTTTGGCTAGTTGAATTGTTATCTTCACAACCAATGGTTGGTCGAATAGGACAACTCATCGAAGAAGAACAGATCGACCAAACCGCAATGTGAATTTCATTTGTTCGGTTTGTCAATAGATGTAGTATTTTATCTATGTTTTAATTTCTGAAGCTGAAGCTAAGGCCGTCTATGACTAACTGATGCCAACGTCATTGACGACGGAATCGGGAAGCGAAGTCAAAATGGAGCCTACAGCGCCGTCGCTATGAAGCAGTGTGATCTATACTTAAGTTCAATCTAAATAAGTCGCTATCTTGCGGCAGATTCATCGGTTCAAAATTACGAGTGTTCTTACTAGTTAGGCTGGGGGGCCTATATTTAAGACCAACTCTGTGGCCGAAACTAGTAAACCTCTGAAAAGCGTGAAAATTCAGTTTAAGCTAGACCAATGGGATTTGCTACAAGGCAGGTGACATTAAATTGAGACACAATATAACTCCGGTTGATAATACTGCATAGGTGTAATGGGAAAACGCTGTAGATTATACGATCGCGCATATACCGTAGGGAAAAACAGATAGAAAGAATACAGTTAACCTGATCGGACAAATTTGCGATGATCTTTCGCGGTTTCTACGAAAAACACTTCAACTTACAGAAATAAATATCGCTAAAGGAGTCGTGTCCCTGAGTAATGCTTTCAATTATATGGTTGCTGTCACATAGATATCAGTTGCAGCCTCGTCCGATGCCATTTGAACGGATATCCTTTTCCGCCTATATTTTCTGCAGGTACAGGATCACGATTTATCCGCTAGTCTGCACTGCTATAGCGAGTAATAGTATCCCACGCTTTACGTTCATGTCGATAGAAGATAACATTTTTAACCGTCAAGAAGAAGCATACATTATAATTACGGAAACGGAGTTGCTTAATGGCAATGAAATCCTCTCACAACTCTTATTCGGTCAGTTTTCTATATCTCGTTATTTCTATTCAGGGGCGAATTAATGAATATTCTCATCAGCATCACCACCATTAATATCTTCAGCTAAATTCTGATCTGATTGAAACCGACTGAATAAAATCCTTTCATTTCTATGCTACAAAGCACAGGGTGTCTCAACACACGGCAAAGCACTTATCGTTCACCACGGTTTCTTGTTCTGAATGAATGAACGTGTTGAGCTCTACATGTACTTCTACCACTGTCAAGCACAGCTTCAGACGGCTATCGGCCCTATTGAGCACGAACCGAAGGCGTCTTCAAGGCAAGCGTTAAACCTTCGCCAATTTAAGCGTCCCTAGGTTCCTCGTACTCTTATAATTCCCCATATTGTTTCGTACCTTTCCATATTCATTTCTAGGTATTCAGCAAATCGTTCGCCATGACCAGGCGCTCACTCGATAGGGTCAATAATTTCCGCATTGACTCCAAACAGCTATAAGCGCTAACCGTTTTTCCCTGATACGAGGTGTTGTTAACAGAGTGCCTAGCGTTTTTTAGGAAGCGCTCAATTTTTCTCCATCTTTTCTCAAGTGTGAAGAGGCATTTGTTAGGGGCGGGATCATTGATGCGATTCCAATGGGCTATCAAACGGCGCCGGCAAGGGCACGGAGTTTGAGATTCTCATTACTCACTGTTTATTGTCTCCGGTTGACGGAACTGGTGGGGGCCGATTCGGCTAAGCAGGGCCAAACGGCTCGGTAGCGAGGGCAAATTGAAGACAACTATCTCCATCATCTCTCGTTGCGCCACGGTGCTATCATCAAATGATGCCCCAACCCACCTCTCCCCCTTTGCACCCCAGTTTTTCAGTTTCTTCACTCGGGTAACTCGGTCACGCAGTTCGCACTTTTCATACGCTTTATGATTTTAAATCTTTAATGGATTGTGAGCTTTTTCTGAGCAATTTAAGTTCCTGAAATGACCCCCGGTTACCTCTCGTTCGATAGGAGATACCTGGAGATTCAGTGGTGGCTAGAGTTGTCCTCGACTTAGCACTGGCCCCCGTATAGCTTCAAAGCAATGCGGTCCGATAGTTGAAAACGTCTGATACTGAGTCGACGTTGGAGATATAGGCGGACTTAAACTACCAGTACACAAAGCGACGATCATTCGGGACTCTAGATTGTACGGTGGAGTAACAATGAAGCGATGTCGATGTCGACTCTCGCGCAAAAATGAGTCTTTCTCATTTGCGCCTCATTCGGTAGAGCAAACCGTTGGCGATTTCACCCCTCTGAACTTACACTTCAACGAGGTAAGAACGTACTCACTATACCAATACAGTGCAGTATATTCTAGTACTGCTGCCTCGATCTTGGCGTCATGTGGTATGTGATGGGGCAAGACAGACACCAGAAGGGTGATCGTCATTACTTATTTACGAGACGAACGGCTGCAATCGCTGCTTTTCCCAGACGGTCTCATTTTAAGTATGTTATATTTTATATTTAGGACGTTTACCCTAAGAGCCCCTTAGCAGTTGTTACGGGTATGTCATCAGTATATAGTTCGGCGTCGGAAGCCCTTCCCCCTCCGCGCGACAGGCCCGTAGTTTCTGCTTGTAAGGATCTAATCGTAAAGGATTCCCCCCTGGGAGACGGTCTTTCTCATGCGCTATTCGTTGTTGTCGTCGTCGTCGTTTTCGTCACTATCGGAGTTAGGGCCTTTACCCGTGCACCATCCCGTCCGATTGTAATCTTGTGCCGGTGAGTGCAATCTTATTTGCAGGCGCCTAAAGGAAGGCATTCCACTCGAGGCGGGTGGGAATGATCGTAGTAGTTATGATGATCCCATCGGCGTCATCATCTTTTAGCCAGTCGTCTTTATAGAGTTCGTATCTGGTGCTGCAATGAGACTCAACTCGTGGGTGCCATTTCTTCGTGTGAGGCTCGCCTATGTTGAGCGCTTCTAGGGTCGTGAATTGTCGGCGCTCAGAGTCAAGGGCAACTCTAGATAGGGTTTTTATGGAGGCGCCGCCGAATTCAAATTATATCATTAGCATGCGGACTCACGCCCCGAAAGGATGAGAGAGGGAACAGACTTTGTGGATATCCCTAAACTAGATTTTAGCGCGTGGTCCCTCTGCAGACATCGGCGGTCTGAGTGTCCCCGGCATTATATGGTATATCGGACATTTTCATGATATTTTTTTTATCGCAATATAATAAGCGCAAAGGTACAAGTGAAAACTAGGTTCATCTGAGTTCATTTAAGTTAGTGCGATTGCATCTCTTTTTACGGGGAGACTTCGTCATTTCGATAGAAGCTGGGCTAAAGTATATGCATAAGGAGAATTTATAAGGAGTTTACTAACACGATAAGAGGTTGTGGAAATTAGAAAAATCATACAATATCAAACAAAAGTTGAACTGATTGTCTTAATTTAGAAGACAGGTAAACAGGGTAACGCAAACTGACAATTTCAGAACCTCACAATAGTCTATTTATTAATCTTCAAACAATTCATTTCTTCGTTTCGGCGTGGTTACGATTCTGCCATACACGTGCACGTCTTCGCACATACTAATTGCTTAACCAGGAGTTCTATGTAATGGCGCAGCTCAAACTCCCAGGACCCGTCGCGCGAGATGATGGGAAGCATAGGATTCTTCCAATTGTTTCGCACTTCGTTTACCATCCCAACTCGGAGCTCAGTAGAAGCTACTAAGTCATGCCCGATATGCACGAACAGGAAGGCGAGAAACCGAGAACATGGAAAAATGGTCTCTCTGGGTGATTAGCGACTATTTGGGTGAGCAGCTATGTACGGTGCAGCGGAGTCGAAAAGTTCCCTGCTGGGACAAGGCGCCCGATGTGGACTCGACTATTCCGCAAAGGCGTGGTGATATTTTCGATTTCTATTGCGCTCCAACTATAATAACAGTAATAGTAACAATAAAGCAGTAGCGGTGGTGTATATGTTCCTGAATTAGGTTCTTAACTTAACTGTGATGCGCCTCTGCAATCAGTATCAAATTCATGTTTGTGACAAACTGCAATATGTATCACTAAGTAAAATAATTACCTTGAGCATAAAACCTACCTACTTTTTTCTGTACCTGGTGTGCCCGGTAAAAATGACCCCAATTCTTCCATCCCTAAATGTTTTTATCCCTAAATATAGATTTTCGGTGATAAAGTAGTACATCTAAACAAGTTCTGGAAAATGAAAAATATTCGTCCTTATATCGTTTCTATTCATAGGTCAAACGTTGAGAAAGCTGCTAAATTAACTCGTAGTCGTAAATTATCTTTTGATTCTCTCTTTATGGTTGAACATATGTATAATAAGTTATAAAAATATATTAAATTACTACATCTGCATCTACAAACAGACTTTAGTCGAATCCTACACAATAAAAATGGTAAAATACATCGCGCCTACAAAGTGTCCGCGCTACTTACTTCAACGGTTACGGTAGCGGTTTATCTATGGTGAATAGTACAAGTTACAACGCTTACTTTCGCGAGAAGTTAGATAAATACTAACTACTTTATCTATAGACCCAATGGCCCACTATACGTTTCACCTCTTCGAATGGAAACTATGAGGCAAGTGAGTTCGGCCACGGATTCGCGCATCCCACCCGTCGAAGATTACTTCAGTAGATTATTCAGAAGCAGAGTCTACACTGATGGAATATGATGATATTCCTCACTGGCTAATCAACAACTGCCTATCTCTCGTATCGTTTAGCGATATTGAATCGATAGGGTAAACCAGTCAATGACTGTCTAGAATCTGCTACAGAATGGAACGTGGAAGCATCAGATCTCTTTATCTGATTACAGGAGCCAGTTAGGCCTCTGCCGACTCATGTCATATTTAGAAGGCTCATCTCGTCGACTTATCCACCATATCAGACGCAATAAAACGATTTTATCCTTAAAGATGCTCTGAATCGTCGCACGCTGACAACTAGTGAAGAATCAGGTCTAGAAGCCTAACCTTAGGCGCATCTGAACGCAGGCCAAATGTGGTGGACAGTAATACGTCATTCCATACCTAGGCGTTAGCGCGTTCATGTAAGGGTACTTTGGAGGTTATTAGTCGCTTATGGGCCTGGAGCTACGTCTGAGCTTATTGAGCTCCAGCTTTTCGACGTCATAAGTGCTACGGGCGGATATTCAACCTGTTTGCATCTCGTTTTCTATTTTTAGAACGAGAATATCAAAAAGGGCAATGAAGTGAATGCTACTGAGACTCGGGTTCATTTTATGTTTGATTTATCTATAGGTTTGCAAGCTGTTTCTCTTTTAACGAAAGCTTCAAGCTTTTGTTCGGGCGACACGTACATTAACGGCCAAAGGCTCGCTAATTATGTCGCTGCTAGAAGAAATACTGTAGATAGCTACTTCAGCCGACGTCATGCCAAGGATTTTGGTAATCGCATATTGTAACCCCTCGCTCAGTAACAGCTTGGAAAGTTCGTATCAGCTATAAGTAAACTGGTAACAGTCCTCATTGTAACTCTATCGAATTACCTAAAGTTATTAGGACCACGATTGCAGAATCGTTCTCTTTTTTTTGTCCGCTTCCAGCTTCCATTTCTAGCTTTATTGTGCTAACACAATTGATCAATGATGAATGGTATACGCGTCAGTAAGCGTGTATTGTTATGTAGGCATAAATAATTACATAAAATAGTTTCACTGATACTATATGAAACGCTGCCCAAGGCAGACCTATAAAAATGGGCTTTCTTTCGCCAAACGAAGCGCTTTCAAGGAATACATTTGTAAAATGAGGCCACTATTAAATAACTAAAATTCAGATATTTTCGATTACCGTCTCTGGGCAAATTGCCAGTTGTTTCTATTCCCTGCACCACAAATACTGTGCAATAACGTATTCGAACAACAAATGGCAAATTACTTCCCTATAATTACAATCCCTTTGTGCGTTAGTAGATATCGATACCTAATATATATGTATGTATATG